>NC_134282.1:48736348-49044551 GCF_949628215.1 Phalacrocorax aristotelis
TTACTTCTAGATTTAGTAATTATAAAAAGCTATACATAGAAAGATTCTGGGTTGTTTTTTCTTTTGTGAAGAAATGCTGAAAGAAATTGAGTTTTTAATATATTTTAGCTGCCTTGTAATCTCTTCAGATATGCATAGGAAGACCTAATCCCAGCACTTCACATGTAAGCAATATCAATATTTCACATGAACCATTTTCTAAACTGTCTGTTGCCTTCAACAGAAAATGGATAGAATCTCTTCTGGATGGATAAACTGGCAGGCATTAATTTAGGAGTCCAGTAACTAATACTGGATTCATAGGTTTGAAATAACACTGGAAAATGGACAGGGAACTGCAGATAGACTCCTGATGCTAAAGACCGTTTCAGAAGTAGGTTCATGGGACAGTGATTCAGAAATGAATCCCTGACGCCTGGCTATCCAACCTGTTCCATAAGGTTCAACCCACAGATAACGTTAGTGGTGTCAAGGGTCACATCAGATAACATCTGTCTTGCACACAGAAGCCAGCATGCTCAGTCAAAGTTAAACACAACCTGCAGCTGCCAAGATTGGTGGGATGGAAATTGTGTCTTATGCTAGACCTTTGGGATGTTTTTTCTCTTAAACAAAATATAAAGGTCTGGTCTTGAAAATTTAGAGTTACTTCTATTTAATGTTACTTTTTTTAACTGGGAGAATTAAGTCTTGATTGCATCAGAAATATAGCAACCTTATGCTAGGCAGAACTCGCAGAAGTGAAGCTGACAGGAGGCGGCCGGACTACAAATTAAAAATGAAGCAGACCAGCCTTTTCTCATTCCACCAGCTCAGAAAAATATTGAAAGTAAACCGCTGGCAAGTAGACAGTGAAAAGCAAATTAGATTTGGGACCAGATGGTGTAGATCAGTATAATACAAGTTGATGTCAATAAAGCAGTGTGATTAACGCTGCCAAGAATATCACTCATGATCTTTTTCAATTTCAGGTGTTATTTGTAGCACAGGTGAGGCGGTTACACATAGATGCAGGCACAGATCATTTTGGAAAGTAGGTTTTAATTGAATCTCTGTTCCAAGAGAAAGGGCTAGTCTTGTATCCAGATTTATCTGGAAATTTGCAGGTGGTGGAGACGGTCCTGGGGTGGGTGGGGTGGTGCAGAATCTGGGGCTGAGGAGGGAAAAGAGCAGCACATCTATGACTGGCCATGAAGCTCAGCACAGGCCTTGCTCCTGAGCACTGAAGGCTTCCTTGCCGGCAGGGGACCTGAAAGGGCCTTGAATTGGTGTTGAGTACATGTGAGAGCCTCCCTTGACCGCTTTTGTTTTGCATGCCTGCATCTCTCGCCGCTTCGGAAAAGCTCTGAAGGATTTCATGTTGCTTGCTGCTTGGTCTATACAATTCCTTATGCACTGCCAGCAGCCTCCCTTTCAAGGGCAAAATATTTACCCAAAATGCAAGTCTCTCTTACCTTCAGTCAGAATGTGAATGATTAGTTATGTAAATACTGTTGCTGATACAAGGCATGTTTATTCTTCCTTTTTATCATAGTCTCAAGCAGGAAGAGTTGGGGAGTCTCATAGGAGAGGTGTCTTTTTGTGTTTGGTTGTTTTGTTTTTTTTTTTTCTTTTGGTTAGTTGGTTTGTTTGCTTTTCCAGATATGTTCCTCACTGATTAATTTACTGTACACTTTGCAGTTATGGTCCAAATTAATAGAAGATTCAACACCGGGGTATCTTCATGGTGCATTTTGTAAATTAAGCTATTAGAGTTAATCGATGATAAGAAGAATCATTGCTAGTCCTGTGTGCCAGTTAAACCATGACTATTTTATATGTGAGTAATAATAAACTATAGCTGACATTAAAGCTGTAACCTCCTGTGTATGCTGATAAAAATATTTGGATTGATGTTTCGTATGAAAAAAACTTAAAGAATGGGCAGAGCATGTTGTCCTTTATATATATATATATATTTAAAATTAGCATCTGATAATTGGGCAATGTGTATTAGGATTATGGGTGTGGTTTCAGTATGCTTTATATCATTCCAGTAATTTTGTATTTTATTATTGTAGTAATATGAGTGTGTCTAAGTGGAGTGTTACCTCATCAGTACTGGCTCTCTCTTGTCAGAAAAAAATCTACTCATCTTCACTGTTCATGGGTATTGCCTGCCCATAATATATCCTTGAAACTCTTCATGAATCTCTGTGAATTATGAAGAATACTTCATATAGTCAGTAGCCTCAATGTAGTAGTTCAGCTTCTGATGGCAGGCTGAAACTCTATATGAATATCTGATAGAAAAATGAGATTTATGTAAAATAAAGGCCTCACTAGTGGATTAGATAAAAATCTGCGAAACAGATTTGTAAAAGATGAGTTTGATGACAGAATGAAGAATATCTTCAAATATGAGTCACATCTTGGGTGATGTAGATGTTTTCCAGGAAAAATCTGTTGCTGAGGATCAGGGCATCCTTGGCAAGCTTAAATGTGCTATCAACATCCTTTCATAGAGCTGAACTCTGTTCTTTCTAATGCTTTTGATAAGGAACTTGGTAAGAGACTTCAGCTCAGTTCAGGAGAAGAATATCAGTCAAAACTGGCTTTTTGTCACTTTTGCCCTTAGGCAGACATGAAATAGGCCAGCTCTGAGAATGTTTAGATGCTTCATTCTTATATCCTATATATTGCCATGGGAATTTAGACATTCAAATAGAAAATCTGATTCTTATAGATGAGTATTTCATTCTCTGACTCTGCCTCTTGAAATATATTTTTAATGACTTCATATGCGAGTTCTCCATTCTCTGGGTGCATCTTTTCCAGTGTTTCTTGTGCTCATTAATCACATTAGCAATTCCTATCCTTTGTAGCATGCCAGGAGTTAATGTATTCGCTCCCTTTTGTGTGTGTGTTTATAAGCGTGTGTCTCCCCTTTGGTTTGTATTGAATCTGAAGCCTGAAGTGACGATCAATGGCTCAGATTATTTCCTTGCTGTCAGCTATTGACTTTCTCTTGGCCTGATATCAGAGCTCCTTTCCCAGGGTGATGCTAGCAGGGTAGAAATAGGTGGGGAGGCGAGGGGGAGCTGAAGAAAAGCTTGACAGAAGTCTTGCAATTTATCTTACAGCATCTTTAACTGAATGTACATGAAGGGGAAAAAATACCAGAAATCTGCAATTTAGGGTGGAAAATCAGACAGGCTGAAATTATCTCAGTGGTGTCAGAACAGGGCTAGCTTTTTTTTCCCAATATGATTATTTATTTATATGATGATAGTTGTTCTTCTCAACTTGTTTTGAAGCCCAAAACTATTTCATTAGCTAAACCACTGTGCTTGTTGGGCAGTGTGGCTTCCCCTCATTACAGCAGAAATAATCAAGACCAGTATGTGTGAACACAAAGTCCTCCAGGTTCTGGAGGAAGGCTTTTCACCTGTCCATCTATTAAAGCGTGCATTCCCGATTCATAGTTCCCTGCTACATATATAATCGCCTACACCAGAGCACAGTAGCCGCAAATCAATTCCTAATTAGAATAGCAACATTTTACCTTTTCTGCTGAAGATGATGCTGAAATGTCAAAATAGAGAAAAAAGTAGATGCTTTCAAGAGAAAGTGAATTTGTCATTAAAACATTAATAGCTCCATTACCTGTATATGAAAAGTATCTCTTCTTCAGGTCCCAATTTTTTATGGGGAATTTTAAGAGATAGTATAGATGTGGAGGAGAACAGGGAGGAAATGACAGAGTAATGGTGAAAGGGGGAAGGTAGACATGGGTGATTCTTTGAAGGACTGGCAGCTGATTTTAGAAGAGAATGTCCTGAGTTGGTCAGCATCTCTCCAACCTGGCTTCTCTTCCCAGCTCCGCCACTGAGGGTCGGGAGACTCCTTTGAGTCAAGAGAAAATTTCCACTGACCTCAGTGGATGGGAGTCCTTGGCATTGCTCCAGCTCCAGGGCTGGAAGATGTAGAGGGAGAGTGTGTGTGGCAGCCTTGACTCAAAGCCTCAACACCAGTGTGGGAAGCTGGGCAGACAGGTGGGATGTCTTCTGTCTCTGAGTTGTGGCATTGTGTGTGAACTGTAAGCCGTTCCTCTGCTGGGTGCCCCGGTGCCTTGGGTGTGGAGGTTTTAGAGGAAAGGCTGGAGGAGGAAAGGATGAGTGTGTCTGTGGGCAGAGAAACACCCTGGGTTTGGATCTGATTTGGATTTGATTTCGGTGCCAAATTGCTCTGATCTGTCAGATTTGGGGCTGTACTTGTGCAGTTCAAGGTGTGAGGTGAATTTAAAATAAATGTGTTGATTAAAGACACAGTATGGATAAGGCAGCTGACCAAGAAGTTGGCATAATCTCTATTTTGCACAAGGGAGATCCCATTCTGTCATAGATCTTCCTGGGATGGGATCCATTCCTCCCCTCCTTTCCCCATGCTTATTTTGTTGGTTGGTTCAACCCTACATTTTCATCATATAGTCTGTCATTAATATACAAACATACCTACATGTAAATAGAAATATTTAAACTAAACTTCAGCTAGGTTGGAAAGATTAACAACTACCTTTAACAGAAGTTCCCCCTATTGGATCTGCACGAAGGCAGACAGTAGTTGCTTGTTTAGCCCAATTTAGTTTTCATTTAACCAGACCAGAGAGTTTATATTACAAATGGCACGTGGCCACCACAGTAGCAAAGTCATCGTTTACTTATTCAAACATGATTAACGCATTGGTTTTACATTAGTATCTGTTTTTCTCCATTGTGGGAATAGTCAAGGGATTCCCTTTGTCTGCTAGCAAGGAAGAACATGTTTTTTTATCCTACCCTGCTTATTGTGCAGTCATGTCAGCAGTAAAAAATGTCTTCAGATATGCCTTCTTTTATCAGTGGAGAGATCAATACAGCAACTTTCTGAAAGCATAATTCAGTTACATGTGTTGTGGGAGACTAACGTCTACTCTCTTGGTGAGGCTGCTTTTCAGATAGTCAGGGAAAGACAGCATGGACTTTATTCTTGAACAGGATAAGATTAAACGGATTTCAAGTGTGCTTTAAAAATATCTTATAAGGGAGGATGGTTCAGGCTTACAGCAGGACATGTGCTACAGAATAGAAATAAAGCATTGCTACAGGTAAGGTTCGCCTTTGCTTCCAGTGGTGGAGTCAACAGAAAATGTCTGCTGCTGAACTGGACCTAAACCTAATGATGACAGTGGTGGATGGTGAGGACAGTGGCTAGATGGATGTGTTGACTTCAAGTGAGAGTCACCACTGAAATGGGAAGTTTTCGCCAAAGAAATAAATGCAAGGGCTAAACCTTGCCCTGCTAAACTTCCTTGCAAATGCATGAGTCCTTTTTGACTCCAAGAAAGGTTGGGCCAGTATCTTTCCTAGACTCAGTCTTTCACAGTCATATCACCAGTCAGGATAAATTTAACTGCTTGTGACTACCTATTTTTATAATGTGCTCACAAAAACTCATCTTGAATCATAAGAGACATCCATAAAAGCTACTGAAATCCAGAATATTCATCACATAATTGACCGTTAAACATTTCTTCCTTCTTGCTGATGACTTTGTCCTTAGCACATTGTCAGCCTGGTTGTACTTCATTACCTCTGTGCAGAAACGTTTTCATTTCCAGACTGATTCCTGTACTTGTCATAGTCATTAACATGTAAATACATCTCATAAAGCACAGGAATGAACTCATAATTATAGCTTTTCCAGCCATTAACATGTGTGATAGTTAAGTCTGATCATGAACTTTGCCTGTCCACAATTCATTGGCAACACATTCCTGTGGGTCTCTATTTCTCTGCCTGCTCTGAGCTGGACTGACTTGGGAGTCCATAAAGCTAAAATCTAATTAGTTAAATAGCAGTACTAGTCCTTGCATTGGGCTTAAAAGTGAAAAAGAGCATTTCTTTTTCCAATTTTCAAATGTTTTTAACCTGCTTATTGAAAATATCATCCTAGAAATATGAATCCCTGACTTCGAGAAATGCCCTGGAATTTAACAGCCCATTATTTTTCTATGGGCAATTTATTGCAGTCAGAAGTGATACAGTTCATGGAAAGCGGGTGGATGGATGGCTGAATCATTCCATCACCTGTCATGACTCATTCCCATCATTTCCATCTCTTCATGAAGGGTTCATAAACATGTCTGCAGACTTAATCATGGCCGAGAGTGTCTCATTAAAATATTACCTTGGTTAGGGTCAGAAAAATGGTTATGTAGCCCCATGGCTAGATTGTAGAAGAGAGAGGGGGATCAAGATTTTGACTGCTTCATTCAGGGGATGTCCAAACCAAACCCGTGCTGGGTCTGGCAGAGCAGGGACTTCAGTCTGGGCTCTTTTTCTTGTGCTTTCTCACCTCTGCAGGCATTTGCCCAGATCTGATTCCTTCAGGTACTTTGTAGTGTTTGGTCTGGCCTCTGTGTGGTAAATTAGCATACACTCTGTGTATTCTGTCCTCCTTCCCCAGCAGACTCTCATAGGATAAACCGTGCAAGCCCTTTTGTGGCTTGGCTTTATCCACCTTCAAAGTGAGCTTAGGTTTTTTACCCAGCCAGTTCACCCTGACAAGTGCTTGCTTGACTCATGCTCCAAACTGACCTGCTGTGAGCTGACCTGACCAAATGCCACGTGGCCACTTGAGCAGAATTTATTAGCTCGGAGAGGGCACTGCATAATCCAGTTACGCAAGTGATTTTTGGGAACTGGCTTGCGTCTGGTCAGGATGGAAGATGGGCAAATGTCTCTGAAAAAAAGCTGTAGCCTTAATGTATGTGTATCTTTCACAAAGAGCTATGGGTTCTTTTTTTGTTCGGTTGGTTTTGGTGGTAGTAAGGCCCTACTGAAGAGTTAATCAAGTGCTTGAAGGAAGGTGTGTGTGTGTGGGCCATTTCTCTGATGCAGCCAAAAGCAGCAAGGTGGCTGGATTGCTTGCAGGTGGGGATTATTTCTTTCATTATTGACCACTGCTTAGCAAGTCCCAGATTGGTGAAATTGAAAGGAAGGCGGTTGGACCACGTACTCCAACCCCATTTCGAAGGGATGAGGGAAGAGGAAAAGAAAGAAAATTACTCAATAGTAGCATTAAAAGCTGTTTAACACATGCTTAAATCTGTGCAGATACAGTAATTATTGTTGTAACAATAAAATTTTATTATTTGCTTGCTGTAATGCCTAAGAAACCTAACCACAGATTAAGAATGCATTACAGTAGGGATACCTCAAACAGACCAGCAGAAATACAGTGTGTGCCTGAAGGAGTTTATAACCCGGATGTCACATACCCTTGATAGCGAGGTATCTCTATTCTGAGCACAGCAGTAATAAGTTTATGCACCTGTTGGCTTTGTGGAAGAAACATGGTACCAGTGGGGAAACGAAGGGGTTCTTGGCTCTGTGGGTAGTGCAGCCACTGCTCAAAATAGGGCTGAGGTTGAGACACACCAGGCGACCCCCATGGGACGGCATCCCTGGAGTGCAGTGAAGCATAAGCAGGCTTGAATTTGCCATCCCTCAGCCTCTGGAGCTCGCAGAGCATGGGTGATCTCTGTCCAATGTCTTCTCCAGGTCTGTGCCTCACAGACATCACCTCAGCAATTGTTGTTGGCTCTTCTTGAGATGATTCTTCATCCCTGGCTGCATGGTGACGTGATGTAATCATGCAAGTGCGGTCCCTTTATTGTGCTAAGAGCATAATGCCCCATTATTCTAAAGACAAGGGTAGGGGGAAACAGCTGTTTTACTGATTAAGTAAATAAAAGCACGAGTCTCCGGTCTCCCCTCCTCCAGCCTGTAGTAATCTGCCCAGACTCTGTGCATCGTCACCATCCACTCAGCTCTTTGCCCTTGAGCGCTGTGAAAGCGGGCAGTGCGCGGATCTGGAAGGCTGCCCTTGCTCTGCTTGCTCCACTCCAAGCGGTTTTGTGAGTCAGGCACTTCGTTTTCACACAGAAACCCATCCTCTGTCCTGCCTTTCCATTTGCTCATGCCCCTCTCCTGCCAAAGTAACCATCGCAGGGACGGCGTGTGGGAGGGCGGAGAGAAGCGGTGTTGCCAATCTCTCATTAATTTCTAGATGCAGAACGATGGGGAGATGCATGTGAGAGTCTAATAATAATGAGCTGAGGTCCCAGAGATGGTGAGCAAGGCGAGCTTCTTTAAGAATTATAATAAATTTTTGATTCTAAGAGTACCGGGCAAGTAAATCAATCAACCCTTGCAGGCGGGCTCATTAAAACAAGTAAAGTACAGACCGAAAAGGTAATCTTATTAAAAGGGATTAGCATTTTCCAGTTAAATCCTTTGCTGCCCGTAGGTGCTAGGAGAGGATCTGGATTCTGAGTTTGTCTGTTGTTGCAGAGGTAAAAGGGCTGACCTTGCACAGCAATAAATGCCTTCGGTCCCTGTGGCCAGGCCTTTGGCTGGCCAGTGCCAATGGGCAGGGCTGTATAAATGCTGGTGGAACTCTGCCAGTCTGGTCCAGCTGTGGGTTGCCAGCTGTCCTGTGGAGCACACTGAAACACGATCAGGGGTGAGTTCTCTCTTGCAAAATACAAGTGAGCTCGCTCTCCAAGCTTTTATCCACTTCTGTGTCTTACAGACTGAGACATCACCTCAGTAATTGTTGTTGGCTCTTCTTGCAATGAGTCTTCCCTGGCTGTGTGGGATGTCTCTTCTCCTGTCAGGTCTTAATGTATGGTAGCCCTCAAGCAGCATTTTCTATCTTTACCTTTCTTTCCTGGCTGCAGGATGCAGTACTCTGGGTTTTCTAGTGCTTTGAGAGGCAAATTTTCACAGACCCTATTATAATCTTGTTCCTTTAGGAGAGTATATTTACCTTGGAAGAAACATTAAACTGAGAACAGCTATCCAAACAGCTGGCATCCTTCTTCCTGTTTTTCTTTTCTATCAGATGTAGTGGTGGTGGTGGGAGAGACCTTTTTTTTCCTTTTCAAACTTTCCTCTACCCACACTCGCATTCCAGTGGTTGACCCTCTGCCTGTACTCACAGAAGAGCGATATGAAAATTGCTGCATCATTCAGAGCATCCCTGCAGCTGGAGTGGTGAGCCTTGCAGGGGATGCTGCTGCAGCGCTCTTCCGTGCTCCTGCATTGCATTCCTGATGGTAACTGATTTTATGGGGGAAATATGAATTGTGTCGCTGTCTGTCGTTGGTTGAGCAAAACACCTGGAGTCAAGATGGTCTTTTCGAGTAAGAGGAAACTGCACTTAGGGAGGTGGGGGAGAGGTAGGTTACATAGACCACTCCCTGTGTAGCACACCCACAGTTCTGCCCCTCTAACCCTGTTCTTGACAAGCCTACTATCTCCCAAACAAGTGACATTTAGGTGGCCACTACCTCGACCCTGCTGGAGCTCTATCAGTTTGGTCACGTAGTGAGGCAAGGGGGCACATCAGCTGTGCAGCCCTGGGTCCAGACTGACACCGCGTATAGCGGGTGCAGCTCATGGCATGCTTCCTTTGCTTCCTGCTGCACTCAGGCAGCGCTTCAATTGCACAGCGGTTTGCAAATAAGCGTACGGCATACAATGGAAGTTCCTCTTCACTATTCTTGCTCATTTTTGATGGCTTTTTTCTTTCAAGCCTTGGGAGGCTTCAGGGGCATGTAGGAAATTAATTAGAGAGTCTTGCAGCAGTTGAGGAGTTCATTCAGAACAAGTAGTTATGTGTTGGAAAAATACGGTGGGAGAGGTAAGTATGAGAAAGAGATCAAGCACCTCTTTTTATCTCACTAAGCTTCCCTTTTGCATAGGAAGTACTGAGAGCCTTTCGAGCTCTGCTTGACCCATCAGCAGAGCACATCAGAGAGGGACATGCTGCTAAGCAGGGTGAGGGGGGGGGAAGAAGGAAGAAGAAAATATTTATATTCTACTGTGTTGTCAGCCGGCACTGTGGTACTTGAGGGTGCTTGTGCTATCTCTCTATTACAGCAAAAAACTGCTGAGAAGAAGGTATGGGTCTTGAGCCTGTCTTTGGCAGGGAAGTGCTGGCCACTTTCTTATGCCTATGCCTGCAGGCACCTTCAGTTTCACCCATCTTGAGCCTCTGAATGTCACTAGCTTTTCATGGATTTCTTGTCTCGATGAGTGAGTTTCCTTGAATAAGGAGGAGCCCCTTATCCTCCCTATCTCTAACAATTTTTCCTTCTTCCAAGGGGCAGGGACAAATTCAGGATAAATCTAGAAACACCATCACTGCGTATGAGCTCTGTCAGCCAGTGTGATCAATACAGGAATTAATTGAAGTAATACAGCTTTATTGGAATACTCTAGGAAATACCTATTCTTTGTTCTCTCATATTTTCCACTCACTGCCACCCCCCTTCACATTCCTAAAGGATTCCTAAAGGCCTTTGCCCAAATTTCACCTCAAACCACATGCAATTACTCTTCTTTATTTTTTCCAGGAGGTGAAGGGTTAAAACAATAAATATATTGGATCCTGTTTTTCTTCTCTGCAGTTCTGGGCTCCAGCTGGGTGCAGACATGGAATAGTAACAAGTCCATGGGAAAGGCTCATCTTCTCACAGCCCTTAAAGCAGCACTCCAAGCTCAGTGTGAACTTCCCAGAGCACAGTGGTGGAGCTGAAGCCCTCACTGCTGCTGCCAGGAACCTTTTGCAGGGAGTAAAGTGATGGGGTGGAGATGATGCATGTGTTAACCAAGCTGGGTTCAAGGTATGTATGAAGAGCCATGTACTTGGTTTAAACTCAGCTGAGTTTAAAAAAATATGCATACTTATATATTGCTGTGGCTATTGGCAGTTAGCTATTTCCACACTGTGTGTCTCTGGCTGGTGCCTTCTAGACCTGGAAGAAAAATACATTTCTCGTGGAAGAGGCAAACACAAGGCAGCAAGATCAGCTCAGTGGTGTGTTCTAGTGTCCAGATACATAACAAATAACATGGTTTGGCTTTTGCCCTTTCACAGCAGGTGCTCTGTTTCCATGAGCCATAGCTCCTGGGGACCAGGTAGACAATTTCTGCTTGCTTACACTTGCCTCTCTGAGCTGGTTTATATGTTTCAAAAGAAGCAGAGTCAAGAGACGACCTTGGTGCCCCAGGTGTGAAGGGTTGAGGGGTAGAAGGAAAACCAAGCTCTCCCAGGGCTCTCTGGCCCTGCTGGCACTGAGGGCATGTCAAGTATTCGCTGCTGCAGCAGCAAACTCTCCATGTGCAGCAGGAAGCAGCCACCTCCCAGCACATTTCTTGCCTTCTTGCCTGGCAGAAGGGGTGCCTGCCTGCGGTACAGGTAAGCCACTGTCCTGCAGTGCCTGGTGCTGGGGCCCCTGATCCCCATCTCCTCCCTCACATGGAAAGTAGGTACTTTATATCTAGTCCTGCTAAATACCTTCTGCTCCTTAGTGATTCCTGATGGGAGAGAGGGAATACTGCATCTTTCCTGTTTGATAGGTTTGCTTTGATTGGTGTCTCAGCTTGGAGAATTACAAGAGCTAAGGACAGAGGGAGACATGCTCACCTCTGCATGAAAACTGGCACAGTGCAGGCAACCTGGGTGGTCTCAGCTGAGTGCAGTCCCATCTCCATTTTCCTTTGGCTCCATATGTGCTTACAGAGAGTTACTGTCCCTCAGTTGTCATTGCTGTTGAGACCTAATCACTGCCTCAAAGTCCAGTTCATGGGAATGTGAGTGACAACTGTGTTCCTAAACTAGTATTGGTAGGGACTGCCAGTTCACAGGGAGATGTTCAGTGTGTGGTGCACGGTTTGTCTTCCAGGGATGCGGTGGAAAGGAACAGCCAGATGATACTAAAGTTGTGGCAGGGGGTCTCATCAGCTTGGCACAGGTGTATTGGCACTGTAAAGTGGCAGGATGACCTTATGTAGCAATGTTATTATGGTTTTGTTTTGCTAAAAGATACTGAGGCCCACAGTCAAAAGGACTGAAACTGGAGTGGGCAGAGATGAGAGAGCGTTGCTGGACATCTGTCACGCCAGCTAAAGTGGGGTGTCAGGAAGCCAAAACCAAGAAGCTGTCCCAAATCGTGCCTGATGCTACTAAGAACTGCACCCCTTGCAGTCCCTTTAATTAAACGCAAGAAATTTATTTGGTTTCATGAATTCTTTGTGGAGAAAAGTAAAGGAAAAAAACCAGGGAGCTATGAGACAGTCTGCACTTCCCCTACCCCTAGCCAAGCAGTAGAAAGCAGTGGGAAACTGTTAGTGAAGGTGTCAGATTTTCTCTGAGGGCAGCCACAAGGCCCTTGTGCCAAACACTATTTGACATTTAATTTAAGACCCATCTAAAGTAACAGCCAGAGCAGGCAGAGCGTTCCAGTTGACAGACTGGCTCTATTGGCTTTAATTTCCTTAGCGTGATGGCCAAGTTTATCTGCGAGTGACAAAAACTCAGAGTATTATTTCTTTTGTTAGCTCATCATGAAAAGAGAACAGAGTGTTGTGTTCAGACATCGTTCTGGGCTTCAGGTGACCTTCATTAGGGAACATAATGCAAGAAAGCTGTCTGTCAGTGCCAGAGGAGTCAAAGAAAGTTGTGCCTCTCTGATTAAATAATGCTGAAGTCAAACATCTGAACCGAGCCATTCAGGAGGTGTAAAGATGGAGAGAGAGGATTTGTTCATGGTAGTTAGCAGCCTCTAGGCAGGGGGTGTTGGGGAGAGCAGGAAGGGTTTCCTTCCTTAAGTGTGGGTGTCACGACCACTCAGTGCAGAGGGGTTTACGTGAGGATGCTGGTATGTTGTACATCTGCAAAGGGACCATCCACAACACATTTTCTGCTCTGTGTGGTTTGTGCTAGAAGCCCATAGATAGGGAAAGAAAGGTCAAGGGTGGTCATGAGAAGATTGCAAAGGGGTTATTTGCATTTTCGTTGCTTTTGTTTTTCTGCTGTCACTGGGAAACAGACCTACTGTGCTGCTAAGGAGGTGAAATGGGAATAAAACCTCCCTGGGTATACGGAGGCATTGGTGGGAGTTTCTGGCTGAGCCCTGTTTGAAGAGGAAAGCAGTAGTGGAGGCTGGGCTGACTGTGTAGCCCATATTGGCAAAGGGGAAACATTAAGAGTTGGAGCAGAAACAAGTTGGGAAATGTATTAGTTACTTCGTTTTGGGTTGGGTTGGTTTTTTTTTGTTTGTTTGTTTGTTTTTTTTAGGAAAATAAACGTATTTGGTCAGCAGAGTGATGCATGGTACCTCCAAGGGTGCAAGTTTGGTGATGAAGGTGTGGAAGGGTTACACTAGCCACACAGGTAAGGAGTATCAGGGGAGGAAATGTTGATGGAGTGGTTTGCCACAGTGAAGACCAAAGGCAGCTGCAGAACGTGGAAGTGGTTAGAGAAGAAGGGCTCCCCGGGCAGTGGGACAGAGACAGCAGCCTGGAGGCGGTGTTGGCTGGGTGGAGGAGGACTTGGCTGCTTTCCCAAGGTCATTAGGAAGTCTAGACTTTCCCATAAAAGGGTCCCATTTGCTGAAGAAATCCTTGGGCTACCAATGCCCTGAGGGCTTCACAGAGAATGTAAAGGCATCAAGAGCAGCTTTGCTACACTGAGGTACCTTCCTTGAGTGTTTCTGTGTATATGGACCTTGGAAGCTGACTTTGGGACAGGCTGGCGGGAACGAAGGCAGCTCTGGGGCTGGCCCACCTGGTAGTTGGGGCACTGCTGCTCCAGGCTGGCTGGGTTTTGCTCCTCATCAGGTTCCTCGCCCAGCAGACAGGACAGAGGAGCCAAAACCAACTGCATTCCTCTTAGAAAGCCAGAAAGCAAATAATTGCTTCTGTGTGCCGATGGAGGCATTTGAGGAACTCTATTTAGGCAGCTGTTCCCAAAACTCAGAAAGGAGACTTCCATCTCTGTGACAAACTTCTCCTTGGTAGCTGGTGACTTGGGAGTTACTTGACCAATTATTTGGTGCCATCCTATGGCTTTAGGCACTTTAAGTACTGACTACTCTCCTTATGTAGAAAACATCTCTGTCTAACATGCCCCACCTGGAGAGAGCTTCTTTATAGCAGCGTTCAGAATAAATCACAAGTCCAAACCCCTCTCAGATCACAGAGTACACTTTTGTTCCTATTAACGGGGCTTGCCAACTTATGCTGCAACATACCTTGGAAGGAGAAACCAGAGTCAGTTGCTAAAGGCGGGGAAAAAATGAGTGCAGCTTTCTAATTGAGTCAGGAAAAAAAATTAAAAGGCTGAGAAATGCTTTTCTTGAATAAGGGTTTGAATGCCTGGGAGACTGGCAATTGTTGGATCCCATTCTTTTTGCAAGCCCAGCTCTGTTATCCTTGTCTCAGGCCCCCCTTGTGAAAATCAGTGTCAGAAAAGTCTGGCCTGGTGGACTGCATCCTGTGAGTCTTTCCCCAGGATAAAGTGTCTTCTGATATGAATGAGCACTGGGGACAGGCAATGGTGCCCATCCCAAAAGAAATGATGCTGGGGGCCGCAGTGGTGGATAAGAAGCGTGGTCAGGCTTGTGTCCAGTAGAGACAGTTTGCCGAATGTAAGAAACCTCCTGGCATCTGCACAAACTTAGATGATGTTGATTCAAGCCTTGAGGAGTTTGTAATCTAGCTGGGACCAGCAGTATGGTTTGGACAGCCATAATGCAGTTGAGGTGATGCCATCTTGGAAAGATGTGACTAGCCTGGGACCATTGTAAAAAGGTTTCTGTGTGCATTTACCATAATTATTTGTGGTATGATTTATTTTTCATAATTGGGTCTTCCTGAAGGTCAGTTGAATGGTTCAGAAAAGAGAAGAATGTGTATTAAAAATCGAACAGCCCACCACAATGTGGGAAGGAATTCCGAATAGCACTAGGGGACCTTCCAAAACTGGTGTTTATCTTTTCTTTGCTTTTAAGAATCCAATTTCTCTTTGTGCGTTGTGCGTGCATAGGGGCTAATCTAAGATGAGTTTATCACAGCAGAGAAACTGGAGCAACTCCAAGTACATTGGCCTATATCCTGGAAATAGAAGACTGCTTATCCAGTTATCTGCAGCTTATTTTCAAGGGAAAAAGGAAGGACTCGAGTTCTGCACAGGGTAAAATCCTCTTAGAATGTATCATCTCGTCCTATGGAGTAGGACATAGTCCCAGGTTTCAAGAGATGCTGGTTTCCCTCCTGGGTCTGTTGAAAATCTCCTGTGTCAAACTGGGGATCTTTCCTGCTCAGATGGGAAAGTACTTCTCAGCAGGAGTGAGAGATCAGACTTAAAACACATGTGATAAGCCTTATCCTCCTGTCCCAACTGTTTTCACACACTGCCATTATTCAATCTGTGAGAACAGTCATAATAATAAATAAACTATACATTATTGAGGGCAAAAACTCCCAGGAGGGGAGACATTGAGTGGTATAAAGAGATACAGGCACGTTTAACAGTGAAACAAAGGGGCAGACTTTGGTTGAACATCAGAAAAAAACATACTGAGAGTAAAATAAATTTGGCTGTAGGACAGTTCCCAACAACAGTAGCAGTGCTCCTGTTACCCTGTCTAATTTTAAACACTCCTGTAGGCATCAGTTCCATCTGGGCCTGGTTAGAGAAGGTTTCGGACACATGAATACTTTGGAGATGTCACCTTTTCTTTGGCCTGAAATTTTCCATGGAAAATATTTTGAATCATTGGAGGTAATTTCTTTCCATTTCAGCCATTCTCTTCTTTCTGTGTTTTGGATTGTTCCCCCCCCCCCCCCCCCCCCCGTTTGAAGCAATGATTTTTAAAATAAAAAATCACTTTGGAAAGGTGAGGACAAGGAATTTTTTTTCAGCTGGTTTAGCACGTCTCTTCCTTTAAAGGAATTTTGAATCAGCCACCTTCAGTTCATATTTTTTGCACAAGGTAAGTTTATCAAGACGAGTTGGAGAAAGTGATTAAAAGGTGAAGACACTTTTCCTTCCAGTCGTTATCACAAATCTACATCTTCAGAGTCAATAAGTGGGTCTGCACAGACTGGCAGTATCAAATGCTCCCTGCCCTCATTATACAAATCAGCCAGAAAGGGATAAGGAGTCAGAAACAACATTTGGCCAGCGATGCAGATACGCCATGTTAGCCACAGTTTTGCTCCAAACTCTCACTTCTTCCTTCTGGTACGTTTCTCTTTCCTGCAATCAAACTGAATCCAGTATGAAAGCATTTTTACTTATTCACTGGGATTAAGCACTCAGCAGAAAAGGTATGAGAGGTAGGGAAAAATGGTACAAATCCCCTCCTTGAGTGCCTGTGTGGGCAGCCTGAGGGCATCATGGGCTGTTGGCTGGGAGGGCATGGTGCTTGTCACTGGGCTCTTGGGATGGGGAGGGACTGGACGGTGCTGGATGGCTTTGTGTTTGCTCCCTGGCTTAGGTCTCTCATAACACGGCTTGCAGCACATATTTTGTGAAGTGAGAATGTGCTCTCTGTTCACTTCTAACGCACCTGTTAGCTCCACAAACAAGCCTGCCAATTAAGCACAGAAGTCAAATCCCACAAGGAGCTTGGTTGCATATGCTAGAAGATGTATGTATGTAATAAACGGTATTATGAGGTATACACCCAAGCCTATTTATGAGTTACCATCTGAGAGAGAAAGCATGGTCAGAATACTGAATAGGCTCAAATAACATACGGATTTTATATGCTAGATCCACCTCCAAGCCCTTGTTTCATCCTGGACAAGTCATTTAGCTTTGCTCAACCTCAGATCCTCTACTGAGTACATCCAGGGTGATTAAAAAAAAACCAAACCTCTCATCTGTTTTGTCTACTCTGATTCCTAGTGCTCCGAAACAGGAATTGCCTCTCTGTGTATATACTTGGTTTTGTTGGGACTTTTACCAGCACTAAGTAACCCGGGTATTGCTGTTGCATCTCAGCCTGTACCCTTGCAGAGCAGAGATTACATAGAAGCAAAAGCAATGTTACTCCTTTGAATCCTCTTTTCTGTTTCATCAGAAGTGCCTCCTCTCATGAGTAAGTGAACTGGATTTTACTCATCGTATGTGAATTAAACTTTGGTTTCCATGGAAGTCAGGTACCTCTGTACTCAGTAAAGTCCTGTTATTACTCATCAAGAGAAGGGCAGCCAACATTGTACTTCAGCTGTAGCTGCCAGGCAATTTATCTGGGACGAATCCCTTAACAGTGGGCTTCAGCCTTTCCTGAAATCTTATCCTTTGCCTCTCTGCGCAAGCGGGGCTGCTGGTTTCACGGAGTGGCTCATTCCAGACAGATGCTGACAACTGGAGCTGAGTGGTGGTGAGGGAACACGATGGAAAGTAAATGCACCAAATGTATTAATTGCACTGGTTAGGGAGGGCTAGTTTCTTTTTTTCCTTTTGCTTTCTGTAAAAGCCTCGTGTGTGTGTGTAGCCTTACTGAGGTTTTCTCTTGTATGGTAATCAGCTAACGCAGTTCAGAGTCCTAGGCTTCTGCTTCATGTCCCAGGAAGGTGTGTTATTAACCCAAAACAATTTGATACCCTCCCCCTCTGTCCCATTTTTTCTCCTCTTACCTGGCCCTCCTATTTGCTTCAGCTTCCCAGGTACATTAAGATCTTCTTGGTTGCCCACGCACAAACTTGACAGGCTCATGGGGAGATTCTAAAATTATGCAGGTTCAATTAGCAGGATATAATTTGCCCTTTGGTGAGACCCTGGGCTCCCCTGCCAGGCTAAGCTCTTGCTGCCAGAGCACTTAGCACAAAGAGGAGCATTCCCATCACATCTTTCTCACTGGCAGGTCACAGAAACAATGAACCCGAGTAGCTGCAGTAAGAAAGTAACTGTATTTTTATCCCAGTTTTATTTTTCCTCATGAAATGCAGTTTAGAGACAACGAGAAAGCCCACTTTGGTCATTTGATGTGAACAAACTAACTGGCAGCTGTGGCTTTTATTTTAGTCTGGGAATCCTGCTGGCTATTTTATTTTTTTTTCCTTCCCTCTGAGCCCCTCTTGCAATTTGAGTTCTTCTGCCCTGTAGGTCACAGACCAGTCTGGTATACAATTTTCTGTCTCTGTGTTGATCAAATGCTTTTCTGAATGCTTCGCTGTTCGCTGTGGTTGATAACCTCCTGAGTACTCAGTGTTGCTTCTCCCCTTCACCTCTGAGATGTGCTGAAATATCTGAAGAGTTACTGGTATCAAACCATATATATTTACAGTGACTATTCCCCATTCAGCTGCACAGACAAAATTTTTTGCATGCTCACCAAAAGCAGAGAGATGAGTCAAACTTCTAATGAAAGTGATGTTCAGAACGGGGGGAGGGAAGGAAGCACAAGATGTATTTTGTTTTTTTCTCAGCATTCAGCCACTTTGGACAGTAGCTGTTCCCGTGAGATCTTTTGGAAGTTAGAGAGATTGCAAAGGGATGAATTTGCGTGCTTTGATGGTGAACTTCTCACACTAGGGAGGTCTTCTTCTAGAGAGAATATGTGGAAAACACTGGTGGCTGCTGGGGCAGGAAGGAAATCCGGCCAGAGCTGCAATGAGAATAGTGCCAGAATTTGGTCTGGGTGTGTTGGCTCTCTCTTGTGGTGGGAAAAACCTGCCCTTAACTCTAGTCTTAAGGAATGCTTCTTTTTTTTTTTTTTTTTTTTTTTCTTCTGTTGGTTCTCTTTCCCAGGAGACTTCCCTGGGTTTATAAATGACTGCATTTCCCGTCAGTGTGACAGCTGCAGCTTCACCTCTTCTCTTGTGAACCTGGTCAGGCTAAAATGCTGAATCTTTTCTTTCTCCTTCCCGTGGTTGTCTGGCCCCCTCCTTCCTTCCCCATATCAACTGGCTGTATTGCCATAACTTGAGGATTAGCTTTTCCCTGCAGGACTGAGCTGAAATGCAAGTGCCTTACCGAGCAAAACAGATCTCTTCAATATTAGCAAGGCAAAGCAAAATGCTTGAGCACATGTGGTTTTTGTTAGCTGACTTCTCCCCCAGCCTCATGTTTGGTCCCAGTGTCAGATTCCCTCTTAAATATGCTTAGGAGGTCACAGAAAGCAGGTGAATAGTCATACAATAAAAATCACATCACACCTCTTTAAAAAAAAAAATACATCCCCTCTTTTCCCCCCTTATGCACAGTAGAGGCAAAGACTTGATTATGCACTTAGTGGGAATGAACTTAAAATGAGTTTTCCTAGCAGCTTTGAGCGTGGTGATGTAGTCAACAGATCAGACTTTTGCAAATGAGCACAGAGTTATAGGGTGCCCTAAGTTAAGCAGGTAAATATAGGTCAGACTCTCAGCCGGTGTAAATTGTCTTCTCTGGAGTGGTGCCACACTGCATCAGGGTCTGGCTTCCAAACGCATGTACTTGTGCCAGCTGGGTATTTTCGGGAAGTGTATATTGAGTAAGATGCTGAGAAGATGGCAAAGGTATATATGTGGAACACACCTCTGAGTGTTTAGTGCAGGTGTGTGCAATAAAGCTTGGATGGGTTTTTTGAAACCATGACTCAGTTCCTTTAGGAAGATCAGATACTGGGTTTCTGTTATGTTAGCTAGGAGAGAGGAGCCAAGTGCCCCAGACACCCCCAGCACTTCTTAACTGGTGGAAACGCGTACAAATCTCTCCAATTGATTTGACCTTACAAAAGCAATTTAATAAAATGTTGAGGTCCTGATCTTGTGCATCAATTTTATACGTCACCCCAGCCAAGGCAATACCTGCGCATTGGCACATATGTGACCTAACTCAAAGCTAGCGTGAGCGCTAGTGACACTGTGAGAATTTTGTCTTTTCTTTTTTTTTTTTTAAATTCAGTCTCTCCAGCAAAATTATCTGTCTAGGAAGATATTCCCAGGTAGTGTTGTTCTGAAAGGTTTGCGAATTTAGTTGCTCAATGGACCCGGTAGTGTTGCCTGAAGAGTATCAATTCATTTTACAGCCCAGACACTTGCAACACCCCGTAGTGACCTGCGGTGCGTTGCATCAGGAGGCTCGGACAGAGCTGGGCACCTGCTCCCAGCTCAGAGGCTGGTCCTGTAAGCCCTGGCTGGCTGCAGCCATGACATCCTTGCCACCCAACATCCATCTGCCCTTGCTGTAATTGTAGTGCTCTCTAGATGATGTTTGGATGATACTGTTATACATCACAAAAGAAAAAAAAAAAGGCAAAAATTGCCCAGGAGCTCAGGTCAATTGTATGGACAGCCAGCAGCAGGAGAACCACTTGCCACAGGAAGGTGCGGTGTTTAAAAAGTGGAATTAAAAGGGAGAGTTGAATGACACTGCAGGATTTCAAACAAAAAAGTTTTATTCGGGGCTATCACAAGTAATATTTGTGATACAAGTGCACATGCCTGACCCTGGCTTATGGAGGGAGTTCAGCCCTTCCTCAGCAGCATGTCCTGAGCGAGGACCCTTCAGGACTGTTGTGTTTTGTCATTGTCAGCATGTACGTGGGCTTAATGCACGGGTCATGACTATGCAGGCACAGCGAGGGATGGGTATCGGGCAGGCAGTTGACTTGCAGCCCCAGTGCCTTTTCCTTGCTAGGTGGTGGTGCACAACTAGTGCCGTTCAGCAGCTGCCTAACGGCAGCAGAAGCTCTAAGAAATCTGTCTCCCTGTAACCATAAACACAATCAGGCTTTGCTGTACGCTAACATACAGCAGAAGACAGTAAGTGACTTCCTTAAGTTGAATAAAACCTTCCATTTCCACCTCTGGGTTCTATTTGGTTTGTGTGTATACCCTGATTTTGACGGCCAAGTGGATACAGACTGGAAAATCAGAGAGAAATGTTGAGGAAATTTGTATTCAGCTCTGTGCTTGGGGCGTTTACTTCTCTGTCGGGCACAGCTAAAACTGTGAACAGCACTAACATGTGAAAAGACTTTTTTTTTTTAAGAAAGACTAGATCGTGATAGATCAGGGCCAAGACCTGCCTTTTGTTTTACTGAATGGTGTGTTTGACTTATAGTTGAGGTACCTTTTGAAAGGGAAGCTGTCATGGTGTGTGCAGGTGTTTAAGCTATGAGCCTTTGTATAAACCAGTGAATTTATTTGAGTTGAGATTTGATCTCGGAAGTTAGCCTTTGGGCTGCTAAAACAATTCTCCTTGTTATTCTAAGATAGCTTTTCCTGGCAATAAGTATTCTGGTTTTTATCATCTTGATTTTTTTGTTGTTCTCACAGTCCTGCACTCTGCTCCTGAGTCTTCACTGCTCTGTTATTTCCAGTTTTTGCTGATGTAAAATAGGGGATGAAAAGAGCAATTGAAACAATTGCCGCAGAATAGGCTTTCAGCCTCTAACATCTGTGGGTGCTTGCTGGCATACCGTGAGTCTTAAATAACGTGTTTATAAAGTGGTCTGATGTGCGATGCTCAGACGAATACAAGTGTAGTTCAGAAGTGCACAGCCCTGCGACTCCTGTAGTAAATACAGCTATCATGTCCAGTAAATTCAAAGTCAATCACCACATTCTCGGGGTGACAGTATTTTAAGGTGTAGCTGTGCAATTCTACTAATTAAAAAGTTGGGAGAAAGAAAGGTCACAATAATTCAGCCTGTATCTCTTAATCCTTTTGGCTATGAAAAAAGAAATAATCAAAACTCTTGTTGCAAAAGGTTTGACCTTTAATTTTTTTTTTCTTCTTGCGTTTGGTCATAAAATCCATGTAATTACTTCTAGGGGCTCTTGGTGATCACGATGACAGTGTTTCAAAGCAAGTAATTTGGAGCTTTGGTCTCATAAATAGTAAATGGCAGTTGCTGTAGCACTTGCTAACCAGAGAGTGAAGCAGCCTTGGACCACTGAATGCTTTCAGGGTATTCAGCTGAGATTGAAAAAGAGAGAAGTCTTTGATGTGGGGGTATTGGGTATACTGAGGGTATATTGAGGGTATTGGATATTACCTCTGGAACACCTAGGCAGGGTGTTGTCCCCTTCTTTGAAGAATGTCATAGGGGTAAAAATGGAAAGGGAACTGACAAGAATGAGTTTTAAAAGCTCATCTCATAGTGAGACTTTTGAGATTATCAATAACATCAACTTTTTGAAACGAATAATTCATAGGTATCTGAAAGCATAGTAAAGGACTGGTTATAATCTCACAGGGGAAAAAACCAAAACAAAACATTAACATGTAGCAGCTGAAAACACCTTTTTAATTATTATTTTTTTTGTAATTTTTTACTAATGGTGGAAGTTTGCTATTAGAGCCACTTACCTAGGAGTACAGTGGCAATATCCCTACATGGAAACACACCTTCTATTGATTGTGTTTGTTTTTCCTAAGGGTCTAATTTTCTATTTCAATCAGGAGCAGAGTGCAGAGACCTGCGTAATATTATGTAGCATGCGTTACACATGAGGTCATAGTGAAACACCCATTGCAGCCACCTTGTGCTTTTAACATCTGAGAGGATGAAGCAGAGCTCAGTTGCACGCTGTAACAAGAAATAGGGAGAAAAAAAAAAACTTACTCAAAGTAATATGCTCCCCACACACCAGGAGTAAAAATGTAGTGGTGTCCTGCCCCTTCCAGGCAACCTCAGGAAGAGAATCAGGGAAGACAGGCTAAATTGTGCTCCTGCACTAATTCTGCCCTTTGCACCGCATGACCTGCACGACCTGCTCCAGCTCGTGTCCTCCAAGGGCCAGGGACATTCGCCAGTGGTGGGGACAGTCCACACACTGAAATGTACCGTCATGCTGGAGCAGGAGACTGGATATTGAAGCGGTGATTGCTTTGACCTGCTTGGGACCAGCCCTGTGGGATCCCTACATGTTGTTTACTATTTTAGACAGGAACTTGGCAGCAGCAATTAAGCAGGAGGAGGAGAGGCTGGGAACAATGAAAGATAGACCTACCCACTCCGCTAGCGAGGACGAGGTTGCTGTGAGATACAGTCCTGTTTCTCTTCAGCACAGCTGCTAGGTTTTGATACTCTACTGTCTTTTTTTATAGTTAGGCTTTGGGTTGGACATTTCTGTCTCAGTATCACATGCCTTTTGCTTTCTTTGTGTCTTGACTCTAGCTTGGGAACTTGGTGAGTGAGGTTACATTTGGAGAAGGACCTGCTATGATGACAAATAAGGTGCAACCAAAGCCATGGGCCCCAGATAATGGATGTTCCATTTTGCAGGATGCACCAGTTTGAGGAATTTAATTTCTAACTAGTTAAAGATCCGTCTTGTGAAAAATGACTTCCCATTTCCAACCTATAATGAAAGTAAAATAGTGGAAAGACAGATGAGTTAGTGCTCCTAGTAATCTGTTATGTAGCTGGGTGAGAAATAAACCCATTTGTCTCTCCCCCTTGACTGACTTTTCTTACACAAAATAACTGTGTAATTGTCTTAAACCCTGAATAGAGAGCGTAGTCTAGAGGAGAGAGGTTCTTATATTTCAGCTGGTTCACAGCTGTTCGTTTAGGGAGGACAAGGTTGTGTGGGTGAAGGGAATTCACTGGGAATGCATTTCTTAGAGCTGTGACCTTTTTCCTGTTTGTCAGATGCACTGATTAACTGGAATATGTTTTCTTGTTAAGTATATTCTGAGATTCTGGTAATATAGTTGCCTTTGAGCCCAAAAGGAGTCCTTAGCTGGCTGAGACTTGGGTGGACAGTGTGAGATTGTGCACTTCATGGACAGCGAGAGGAGCTGGATGGAGCCACAGAGTTCAGACCTGCACCTCAGATGTGACGGTGTTTGGGAAAAATGTATGCAGGAATCGACACTATAAAATAATCTCAGTCCTTATCGTGTTTGCTGTAGGGTTTGGTTCATACTTGGAGTTTCTGAAAGTCTAGGTGTTTTTTCAGTTCAGTGAATGACCAAAAAAGAGTCAGTTACAATTGACCCAAGAAGCTTCAATTTGGAGGATATTTAAAAAATTCGCATTATTAAAATTTTTACTGAACTTTTTAAAATTGTTCAAACGTGAAGGAATTTTGTGGGAGAAAGACTATTTTTCTGAGTTTACTGGAGCTGGAAATATTTTTTGTTCTTTCCTTAAATCACAGTTTTAAGTGCTAATTTTGAAAGTTCTCCGTATAGATTCACAACCTCTTTACCACTGCATTATACAGGCTCAATTTTAGAGCTAGGCATGGCAGTGGTTTCCTGTTATTGAGAAAGATTGATATCTCTTCTGATGGTGCTGGAACATCATGGGGTTTGGATCAGGAGGGGGAAGAGACGTCAGGAAGCATCAAGGAGCCAATATTTCGGCACAACTCGAATGTTACCTTCTGGGACAGTGTCTTTGTAAATTGCTTTCCTAAAAAATGACCAGTTTTTTTTCAAAAAGTTGTTGATTCCCCCCTCCTCCCCTGCCAGTATGTGGCATGTGAAATTCAAAGACTATCAAGTCTCTAAGTTTTATCCAGGGGCTAGTAATGTCTATATCTTTCAACTCAAGCTTTCAAAACAATCAGTAGTTTATTGTGTTGAGGCAGATTTTTCCTCTTCTGAGAGCAGAAACTGAGTTTTAATTGTAATCATGATAGCAATGTTGTTAACAATTTAAAGCTGTAATATGGAGAAACGCAGAGATCTCAACACAGTGCAAATTTTGGTAATTCAGTCAGTGAACTCCCCTATTGAGAAGTGACTGACCAAAGGCTGTATAGTTCCGTTCCCTTTACGTAATCCCGGCGGTGTAGAAAGTACAGTCTCTTTCCAAAAATTAGCGAACACAATAAAGGCTTAACGCAGTTCATCAAACACGCTGAATAAACAGTCATGGAAGAAGTTCAAGTTTATATAATTTGATGGGGGAGGGGGCGAGTCAGGAACCAACACACTCTTGAAAAACCAGCAGGTGTGAAGGGGATTTCTGCGCTTCCGTCTCCGCTGCAGGAGCGAGTCGATGGCTAAGGGCAGGCGCTGCCCTGCAGCGGGTATTGTGTGTATGTGGGAGCCTGCCTGGCTTCTTGTGGGACTTGACCTTCAAGGTGTGTTGGGTCTTTTTTGTCTGTGAGGTGCAGCAAAGCCCTGAAGTCACAGCTGATATGACATCCCAGCTCTGAGCCATGACGTAACCCAAACCTGTGGTAGAGAGCAGCAGGGAACAAGTTTGCTTTGAGGGTGTCCCAAGGATGGTTTAGATAGCATCTTATTGATGTTGTGGCATTGCTCTGGGGAGAGGTGCTATGTTTGTTTGCATTTGCACTCTTTATGTATGGATTTCTTCCTACCCTGGGTCTTCATGTGTGGGACTGCCTTGTTAAGACTTGACTATGGCTTAACTGTGTGAGACTAAGGGGAGGAAGCTGTCCCCTGAGCATGACACAGCAGGGCAGAATTTGATCCTATATCTTACCTCCTGCTTAGCTTAAGCTCCTCCCCCCAATAAGACTTTACCAAATGAGTTTGGCCAAAGTGTGGATGCATGTGTAGAGGTGCTCCTGTGCTTGGGGTCTTTGCCTCCAGTCTGCTTCCAACCCTGGTACAGGAAGGTATGAACAGCTTGACTGCTCATGTACAACCTGCCTCTTTTGCCAGACCTCTCCTACTTGACTGTTGCCTCTGTGTTCCTCCATGCACACGCAAGATGCAGAATAAATAACTGGTTCAATGGGAAGGAACTGAAAGGTACAGATGTTTTGGAGCATGAGTATATTAAGGAAAAAATAATGACAAATAATTTGCATAGGTGTGTCAATAAATATCGTCTACATGCTTTTGGCTGGCCAACCTGAAATGTATTCATAATGGAAACAAACTGGATATTTCAGTCAACCCAGTGCCTTTCATCAGTCCTGAACTCTGCTGAAAAACAACATTATTTTAACATGCTTTTAAAGCACCTTTTCCTAACATGATCCAGGCGGCTGTGCAAAAACAACTTGGAATAATCTTGAAACCCATACAGGGCCAAGTCAGAGAGAAGGAGCCAACACCTTTGGGCAAAGAAAACCAGAAAATCTAAGGAGAAGAGCCAGGAAGAAGGGAGGGAAGAGATGTTGATGGAAAAATCAACCTCTAATGAAACATGCTGTCCAGAAATGCCTTTTTCTTTTCTTAAGAAATCTCCATGTAAAACCAATATGATGCTTTATATATTTATTCAGTTTTCTCATTGAAAGAATACTCCATCTGTTGAGATAACACCTAATGCCAACAAGCTGTTGTCTCTGGAGCTCCCTCAAATAATAAACTTGGTTGTTTTGTTAATGGAATACGAGATATGGGAGTTTGGAGTAAATACAGCATCGAGCAATAGCAGTGTTCAGTCCAGATCCCAGACTTGGGTTTGCGTGATTGGTTAATCTATGAAACAAGGAGACCAGGTGTTTAAATTCCACCTTCTTGATAAGGAAACATGCAACCACTTGTTCTATGAATGATGGTGTCAAATATGGAGTGGGAAACCTCCCCACACAGGCTGCTAAAGCGATCCATACTCAAAGCAGCCTCTTTGCTACATCACTGCTACTTGAAACTATCTGAAAATACAGTAAGTAGTGGGTAGGGCTGTCTTTTCCAATGTAAATATTTTAATTGTGAAAGAAAATCAACCTGAAGGCTCCAGCATACCGAAGCTGACCTTCCTTGCGAGGTCTGTTGTACTGTGTAACAGAAAGCATTTGGAAATATGCTCCGATGGATGGGGTGGGCAGGGGAGGATGTATGTCTTTTTATTCCTTTCTAGCTTGGTGCCAATACACACAAGAAGGGATGGTCTGGATTTTCCTGTCATTCCCTCCGTCACTCCAAACTGAATGTTGTTGTTGAGATTCAGCTAAAAGGTTTTGGGCCCTGAACAAATCTCTAGGTAAGATTTTATGGCCTTCATTTTCACCCAAGGTCAGACCTGAACATCACAGAAATTATTTCACTTGAGATTTTTGTTGCTACTTCAGGTCCTACAATCCTCTCTTGGGTATCCATCACATACACTAGGCACCAGTAACCGATGCAGTGTGGAGAGTTGGCATCAGGCCAGCAGGTTCATTTTTGGATATCCTCAGAATTCTGCATTAAAATCAGATTAAAATATTCTCAGAAAGTAGAGTGGCCAAAAGTAGACCTTCAGGTCTGAAGCTGGTGCTCTTATTCCTTTAACGGTGTCTCCCAGTCTATGGGGAAACGTAATCATTTGAGGCAACCTCTGAAGGCACGTTAAAGTAAAGCATAGCTAAAGAAAGTACCTTTTAAAAAAATGGTAACTCTGACGTTTGTGACAATCCTATTGTGAGCAAACTGACATCTAAGGGACTGACAGCAGCAAAGATAAATATAGTAGTAGTACAGCAGGGGAGCTGAGATGAATAGAAGCGTATTCCACTGAGAGACTCTGTGACATCCTGATCTGCATCGGTAGAGAAGTCCCAAGATTTGCCCTATTGGATTCAAAGGCACTCACTGATGGACCCTGAGGCAGCCTTCTCCTTCCTTGAACCTTGTTCCCACTGGGCTTGAGTCCTCCCCAAAGATTTTCAGATCTGATAATACAGGATCAGAAACTTATTATGAAGTTGGTCTGTTCCTCGTTTTGTGCTTCCATGCTGGTTATATTTGTTAAAGCTCATCAGGACTTAACTTCTGTTTGATAGTAGGAATATTGAACTCTGTTCTACTTTTGCTTTTTCAGTAAGATCTGGAGCAGCCTATGTTTGTAAAATAGAAAAGTATGAATAATCCTTAGGTCAGCCAAGACCTAGAAGAGGAAGAGCTTAATTCATTATAATATAGCATTTTGTTGTGCTTTTAAATTTAAGATGTATCCTTAGTGGTCCACCAGGTCCACCAGCACTAAGTAGAATCCAATGCAAGGATAAGAATGTAGTTTCCTGCCTTCCACTGACTTACGCCTGTTTAGAGAGTTTAGCCTGTAATTTTGGGATGATGGGAATGATCGGCTAGCTTCAGGCATAGCTCTTTTTTGCACATCTAGTAGAGGCCTCTATTTTGAGTCCTGTAGAAGCCTGTTCTACTTATCTAGGTAGGGATATGTGACTGTGATAGGAATGATTACCAAAGATTTAGGAGAGAAGGAATATCAGCCAACTGCAGATACTCTTATTTCTTTTTGCTTTTCTCTGCTTATTTAATAATAAACCCAATACTGTTACAAATAGAAAATGTATCTGGTCCCCTCCCCTTTTTTGCATTCTCTGTGCATCTAGACACACTAAGGCAAGCCACATATTTGAGGACAAAACTTCTCTCTCAGAGAAATTTTATGATGCGTCTTTGTATAATATTATACCAAAGCAGAGAAAATATTTATGGGAGAGTTAACCAAGCAATGTGTGTATATATGTGCACAGCCATGCATGCGTGTAGAATCTCTGTGCAGGATAAAAAGCTTTTGTGATGCTTTAAGAAAATGTTGAGCTACCAGGGGGACTGGAGAGCAGCAGTTTTCTGAATAGCTGTGCTTTTTCCAGACAGCATTCAGAAATAACCTTTAACTGCTGAGGCAAGAAATAAATAAAAACGCAGCAAAATTTCTCTGATGGGGATGGTTTGGCTTCTGCATGAGCCTGGGCGATGTGACTGTGCTGGGTTGCTTTAGGAACTTCACATTAAGAAAGTGTCTCAAGCAATGCACTGCAGATCTTTTTTTAGAGTGCTCAATTCAGAGACTGCTAGGTACTGCAATTAGATAATGTTTTTAGAATAGAGGGAATAGAAAAAATAGTCACGTTACAGCTGCCCTGTGTCCCAAAGCTTGTTTGGAAACACGTTTAATTGATCTATCTATCATGCCATTCATTTGGATTAAGAATGGCTAGTGCTCTCTGCCCAGAAGCAATAATCTCAGCAAGACCATGTTCTCTTCACAGCTTCATTAACCTCTACAATAAACAGTCAAGGCTTTATGGTATAATTGTTCGTCGAGTAAATGTTCTGCAGCTCTTCAGGTGGGCCATCTGTCTTCTGAGGTAGCCATGGGTGAATGCTAGATAGTTATTTCCTAAAGAGATCAGTACAAAAATTAATTTTTCAGGGGCCTGCAGATATTGCAAGTTGACCCCAGTTCTTCCGTACACCTATTCCCGGAACCCACTTGTGGGCTCCTTCAGCAGAGCTCAGTGTAATTGGAAAGACACTCAAAATCATGAGTGTGTGCTTGGGATGTCTGTACCCCTTAGGGTGGAAGTGAAAAGACAGGTTGCAGTTATTTCCCTAGAAAATAAACAGTGCTTTTTGACATGCTGCATCTTGCTGAATTTGGCACCTGACTGTATTATGCCCTAGCTGGGAAGGAAGAGCTGGGTGGAGAGACCTCATGGAAAGATCTCATGCATAATAAGCTTATCTTCTCATCTGAGAAGTGCTTTAAGAGAGGAGCAGAGAAGGGGAGAATAACTGAACCACACAGGGATGTGGGCTTCTCATAGCCACGACTTGGCTAAGTGACCCACAAGTGGGGAGTTGGCTTTGGGAACTGTATCGTTAGATGGTCCTCTCAGGCAGTAACTAAGCTGGCACTTAAGACAATGTGTTTCAGACTGGGCGGGGAGGGGGAACCCACAACAAAACCCCCCCCCAAAATACAGCAACAGTAAATGCATTAATAAGGATTGGAAAAAAAATCTCTGACAAAATCCTGAACCGGTGCAGTGACGTGAGGAGGGAATGTACACCAGGATCAGGAGTGAGAGTTGCTTTATGAGATTAGCTTAAAAGTGGAGCTGAGGGAGAGAGTTCATGGTGTCCAACACTGGGTTTTGGGTGTGATGTAGTCCCTCAAGCTTTTAAGATTACTGCTTTGCAAGTAATCCCATGATAATCCTGTAAGCCTGCCCTGTTGCTAGCTCTGCTAAGGCTCTGCAGGAGAAGACTCTATGATGCTCTGACTTGGAAAATATGCAATATCTGATTGGGCTGAGATTGAGTCAGTCTGTAATGAGGTTACATACACGCTAATAGAACCATATTAGGCAGTTGATATAGCTATGCTGCTTCTGTCACAAATTGTTTTAAGTTCAACTTGTGGCAAACAACAAAAAATGGGAGCAACGTTTGTTCATGCTCTGGGCTCGCAATACAGATCTCACCATTGGCCTTTGAGTCTTTTAATACTGGTTGGAAACAGCGTTTTCAGGGAGAAACTGCAAGATAAATTCCAGTTTCTACTTGGGCAAATCTCCTTTTTAAAATCTAACTTGTGTCTCTTGTGTTCGTCCAGGTACTCACAGGAGTTTCCATCAGCCGACCTTAACTCAGCTGTCTCATAAGCCTACCAGAAAGGAACGGGCACCTGGCAAGTAAATTTTGGGATGGCATGGAGTTTTATTGGCGCTATGTATGCTTTTTGAATTTCTTCTTCTTTCCTTTCCAGAAATGCTTTAGGGTTCGATCTGAGTCTTGAGAGGAACTTGTCCATGGAACAACAATGAGTTGTTTTATATACAAGCTACTGGAAAATAGATGGGACCTCCTCATTTAGCTGATGAAAGCAGAGATGGCATCTTCTAAATTCTCTGGGCCTCTAGCCAAATTCATCCCAAAGATTATGGGTACCACAGGTAATTTAATGAACAAAGAGCCTCTCCCCGCAGCTATGTGCAACTGCTGATGGTTTCCTAATCCTGCAGCTGCACACAATTGCTGATGGTTTCATGATCCTATCTCCAGCTATCTCACACAGTCTGCTTGCCTCTTTTACACTGCAAAATCTATTTCTTGCTGTGTGTTACAGACTGTCTTGTGGCTGGACACTGTCTTACAGGCCATTTATCTCTCTTTGCTCTAGATCTAATCGAATTTCTCTTGATTTGATTCCCCTCTGGTTATACATTTTTCTAGTGTTCTGAGGAAATGCTCTTGAGCAAACAAGGGTAGTTGGCGAGTTAGGTGAGTCTTCATTTCTGAGCATCTTCATGAGACAATCTGCAGTCATCCTTACTCACTGTTCTTTCTCCCTCTCACTGTTGCAATAGACTTTTATAGCCAGTGAGATTACGCATTCCGAGATGTTGTCTTGACGTAAACTTGTATCTGTTAATATGTCTGCGTGAACTATTTCACATCAGCTTTCAGCAGCAAACTAGGGTGTTTCCCGTTCCTTCACATGTGCTGGATTTCTTTCCTTGTGGAATTTTCCGGTGATAAAATAAAATATATATCAGGCAGGAGCTATATCAAGGTTGTAAACATCTTATCTCACAATTTCGCAGATATTTCATGGTCTCAAACCATTTAGTTCTCCTTATGTCTTGTCTACTTTAAGGAAGATTTTACTGATCTGTTAGTTACTGGTTCCCTTTGTACCTCTGTCTTTAAACTCTGGGTCATGTTAAGTGGATCAGTGGAAGCCGACAAACATTAGTGGTTTGCCCAAGGTCTTTAGCATCTGTTTAGATCCTAGGAACTTTTGCTTGGAGTCTTTTGCACTAGTTATGAGAAATAACAGCATAGCATCTGTATTGTAACTTTCATCTGCAGATCTTGAAATTCTTCATAAAAGACTGCCAAATACTCACAAATCTACATGGGAAGGTAAAAGCCCAGGTAAGTGGAAGGTCCAAGTTCCCAAAGGGATCAAAGCAATGTACTGTCTCTTCCCGCCATCCCAAAACGCTCTGGACCCACAACTCTGAATGAGATGCCCAGACTTCCAGTACAACACTCTGGGGGAGCTTGGGATGTCAGTGTAGTCCACAGAAGCTGGAATATGGGGTAGAAAGCAACCTAGTTTAATAAAGGATTAAGGGCTTACACAGATGCCTCTCTGGGTGTGGGTGCTTTTAGGTACCTTACTTGCTGCTCCTGGAAAGGATTTTTTTGTTGTTCTTTTCAGATGCTTAAGCTGCTTTTTGCATCCTCAGAACAAGATGACAAGAGAGACACTTACGTTTTTGACTTTGTAATTCCTTCAGTAACTAATTCCATGTTCTTGGTTCCCATGGCTTTTGCTCAAACTTCTGGAACATGGTTCATTTCTCATTTTATTTTCCAATTCATATCTCAATGGTAGGAAGGAAACATGCACAGCAACAAACAGGTCCTACGACTGCCTAATGATTTAGAGATCAAAAAATTCCATTGAAAGCAGTAGAAATTTGAAGAGCTGAGCCATGTGGAAGGTAAGGCTGGGCATTCCAACTGGTGCTGGAAGATGCTCGTTAGCAATGCTGTTTTATAGTGTAAATGAATGCAGAGGGCATGTTCAAGAACACCCTTAAAGCAAAATTTTGAGTTTACTTTTGTGTGTCAAGGCAATGTGAGCATGTGCTTCAGTTGTTTTAACTTCCTTGTAACTAACAGCTGAGTGCTTCCTATGAAGCTGAACAGCACCTAACTGGTGTACCTGGTATTCTTTAAGCATAACTTAGTGAACCTTTTTAGAGGATGTTACTTCAGTCTATGATAATGTGGATCTGAACTAAAGCTCTGAGACTATCTGACTTGTCCATGTGGATATAGACCTAAACCCTCAAAGTAAAGATGAGTTCAGACCCAATGGTATGATGCCACAGTTGACATGAACACAACTCTACATGTTGAATTGGAGTGGAGATACGGTAGCTTGGAAGAGCCTGGTTCATACATGACTTCATGTCAGAAACAATTTTATATTGAGAAGAAAGTATTTGCATGTGATTACTAAGAACTGTTGTGTTTAGTCAACAATTATTTATATTTCTGTATGAGGGAGATAAGTAATATGACTTATTAGTAGGCAGATTTATACAGATCTTAATCAGAAAGCTTCAAGGATTTATATTATGAATTTTACATGAAAACACAGTTCTGGCTGTATCTGACACCCATTAGCCAAACTAGAAATGAATATTTCTGGTTTTGATGATACTTACGAAGAAGGAAGTCAAGCTTGTCAATGCCTGTCATGCAATGAAACTGACTTTTATTTTTCAGTGAAAATCTGAAAGGTTTTTGCAAATCTTGAGGGCTGAGGATTTTTTTTCATCAGTTGCTCCAGAGTAATCTTTTCCTGTGTAAAAACCTGCTATTTTCTTCTTTTTATGAACCTTTTCTGTGGGATGTGTGTTGGGGCTAGGGAACCATGTTTACTAGGAGATCTTATTTTTCTCCATAATCTCTTTATAGTGTATGCTTATATGTTTCTGGCTACATAGAACTCCATTAGCTTATGCTTAAACTCGTGGAAACTTGTGGGTGAACGATTGGCTCAGAGAGTGCAGTGCTGAAACGCATAGATGGTTTAGTCATTTGGCCAGTTACAGAACTTAAAATCTGACTGAACACTGGAGGTATAACTCTTGCAGGGACTTTCTCACCTACATGCTGATTTGTTTTAATAAGAAAAAAAAATTTAAAAAAGGTTTGAAACTAAAAGTCTTTGGAATGATAATAGCAATCTTTCAGGAATACCGAAATGAAGAGAGTAGTTTTATAATAATTCAGCAGTGTCTTCACCTATGCAAGACAAACTGGTACTTATATTCTGATTTTATGCTGCAAATTTTTCTGCTTCTTTCTTTTAATCCCTCTGTTTATAATCCTTTATGGCTTCTTGAATTGGAAGGATGAACTGCATATGTCAGTCATGAAACAAAATAGAGAGAAATGCAGTTTCTAGGCTTAGCTACATTTATGTTTTGTGCCTCTGTGAAAGGAATAATTTTGAGCTGTTGCTTGGCCAGGTTAAATATTGAATTAGGGACTTAGATTTGTAGGTACACCCCAACGAAATTGCTGTTGTCCTCAGTTGGTTTTGTTCCCTATCTTTTACAACATCTGCTGTTATAAACCTGACAGCTTTGGGCTGTTGCCTACCTGGGCTAGATTTCTGATAGCTAAATGTCAGGTCTTCTCTCAGCTGGGTAGCCTGAGGAACTGCTGGCTCCAACTTCTCTCCTGTCTTTCATCATATTCTCCTGGAGACAAGATAGATAATAATAAATATTTCATATGGCCCAGTTTTGGCAGCCCCTGTGCAAAAGGAAGGATGGCTGAGGCAGAGAAACAAGAGAATAGTGGAAACACCCTTTTATAGGATTAAGAACTCAAGCCATTCAAAGGAACCGGTATAGCTAGAGCTGGCTGGTGATGCCTGGCTTAGCATGACTGACAAATGCAGAGAGATCTTCTCTTGCTCTGCAAGTCCCTGTAGAGATTTGTTGCAAGTCAGTGCCATAGTTCACTCCAGGTTTCTTCAGTCATGAAAGTCAGTCATGGTTCAGCACCAGACTCTTATGACCCCTTCTGCAAAGGAGCGTGAAGGTGGAGAAGAAGCACTGCTCTCTCTGCCAACACCACCTGCCTTTTGGTGACAAATTAAACGCTCCAGCTCTGCAATGTTGAGTATCCATCCTTTTGAGGAGGACTGCAGTTTGCTACTCAGGCATCAGTTCAGCTATCTATATCCATTAGCCATGCTGTATGGCAGAATGAATGGTGTGAATGATGTTCTGGCTTTTCAAAGAATCAGTAGTGAAATTTAAATTTATCTAGAAAACAAAATGTAATGTTTCCATTTCTTCTTGTCTTCCTTAACTAGTGTTCAATATGGGCCTGTCTTACTGTATTATTTCCAGGAAAGGTGTAAGCATGCTACTGCTGCGCTGAAGGCTAATGCTATGAGAGAGGGGTGAGTGAGCAAGGACAGGCACCCTATAATGCGATGTAACAGAACAGTGTCCTTGCTGGATAATATGAGTGTCTTGAATACTTTTTTTTTTTTTAAGAAAATCCTTTGCTGACTGAATAGCTGAGGCAGATATCTGAAGACCTCTATTTGCCCCCTGTGTAGCTGGTGATCAGTATAAGCTGATGAACTGTGGGATTCTGGGTTTTTTCATTCATGTAGTGTCTGCTAATGAACCTTCACTGTGTCTTTGAAGAATCCATTATAGTGGTAAGAGGAGCAGCCGATACATCTAAGCAATCTGGTTTATGATGCTGCCCACAGTGTATTTTATTTTTTATTCCCCTCCTTTTTGTTTTCTTTTTGTTAAATTTGGCTTACTTGAAATGGGAATGCTCTGATGTTACTTCCTCTAAAGTCCTTCAATTACTTTTGCAGGGATAAGTAACAGGTTTGCACTATGGAAAATGAGTATGCCAAGGGGAATGTCAAGTTGCGGAAGCTCTTCCCTCCTGACAGACCAATTTGACCACAGACTCAACTGTTTTATCCTTTTTTATTTCTCAGGGGAGTAGGTGCATGTTACAGGACCCTGGCCCCTGCAGGCAGGACACCTCAAATTGCATTGTTGTGGGAAGCAGCTGGGAAACTGTTGAAAGCCATTGCACAAAATGTACTTAAAGCTGCAAACAGGGGGAACATCATTAAGTTGAGGATGAACTTCCTCCTGAGCTGGATCTAACAACCATCAGCTGAAAAAAGCATTGAGAGAAGCAACTGGGCATTGGACTTCTGAGATGGCAGAAATAAATTATAATGTCAGTACAAAGTCGTGGGCAGAGGGTCATGATAGTCCTGCCAAGTAGTGGTACAAATTTTAGGGTCCTGCTATCTATCTTCACAAGACCTTTCTTTCTGAAACAGTCTGAGCCTGCAGGCTCAAATTTCAGTGATATTCAGGAATGTAAATACCTAACTGTGCTTGCAAATCAGGTACTTAAACTTCGAAATCCTCGTCGTCTTAGTATCTTTGTTGTCCAGATTATATGAATCCTAAGGGTAAGAAAAGGAGATTTCAGTCTGTGAAACTGTCATCCTGATGCATTTCATACAGGACTGTGGCATTTGTAAATGCCACATTAACAATCAGGGAATGAGGTATCACCCAGAAGTATTCTTAGTAAATGAGTAGAGGCCTCTTAGAGGCAAAAATGGAGACTGTCACACACATGTCCCCAGGGCAACATGTTTTCTACGTTGGACACTGTCACCTGTTGGATCAATGACAGAACACATAATTTCCCTCCTCTGCTTCCCATTAATCAGAAGCTGCTTGGGCAGGTTAGTGAGATGAGAAGTCCTCGCTTAAGAAGATGGCTTCTGTGGAAATTGTGTAGGCTGCCACTTGCTCTGCCGGATAGCAAATGTCAACTCTTACATTTTGCTTCCAACTTCAGAAAACACCATAAGGAACAAGTATTTATTTCAGTGTGGTTTAAAATACATCTACCCTTAGGTAACAGTACTTTAGCAAAATGAATCACTGATGGAGTTAAGTGGGATTTGGACCTTCAGCTTCTTATTTATAACATAATTTCAGTGGGAGGGAAGAATGAATTGGAAATTTTGCGATAAATGAAGACTTACATATGGTAAGAAACTGTGGCTTCTTTCTCAGAATGGCAGCCTCATTTATTTTTTTAATAGTATGAAATTATTAGACTCCAGGAAAAAATACGGGGTTTATCATCCAGTGTAGTACTCCCCCTTTAATGAGATATAATTAACACTCTTACCTGAGCAGATGTCCTCTCTAGAAAGAGGCCAAGTAGTACAGTGGAGCCTTGCACTTTGCCTTTAAGGCACTTCACAGATGACTGCAGGTGCTCTTTCTGTGAGGCATGGTGATGCTATTCCCACGGGAATATATGTCAAAGTGAAGCCCCGACATCTTGGAGGCATGATGGGGAGAAGAGGATCTCTGGCTGCTGCTGTCTGGGCATGGCGAGTTCTGTGGCAGTGAAATGCAATCACGTAAGTGAAACTATGGGCAGAAGGATGCTATCATCGTTGTGCGACAGCTCATTCAACTATCTTCTGCAGACCTCCTTCCTGCCAAATTAAAATATGGGCCTCTAAGAGCTCCTTGTGAATGCCTAGACAACAGATCAAGATTTGGTTGGAATTTTCTTAACTTATGGTCCCAAATGCCTTTACTGTTGAAACATCATCATCATCATGTTTTTGCTTATCACAGATGTGTCTCGTCCAGGCAATGTTTAGACACTGGTAGCTCTGCAAGTCTTACGTCCGTATTTTGTCTAGATCTTGCATAATACTTGAGGCAGTGGCTTTTTCTGTCTACTGGTTTAAATGAAACTCACGACCAGGTGTTAGCTTTTATTTAATTTCAGCAATATATTCTTTTTCTCTGACAGATGCCATGTGGCTCAGTTATAGGAACTGAAAATAACGCTGTGACTGTACTACCCATGTACTTTGCATCCTTCCCTTTCTGCTCCTCCAAATCACTTTTCTTCACTTTCCAGAGCTTTCACAAACTCTTTCCCACTTATCTTACAGTCTGTATCAAATGAGATCAAAGTTCCTGCATCCAGTCAGTCCACAATGATGGCCTTCATCACCCGCTCGATACATTTTGAATCACACATTTCTGCTCCTTTCCCCCAGGGAATCCTTCAGCCCTGGAGGAAATGCACCATCAGCCCGCACACACTAATGCCGTCATCATCCTTGAAGTCCGTACTTTTTGCCCTGTTGCCTAATGATAATGAGTAGGTGTACAGAGGCTGTATGTCATGGGGGATCTTCTTGATCTCACAGTTTCCTGGTAATATTTCCTCTTTCTGCACACTCCTGTTATCCCTTACATTTGGATGGTGACCTCTTTGGGGCCAGGGTGGTCTCTACGTTGTGTAATGATGATGCAAAATTAGCAACAAGAATATCTGAAGAACTTGGAAGGATGAAGAATATACATATTCATCCTCTTAACTCAGCATAAATCTAGTCCAAGGGAGGCTTCACAAATTAGGTACTATATTTAGCAGCTTTTCCCTGTCCTGTGGGATAAGAAGTTAGTTATTTATGACTTTTATTTAATTTTTTAGTAGATATGGGAGGACATTCAGTCACAAGAACTGCTCCACAGTTACCCACTTTCTCACTATCAGTGCAAATTTAAAGATGTGGTGATGTCTCTGCAAAAGGACCCAGAGAAAATGGTATGAATTAATTAAACCTCTGAATTAGTGGATTATTCAAACCTTCTGGGTGGAAACTTTCATGCAGAGTTAAAGCTGCTTTAATTCACTTTTGAATAAATATTTAATTTTAATTTTTAAATATTCGCACAGCTTTTGGGGACGTGGCTATCTTCCCTTATTAATTTTTTTCTGGCTTCCTGGTTTGCCTGGGTACAAAACTTAATACTCTGCTGGGGACTGAATTCTCTCACTGGCCTGTCTTCAGCTGATCCTTGGGATGTGCTGGTGATATTTCCTTGACTTCATGCCCAGATGCATCTCTGGGATTGTTGTGCTCACCCAACCACGCTTGGTGTAATCCCCTGTGGGGCTCAGTGGGTGCAGCTGAACGTGCATGCTTCTGGGGCGTGCCTGTGAGTTGCAGGAGGTTGCTCAGATGGTTTTCGATATGCTTTAGCGCTGCTGCAGGGAGGCGTGGGGCTGGCACCAGCTCCGTTTGCAAATGGGCTGGAGGAAAGGGAATGCAGCTTGCACATCTCATTGTCTGAATCCAGCAGTGAAGTTCTTTGTCCCTCTAGAGGAAGACAGGTGACTACATTTAGCAGGAGAGTTGGTAAATTGAGACATTCCTCTGAACATCTTTTATGACCACTGGAACTGTCCTCCAGGAAGAAAAACAATTACAGTTATTTAAGGACATCAAACTCTGTGGCACGCTTCTAACACCATCTCTGCTGCTGGAATATGCTTCTGCTATGTGCTATGAGTATTTCAAGCAAAAGCCTCCTCCCCCCTACAACATTAATTTTTATACATGGCTAATTAATTATCCTCCCTATGGCAACTGGCTGTGGTTTTTATTAACTTGCAAATCAAAAGAAGAGTCTGAAAAATGACAAGCTAATTTTTTTAATAAGGTATGTCTTCCGTGTTTATTTGTATTTTATTACCCAGCAGTCTGTAGAGTTATCTATTTAATTTGGGAAAACACATTATTGCGGTTTGAGAAATCTCCCATGGAAAAAAATAAAGATTATTTTGCAACCACAGTGATGAAATATATCGCATTGCAGTCACGAATATGCTAAACAGCTACATATCTTTGCTTAATTTAAGTAAATCAGAATCTCACTTTCCCATTATAATGATCGCGACAGTAGTGTTAATATAATCCTTACATCAGTTTTCTCAGTGATACAGGACGTTCCCAGATGCTCGACTTCTGCCTTGGGGTTTCCTGCCATCGGTTTTATTTTTTTACTTTTGAGATAGATCTTGGGCCTATTTCAGCAGCAAGTGTTTTGCAATTGGCTTTGATGGAGCCAAGATTTCACTGCTATTCTCTACTCCACAAAAACCAGAATTGTTCCACCAACAAGAAATGAAGTTTGTACAAGCAGCTCTTCCACATGAAGAGAATGAAAAAGTACAGAGGCGCTCCTGCCAATGCTTGCTTCATATCGAAACTATTCTGAGGAAGATTCTCAGAAATGAGGGTGAAAACTCTGGGGGACAAAAATAATGACTGCTGCAAGATTTTCATATATGTTTGTACCTTTTCCACAAAGAGTAATGCTTACCAATGGAGGTCCTGCTGTTTCTGGGGCTTATCTCAGGAAATAACGAGCTCTGCAATTCTGGCCAAGTTTAGCAAAGTCACTAATTGCAAATTGCTTTGATTTCGCTTTTCAGCTGCTTGTCCCATCAAGTGCTGTCTCCTGTCTGGGGCCATGCCTGAAGGTGGTTACAGGTTCCTGCTGGCTTGGGGCTGGTGTGTGTCTTTCCCCTTTGGAGGCAGTGAGCTCTGCTAAATGTTTGTCTTTAACCTGCACTTCTACCCGTATTACCAAAAGGAACCGCTCCTCTGGTCACATGGATCCGTTCTGCTGTTTCGTCCTGCCTTGACCATGAGAAGTACCAGATGCATTCATGGAAGTTGTGGGGGACCTGTAAAGGGAAGAGGGGATTTCTCATTTGCCTCAAGGCCAGCTTTCTGAGATAAGCCCAAGCCCTCTTTGAAGCTCTGAAACAAATTGTTCCATTTGTTGCCCTGTTGAAAACTTGGCTGGAAGTCACTGGCTTTCCTTCTGAGGCACATTTCTTCTGTTCTGTTGGCATAATTTAGAGATTTCTTTACTATTCATTGTTAGGTGTCAGTTCTTGGAGGAGTGTGGGGAAGACAAGATAGAGAAATTGTACTGAAAGAAAGAGCTGTCAAGCTTAGTATGGTGCATTCCTCATTTTCTGAAACTGTAGAAAGAAATAGGTGTGAGGCAGTTGTTTGGACAGTCTCTGTTCCAGCTTTAGAAGCCTTGGCGTATTTGTAATGTTTGACAACATAAAAGGCACGAGTGCATGCGACTGCTATAAATCCAGATAAGAACAGCACTGGGCAACGCTACTCCAGCCACGGTCTGCAAGGTGTCAGCAGGTAGCCAGTAACAGCAACTGCGAATACCCACGGTGTCTGTTGGGTAAGGGGGGCTCCAGCCCCAGGTGCCTGCAGTGGTGGGGAGCTAGCCCCTAACAGCAGTCGGGAGCAGACACAAAGTCACAGTATAATAGATCATCATCATATTTGCAGGTTTAACGGAGCTGGTTTGTGAGTACAATGAGAAAAACACAATTTTGGATAGCGGTAGCATTTTGTCTGCCTGGGCAATTAGTGTTTCATTTAGCATTCTGTTAGCTGCCTGCCAGGCTCATAAGGGATGCAAGCTGGTGTGTAACGTCTTTCTCCAAGACTGTTAGGATATTATTTAATCAGAGGTTGAGGGAAACTGTGCAAAGTAACTCAATGACCGATGTAATCATATTGAGTAAGCAAGAACCATGCCTTGGTGTGTGCGAGTTGTTTTGTTTTAATCTACATCACGGGCCTTCAGGGGAGAATCGGAGTTGGTTGAAATTTTGTGTTGTCTTCTCACTGTAGTGGATACTGATGAACTAAAAAATGTCACAACACTGTCATGGAGTGGAGCAGACTTTTTCAATTGTTAGCTGACTTGCTGGAATTGAGGTCAACATATTGGCACGGTGCTCTGCGCTGACCCAGCGAAGAGGACTGTGTTGAGTGTAGGACTGCATCGAGCAGCAGGGACTGATGATGCCCCGGTGCCTCCCATGGGATGTGCACGCTCCTCCACTGCTGCTCACACCCAGAAATAAGACTCCACACACTGCTGCAAAGGTCTCAATTCTGTTCTCTTATTGTCTGGCACCGATAATGACTTTTGAATTCCCTGGGATAATTAGGCATAGTCTGAAAAAGCCAAAAAGGGCTTTGCCTTTATTTTAAAATTCTCTTTCACAGCAGTAATAAATCTTGCTGGGATTTTAGGATCATCCACATGCTTCTTTTTCTTCTTAATCACTCAAACTTTTGTTTCTCTCATTGGAGTGTCACTGATAAATATCTGGCCCTTTCACATAATGCTGTTTAACTAACCTTTTCTTCATATCCTACACAAAATTTAGATCCCTGCCATCAGTAAATGATATGAAAAACACTTGATTTCCTTCCAAGCTCAGGAAAATGGAGAAATCCCCACCCTACCAGCTTCCCTAGAAGAATTTAGCAATCACATTTCTTCCCCCTGTCCCTGCCCCCCCCCAAAAAAAAAATAAAAAATTGCTCATAACCTTGCTGTATTGTAAGTTAAAGGAAATATTCTTAACAAAACTAATTTAATTTCCATATTTTCTTTATCTTCCTGTTAACCACTAGTACTCTGCAACAAAGAAGCTATTTGAAATATATAATGCTACAGCCATTCCGTGCTGAAAACTCTCAGGGGCACTTCAATAAATTACATCCTCATAATGAAGAAGTAGGGGGAAAGAATGGCAACAATAGATTTTTTTCACAATGGAATGAAATTGGGATTTGATCTGATGCAACATGACTTGCTCACAGCACAGATAGGATATCAAATTATTCCTGTGAAATTTAAACCTTGCTATAATCCCCTCCTTGTATTCATTTTTCTGCCGAAACCTTGAAGACTACATATAATAGTTTGCAAATGGGGATTTAGTTGATATAGTTTATTTTTTTCAACTTGCTCAATTTAATTATCCTCAGCCTACAGTCTAATTTATGTGTGTTTGATGTCACTATTCATTAGCAGTACAGATACAGCCTGGAAAGTGACTGTAAAAAAAAAAATACATCTGGGTTCCCTTCTTAAACACACTGCCCTCGTTATATACTGGAATTGTGTTACTGAATGGGTTTGGATCAAAACTCCGAGAAAAATTACCACCTAGAGAAGCATAAGAATGTGAGTTTGTATAAGAAATGTCTGTAAAAGTTGTAGTATCAAAAAGACATGGTTCTAATTCTGTGCCAGGACACATATCTGATTCATTTGCTGTCACTTAGAGAAGAGACAGACAAATAGACCCTAAACTAGAGTTATGATTTTTCAAGGTCACTGGCCAAATTGAAAAACTGGCAATACGTTTAATTGTGCGTTACTGTGAGATGGATTTGTTTGGGTTTTTTCCCCTCCCTTAAATGAAAATTCCTCATAAAGTTTTTAAACAAATGTAAGGTTTTATAAATGCATAATGAAATATTTGGGTTTGTTCTTTTTTTAAGCACAAACTATGAAATGAAGGTCACTTCCATCTGAGAAAACATTTTCAAAATTTATTTGGTTTTCACTTGTGTGGTTTTTCTTTTTTTTTAGATAGTTCCATAATTAAAAGAACTTACTGACATTGACAGAAGCTTGCAGATTAGTTTTGATTAACTGAAATGCACATTTGTAAGAAAGTTATAGACATTGGTTTGGCTGACTCTTCTCCTAAATACGCTGCCTGGCTCTGATGAAACAACATGTCCAACCTGGGTCCCAGCCTCAGAGTCCCCGAGTTTGTCAGAGGCCAAATCAAGGTGCTGCCTCTGCCGGTCCCTCCATCTTTGTGAATGCAGGTGAGGTTTTCCAGTTCAGGCCCCTCCTGCCAGTGGAGAGACACCTGCTCAGGAAAATCCTTTCAACACAGCTTCTTCCCTCCATCCTTCTTGTGCCTGGGTAAGAGTGATGAGTAAACCCCTGGAAATAAGGACGCCGAACCCATTGCTGTGGTGCCTCTGCTGCTTGTTGCTCCCTACGGGTGGGTGCTGCTGAGTTATGGGGCAAGCCAAGTGGGCAAGCTCTGCTCTGGGAGAGGTCCGGTTGCCTCTGCAAATGCCATCTTTGCTTTAGGTTGTGTGTCTTTGCCTTCTCTAAGTATTGCTGAATGATATAATGGTTACTGGGAAATCAATAAATAACTCATTAAAACCAAAAAAATCCTACCCCTCTCCCCACCAGCACCACATTCCTTGCTGGGGTAGAGCAAATGGCGCTATGCCCGCTCGTGGGAGGTCTCACTTGGTCTCAAAATCCTTCCTTGGATTTAGCTGAAATCTCAGGTTTCAGGAGCATGGCCTGTTGCCCTTGTTTCCCCAGCCTCGGGACTGAGGAGGAATTTTTCAGTGCCTGACACTTGCCAGCTGGCTGGAGCTGCTGCTGGTTTTGGGGGGATCCCACGAGCTGGCAAACAGGTGCCGGCCGCTGCGAGAGATGCGCTTGGTCCCAGTGCTGCACTGAGTGATAGGTGTTGCTTGCATTAGGGGTCATTGGGGTCTGGAGCTTGTGGACTATCGCATGCCAACATAGCGATTGCTCCCAGTTCTCTGAATTAAAATCCACCTATTCTTACTATGAAAAAATACAACCTATGTAGCTATTTTAAAACAATAAGGTGAATTTTTGTATGTATCAATTAAGTCAACCCTCCCAGTGACAAGTGAATATTTGATTTTCTACTCCCAAAGGGCAGTACGTACCATATTACGCTACAGTATTATTTTCTAATAAATTATCTAGCTGACATCTTGCCTGTGAGAGGGAGAGGGAGATTGTTAACAAAGAAGACAAAACCAGCTCTTTCCTATTTACTCCTCATCTCCATTATGCATAAGGACACCAGTCTCAGTGCTCTGTAGCTTGAAAATGATGATAACTAGGAAAGGAAGGGTTAATTTGCTGCTCGCACGCACATATATTTAGTTTTGAAACCTGTACAAAGCAGTCATAGAGTCAGTCCCAGTTCTGCCCTTCCCTCTTCCTTTCTCTACCCAGGAGCAAGCAGTTATCTCAGTGATAGTGAGGAAACATTGCCAGATCCTCCAGTGACTTTGCATCAGCATTGCTTCATACAGAGCCTTGTGTAGGGTGGGAAATCACACTGGTTGTGCAAGGAGACCACACGAAGTTTGCTGGCTTGGGGTGGACACGGGCTCCGTACAGGAGCTGGGGTAGATGGAAGGGCTGGGTTTGCTCTTTCAGTCTTGGGGATAGCCAGGAAAAGGATGATTTGTCCCTCAGCATCTCTTTCCTCATTTGTGGAGATGGTGATCCCAAACGTTCCTACTGGGGCTAAGATTTGGTGAAGAGCCAGAGGAAAGGCTGTGTGGGAAGTATTTGTTGGACCCGAGGGAACGCTTGTGAGGCTTTGGAGAGGGTTTCGGTAGCTTGCAACATTCAAGAGAATTATTGAGAATATTAAAGTGGAAATAATAAATTCTTAATTAATTCAACATTTTGACCAAGAAAGCTGGGGGAGAGGGAGATACATGACAGCTGGTGGAACAAAATTTCACAAACTTCAATGAGTTTTGCTGCCAAAAATCCTTTATTAGTTCTCTTCCTGTGAATGGCATTCACAATAATGGCATTCACTAAGGGACGAGGAACCACACAGTGGGGCTCCTGTAAATAAGCAAACAAAGCAGGAGTGTCAGAAGACAGTTTTGAATGACTTTATGCTGCAAATCCTCCTCTGATTCACTTTGCACATACTTAAGAAAGTCATTGGGTCTTGATTCCACTTGAATACAATACATTAACTGATTCTTCTGTTTACTGGGAACTTATTATGTATTATTACCTACTTATTAGTAGGTGGATCAACTAGTTACATGCCATTTGGTTCATTTCAAGTAAGCTTTTTGAACAAAGTTTTGTACAATTTTATCCCAGCAAAACGTGACAGAAGAATTGGTTTGATGGGCTGTGTTTCCCCTGCTTCTGCTTCCAAAAGGGTTTTCGCAGCTCTCACATAGGAGTTGTTGTGGTTTAGTGCCTCAGAGTTACAAGTAAATGGCAGTTCTCCACAGGGAAGGGTATGTCTGAAAAAGGTTCAGCCTTCTGCAGAGAGTGGAATATGTGCAGGAGAAGCCTTAATTGGGTGCAGGAGGGAGGAAGGAAAGAAGGCCCTTGACAGGTTGAAATATTTTTCTATAGCAGCAGCATTTTAGAGACACTTGTTAATGAAGATGATTGATTGGAAAATGAGTCAAAGCTTTTAAATCTTAAAAATTGATTTCTTTTTCTTCTTGAAAGTGGATTCCTCATCTGATCATGAAGGCAAGAGAATTTTCCTTTCCACCTCCAAAGAATTAAAAGTTCCTCCAGGCTCAGTCTGAGAAACACAGCGTAATTATGCATGAGACACCTGGTGCAGTTTGTGTGACAGGCAGGATGAGGTATCTGGTTTGCTTTTGAGAGACAGAGGATGGTGAGAAAAAAGGTGTAATACCTTTTGTGCTAAGTGTTTAATAATGTCTTTTGTCAAACAAATTAACAGCAGACACCCTCCCTAAAATCCAGCGAAAGCTAACAAACAGCCGGAATATTACCCGACATGTGAACAAAATTTTTAGACAATATGTATTGTTGTTTCTCATGAAAAATAATGAAGAATAGGAAATAAAAGGATGTTTTCAAATGATTTTATTGTCTACTCTCTTCTAGTGGAAGTGGTAGTCATTAGTATTGATAGGGAAGGTAGAAATAATAGTAGCAATATTAACATCCACCTTCCATTTGTCTCACTTCCAAATACATGAAGTATATGCTAAGAAGGTACATGGCATCAATGTAACATTAATAAGAGCACAAATATAAAAAGTTACCAAAGCAAAAGCTTTTCTGCCAGTTAATTTAGATTTGCTGCCTATTTATATTCAATAAAAACTATATCTTTGGCTGCCTATCTACGTAGCTGGCACTCATAAATATAATACTGACGCAGTAGAACTTGAGTATGAAGAAGGGAAGTGAATATATTTTTAAATTGTTTAAATTACATGAGGCAGAACAAACGTGGTTGGTAGGCAGTATTGCCTTCCGTATATTCAGTCTTACAACCTTACTGTTGCTGCATGCATGGTTTATGTGCCTTCAAATTGTTTGAGCTTTAATGGTAATTAGGAAAAATTAAAATCCAGTGAAGTAGAAAGCAGGGTTCTCCCCACACACACTTTCTTAATTTTTTTAATGGGTCTGCTTCAAGCAAAATACTCAGTTTAGCAGCTCTGACCTCAGATAAATAATGTATTTTATCATAACTTTAAATCAATGAATATTCTCCACGTGCTCAACGTTAGCTGTGTATGTAAACACCTTGCTGAATCAGGCCTCTTCTGGCAGAAACCCTGAAGTCTCCGCACTTCCAAGAGCAAAGCCGTTCACCTTGGGAAACGCGCAGGCTCCATTTGTAACAGAGAAGCTTGTGCTAAATATACCTTCCTGCTGATCCAGGGTGAAAATGAACTGATGCCTTGTTCAAAAGTATGTATAACTGGCCTTTTTTGGCTGTTTTGCAAGGTGTATGGGGTGTTAAAAGCACAGTTGAATTCTCCTTTCAGATTTGCACTTCAAATCTGGTGACTTGCAAACCACAACTGTGCTTACAGTCTGTGCAGCGCTCTTTTTTTCAGGGTCACATGCTGTGGTTGTTTTTGTCTTTAAATGACGGGGACTGAAATTATTTTTCCTCTGTTGGTCCAGCTTTATCCGCTGAGTACACACAATACAATTTTGGGCTGGATGCAGTCTAGCTGATCTGCTGAGCCTTGGATCTCTTCACAAGGTTTGCGTGGACAGAGATAGGGAGGATGTTTCATTCCAGCTCCTGGTCTCTTGTTTGCAGTCCTCTGTGATGGTTCAGTAATCCTAGGAGCTAACAATAATAATATCAAGTGTCATTACCAATGGCTTTTTAAATCATCATTATAATTCTTACTCTGAATAGCACTTAAAGCACATTTTTATCTTTCGTCGACAATAAAGTGCAGTCTCATAAATATTTAACTTGTCTGATTAAATTATCCATGCTGAAACAGATAACTGGGCACTTTAATAAGCTTAAACTAGAATCTTGGCTGTTATTATCTCCCTGGAGAAGAGAGAGAAAGCAATAAAGGCTCCCCTGGCCCAGGTGACCCTCACACTGTTCAGCTCAGCAGTGGGAGATTCATATCAAACCTGAACAAGGCCTCAGAAACGAACACAAAGCTGATGATAATTAATAGCAATCATTGTCAGTCTTTATGGCTCTCCAGCTGATGAATGCTAGGAGAGGACAGAAAGCCTGCATTGTACAGCAAGAAAACCAAAGCGGGGAGAGGTGGTGGTGGTGGCTGTACTAATGAAGGCGTCCTGCTGGAGATAGGGCAGAGATGCTATGCCTTACAGGTGGATCACCAAACCAGCTTCCTCTGTGTAAAACCCCTTTCCTACAATCAGAGGTACCTGGTCTGAGTCTGTACAGAGATTTTTAGGGCCAGAGAGGACCGTTACGGTCTCCTCTTGAGGCACACTGAAACATGCCAGCTATGGGATGCCACCCAACTCTCTCTCTTTCAAGCCCTCTGACTTGCAGCTGGATGAAAGCATGCTTTTTTTTTTTTTTAAATTGAAATATGAAATTATGATGGCAGCTGCTATTTTTCTTCTTTTGTGTTCCTGGACAGCGTTGAAACAGCCTCTGAGTCACCTGCTGCTGACCTCTGCAGTCATTGCCCTCACTCAACAGAGGTATCTTCTGTACCTCTGGCTCATCAGCCTGAGTCACTGTGAAAGCTCTGTACAAGCACCTGCACTGGGTCATAACCCTCTAGCAGGCCTGAGAGCATCTCCCAGAGCCACTTTCAGCCCAGAACTGCAATATATGGCCAGTTCTTCATCTCGACACGTGGCATGTACAAAGTATGCTCTGGGATTTGGTGCAACCTCAGGGCCGTGCTGAGGGAGAGAGGGGAACCAGATGGGATGCACCTTGAAGCAGGGAAGCATGAACATGTAGGGGAATCACATTTGGCACAGAACCTGGGACAAGGCAAGCTTGAGTGGGAAGCAGAAGATGTCAAAGGGTGGGAGAAAGAAGAATGAAGATTCGGGACAGGACCAAAGCTCCATAGGACAAGTTATGTTGTGGAGGTGGTGAGTCTCTGCAAGATCTTTTGTACGATAAAAGCATCCTCTGCAGGAGGGATCAAGCTGGCTTTGTGTGATCCCAGCCTACAGATCACTTGCTGCTGACTTGCAATGAGTCATCAAGCCTTTGGCTGTGCTGCTCAGTCTTTCGTATACTGACCAAAATTCTTGTGCCCCTCGTTTCATAAATGCTTCTACTACCCGCTCCACACCACCTCTGCTCTGGCTCTGCCAAACAGCTGCAGTGGCTACAACTACGGGCCAGAAGCTGGTCCCCCTCATTTTAAACAGAAAGAAGTGTTTTGAGGTTACTTTGTGTGCACAGGGGAACATCTCTGGGCAAGTGTGAACTGGGTTGAAGTAGAGAGGAAGCGAGAAAGAAGATTCCCTTTGCAACCTGTTAGAATGAAGAAAGTCAGCATAGAAAATTTGGAGCAAAAAAGCAGGGGACATGATCTGATTTACTTTGCAGTCCCTTTGGTACTTTACAAGAAATTAAGCAAAATGTCCTCAACATCCTTCAGCAGCAAAAAAAATAACAATAAAAGAAACCCCACTTCATGCACATCTGAGGAAAAAGAAAAAAAGATTGGTCTGAAAATGAGCAGAAAAACAGGGCAAGAAATGTAATTAACAGACTTATTACCTCAGGGGACAGCAAGAGTGTGTTTTGCAACTTCACAGGATGGGAAAGATTTAAATGCTAAGTGGGTGCCTATATGTCCATGCACACAGGGATTTCTCGCTCTGTGTCTGTGCTTTTATGTCTGTGTCTAAGTACAGAGTTGGCAGGAATTGCGTTACTCCATTTATATGTAAAATGTATATACGTTACTTACACATTTGATACAAAACATGGGACAAGCTGTCAAGAGCAGGTGTGGGGTATGTGTCTGTGAGAAATGACTAATATATACTTTCTCCCTCCTTCCAATTTACACAAACACACCCAACTCTTCTGACTACATTTCCACTCCATTTTAGGCCAAATGCTCCCAAAACCACTGAGCACTCTGCACCCTTCCCTGCAAATAAGGCGCTAACAAATAATAGCTGAAAACTCATAATCCTGTAACCTCGCAGCCTTCTTTTTTTTTAAAGCCGTTTTCCACGATTTTGCTGCACCCTAGTTTTTCCAAAGAGCAACTTCAAGCAAAACTGCAGGTACTTGCCTTACTAAGGAAAGAACACACAACATCAGACGTAATTGTTAGTCTGGCAGGTAGTGCACAGGCCTTCCTGTTAATTAATCTTTAATGTCATTAATTGGTTGTCTGCTTGGTGGCGAGAAAAAGGGTAAACATTGTTCACAAATCAATTTAATTCTGCTTCTAACCAGCTTGTTTTCAAGGGGATAAAAACAATTATGATCATTGCACTGACTGGACACCCAGGCACTACTGATAACACCGTTGGAACAATAAGGTATGCAAGGCATGCTGACTGGTGTGGGGCTGCTGGTTGAGTTTGTTTCCTCTCAGATTGACTCATTTGTTTGTTGTGGATGAAGGTACATGATAAGAAGAGGATATTGTTGGATTTCATTCCTTCTGGCCAGCTGACTCCTTTTTTTCTTTACCCTGAGCTTGCCCTAAAGCAGACTTTCTGGAGTCTGCTGCAGCATATGAAAATAAAAGGGATTGTTCCTGGAGGTGGGTATTCAGCCAGCTTACAGTGTGTGGTGTTTTTTCTTTTCTGCAGCAGGACCTGGGATTTTTCATTCTGTTAATCGCTGTCACAATCTCTGCTCCAGCACCTGGGTACAGAGCTGGCACGGTACAGCCAGCGCTTAGTTTTAGCAAGAAGGATGGGTGTGAGGGTGTTTGCGACAGAGCGGGACCAGTACCTTGGAACTTCCCTTGCTATGAGTCAAATTTCAACAGAGGTGTGGGATAACATGCCAAAATGAGAAGGTGTCAGGATGGAGTATGTAAGATCTGCGCAGTGGATATCACAAATGGCTTCTGCTGAGGTCCCTGTGTCGACGCAGCCATCGGTGGTGCAGCAGAGAGCTCTGCTGGGCTCCCCACAGCCCATGGCTTTTCCTGAAGACCAGGGGAAGGGTCTGTGTGTGTGTAAATTGTTATTCCAGAGTGTCTCCCAAGCTCCATCTTCTATTTTAACCCTTTTCCTCCTGCCAGAACTGGCCTAATAGAGTTTAGTCTTATGTCAAATAAGCCTGAAATACCCTTTTGTTAGCTAATGCCCCCTCTTCATGTTCTTAACTGCTTTTAGAAAAGCTCAACTCATGCTATGATAATGTGACAAACCTCCTACACCAGCCGTCTGGTCTGGGCTCAGAGATAGCTGGCAAGTGACCTTCACGGAAAGCATTCAAAATGATACTCAGGACTAAGCAAAACAACAGCCTTTGCTGCCCTGAACTTCAGAGCAACTCAAAACACCTGGTAAATCATCCTGGTAACTCAGGAAAGCTGGGATTAGGGCAGCAGGGAACCTTACAAATTATCAGTGAGTAGCAAGGGAGGAGGTTATTCGTTAAGGCCAGGAGCTGGTATTTAGTTCTGCCATGATCTCACCTGTGAAGTTGTCTTTGCTTTAAGCAAGAAAACACCCTGTCCCAGGAATTTCTTTTGGAGTGATGAGACCTTTTGTCTTGCATTATTATCTGCTGTACAAACGGCAAGGGATGTGTGCTAGTGCAGGGTTAAGAATGAAGTAAAAGAGCAGTTCTGATGGAGGAAGGGGAGTCTGTAGGGCACTGAAGATAGGATGATTTCATGGTGACACTGGGTTCCCTGCTCAGCTCCATGCAGTACTTGCAGCGTGACCTGGGGTAAGTTTGTCTGTGGGATTTGTGGCTTGATAATTCTTGTCCTGGTCCTGTTCCTGGTGCATGGTGTTGCAGAGAGCACAAGGGCTAGGTGATGTTACTGCAGGTGGTGGCCACTGGTCCCCTCAGCTGGTCCGGAGGAGATATGGTGGAGTTGAAAGGGCAGAAGCCACAGATACAAATGGCCAATTGTGCAATTTCTCACCAATAATGCTAATTCTAACTTTTTCAAAGGACTCATTAATTTAAAATATTTGGTATGTATTTGACATCTTTTTGCTCTTCCTGAAGGACTTTAAAGGCCTTTCCAGTGGCTCATAAGAGAGAAAATGGGCTATGGATTCTAACTATGAGTGTTTAACCCTTAGTAAAATGTATGGTTTGGATGTGAGTCTGTGGTGCTTTCCTCCTGAGACTGTAGAGGTCGGATTCGGCTGCTTTAAGTTGGGTACACATAGGTACAGACCTTAATTCCTTCAGTAGGACTGTTCATTTGGACAACACCTTAATTCAAACGCCACCATGGCATTTCCTGTTCTGTCATGACAATTTTGAATGCTATGGTTGCAGTTTTTAAATATCTGATGTGATGGTATTTATGAAACCTTTGTCACTGCCTCTTAAGGGAGCTGGAGTCTCTCTGTGTCCCTTAACTCTTAAAATACCCCTATATGGAGAATCTCTTTGTGCCTCAGATGTTTTCACAGAAACTCATTGGGGCTTTTCTGTTACCAGTTGAATTCTTTTTCTCCTCTCTCCTGAAAGCTGAATGGTAAAACAACCCTCAACATATCTTGAAATGCCCCATTCCCCTTTCCCGAGTGCTTGGGAGTTCACTGGTATTTCCTACATGCCCCTCTCTTGATGTGAAGCGCTTGCCAGGGGAGCTGCTTCTGCCACATAATTTATCAGCTACCGTTGGGATTTTCAAAGATTGCCTGAAAGTTATATCACTTTTCTTTTGTAAATGACTAACTTAATTACTCATAACTATCCACGAGGGTAATACTCTCACTAGTTGGGGTAATTAGGAAACCTTAATTAGAGCTTTAAAAAAAAATTCAAAATGTAGCTCTGTCACTGCTATTTCACCCTCATTAGTTCAATCTGGCAGGTTTTAACTGGCACATTTATGTTTCTGATTTAAATATATTTCCCATGGTGCTGAGCAATATAACTTGCAATAATAATAATAAAAAATTTAAGTTACTCCAAAGATTCATTACAAGAGAGATGTGGGTATAGACAATACATGAAAAATATCCCACTATCATACAGTTGAACATGGTTTATTATTGCAGTACTTAAAAGACAGTTAAAAACATATGTGAATATACTGCTTTTTTTCTGTCCCTTGCCTTGCCCTCATTTAAAGTCTGCTGGTGAACAGGGACACATTATTACTCTAAAAAATGCCTTATTTTTGGAGGATGAAAATGGCAAATATAAGCTCCTCTCAAGTACTATGTTAAGCTGCTGGGTACATGAACTCCAAAATGTTAAAAGCACGTTGTAAGCACCAGTCTGACTGGTCTTTAGACAAACTTCTCGCTGGAGGTTTTGCTCATAATTTTGAGTGAAGGAGAGAGAGATTAAAAAAAAAAAAATAAATTAATTAGAATGGTGTTTTTGGCCCAATCTGTACTTTGCTCTAAAAGAGATATAAAGTTTCTACGTAAAGGTACATTGCACCTCTTTCTTTATTAAAACAAACAAAAGTCCCCCAAAAATACCAAGCCAAAAACAATGCCCCAACAAAAGCCAAAACACCCGCTCATGGGAGGGCGGGGGGAGGGAATTTTCATACCAATCCTGTGGCATGTGGTTTAGCTTTAAAGTGATTCTACAGGTAGAGTGGTTGGGGTAGCACAGAATTTTCTACTTCCTTGGACACCTTCACCTATCTAAGAGATGCTTCCAGGAGTGGAAAGGGGTCTCAAAAAAAAGATGGAGTGTTTTGTGGATATTTAGTTTCTTTTTTTTTTTTTTAAACCAGATTTACTCTACTTACTGTAACCTCCTGGGGGAAAAAGTCTGGGATTTACCTGGTGAGTTTGTTACAGCGTTGTCTGCTGCTTTTCTGCTCTTTGCACAGAGTCCCCTCTGGTTTGTTGCTGGCTGCAGCAATACAAGTATCCCGGTCCAGATTTAACATGCTTTACAAAAAAACTGCTCCTTGCTGCCATCTGGGTCTAATTCTTCATCTTGAATATTGTTTTGCTAGAGCACCTTGTCAGCCTCTCTCTAGTGGGTTATGGAAAAAAAAAAACCCAACCCAAAACATTTTCACTCAGAAGAAGACATCAAGTATCTGTTCTCCTTGTGGGGAGCTGCTGCTGGCATCAGAATGAGAAATGCAGTAAGGGACTATTTGAGCAGAACAGTCTTGTTTTGTTTGTTTTAATTATTTTAAACATTATTTTTAGACTTTTTGTAGAAAGGTCAGGGTTGAATTGCACAGCTGACCTGAGGAAGCAGCAGCAAATGGAGGTGAAGTTCTGAGGCTGGAGAGGGACAGCTCGTAGTGTGTTTGGTAGGTGGCAATTTCAGGACTGCCAGATCATTTGGAAAAGCTACTTTGGGTGTAAAACTATATATGGCCCAGTTAATGCTTGCACGTTCCCTATTATATGTCTTATTAATAGCTCTCTGTGTGTATTAAAATGGGGAAGACAATAGTGAATCACTTTCAGTGTGAAAATCCAGGGAGTTGAGAAGGAATTTGTAATTTACTTATCTGATTCACATGAACCAAAGCTACTCACAGTGGTAGAAGGCGGATGACTGGTCTCTTTGAACGATTTTATGATGATGAAAATGCAGTTTCTTGCATTTAAATGTAACATAATTATTCAAGATGGCATTCACTCTCAAAGTGAATGCACAGAACTGAAGTTCCATTCCTTTTTTTTTTTGCTGCATCAAAAGCAAAACGTATTTTATTCTTAATGCGGTTTGCGGTGTGACCGTTATGTAGGAGTTCACATGTGTGTTTAGAATGGCTGCCTCCCTGCTCGCCTCACCTGCTTGCTGTTACGGAGGATCTTGGCCCTGCGCTGACCTCCTGGTGCTGCGATGGCCAGCAGATCCCCGTGACCTCGCAGCCTCATTTGCAGAAGAATCACCACCACCTTTATCTCCTCTCTCCAGGGAGTTCTCTTTGAGTAGAATCTGATCAAACCGCTTTGATGCATCATAAAGCCCCCATCACTCTTGCAGTTCACTCCCCAAGCTTGACGGCTTCTGGAAGGTACTGAAAGACACTTTTTCCTCTTTAACGTGAACATTCTGCTGTCTGCAGAAATGAGCTTAGCCTTTTCTGAACTTCTCCTTTGCCCCTTTCCATAGCTTCCTCAGGTGTAGAATGCTGCACCTATTTCTCTGTTGCTTTTCCATCTATGAGCAATATGAGCTTGCTTGAGAAAACGTGCCGCTGGAGTTGAAAACTGATCAGTAAGGGGCACATTCAATAGATGTATTGACAACATAGCATCTAGGTTAAAAGCCAGCCTCTAGTAATGATGTAGTCCATCTCCAGTTTAAGATGCTGTGGGTTTGAGAAGTTTCTAGATAAATCTGCAAACCAAGCTGAAACTAAACATGTGAATCTTTCCACTTGAGTGCTTTTTTACACAGTATTTACTTTCTTATAATGGCTAAGCCTGAGCTAAGCAAGCATGTTCCTGTGAAATCATCTACTGTTTGCTCTTCCCCAGCCATGCTTACCCTCTGCAAAGCCACAGTATAAACTAATTAGGCGTTTGCTATTTGGAGAAAGTTATGATAAGTTTGCCGACAAGGGCATCGCCTAATCTCATTGCACACACGTCAGTGGCTATACATGTGTGAAATTAAGTGTGTTTTTGCTGATTCCTGCAGACTGCCTGTTTTTATCTTGAGACAACATTCCCAATCATAAAATGCATTAACATCTGCTATCAGGGGCTTACTGTAATATGTGTAACACCAGCAGCAATTCTTTGATATTGCCTTCAAATTCATTGTTAAGGGAGATCACAGAAATGGCTTTGATAGGCTACATGATTTACCTAGTAGAAGGAAAAGCTGATAGGGAAAATAATCCCGCAAGGTTTTTGCTTCAAATAGAAATGGTATAGATGGATTGGGTGCCTCGGCTGGCGATAGGAGATGGTCTACCTGAGGGCATTTAGTTCTTTTAAACTAGTGTTAAGTGAAAGAATTGGCCTGTGAAGTCCTTGGAAACAAACACACCTACATTTGGGAGGGTGATGGGAGGTTTGAAGTGATAATAATGCAGAGCAGGGAATTAAAAAAAAAAAAGCTAACAAACCAAATATCTTCTGTGCAGTGAAAAGGGAACATCTCCAGTTCTAAAACCTAAGCCTAATTTTCCTCTGGGTCACAATAAAATAATAATTACTTAGCTTCTACAGGATTTGCTCCAAGGGAGATATGACTGCAGTTAAAGCACCAGATACACATGGCCAAGAAGACAATATTCAGTGTATTCAGTTATTTTGTAATGTGTTTACTTTATAGTTTTAAAGAGATTTCCAGCTAGTTGAAGCTTTCTGGGCTTTCAGCTGAAACACAACTTTGGAGGCAGTAATGTCCCACTGGGGATGAGGATAAGAATAATAAAATACAGAGTTCGTCATATGTGTCTGAACTTAACTGCAGGTAGGCCCAATAAAATGACTCCTGGCAGTGAGCAATTACTTCATGAATCCATTGCTTTTGCTTGACTGTCATAGTAAAAGCCATTAAAGCACCATGCAACAACAATCTTATGGAGCCTTTTGATTAAGCACAACTGAGATCGGCTGCTCAAGGACATCAGCAAACTCCCTGTGTCCTCTGCATGCTGCTCGGCACAGGCCGCCCATGCTAATGCTGCCCTTCCCGTTAGGGATGCACCAGGGCCCTGCCAGGACACCATCTCCTCTGTCCCTGTCTTTAGAACTGGAGCAGATCAAGTACGGTGGCTGCAGGATGCAACTGAACCCAAAGTGTGGTGGGTAGGGAAGGAGGGGGTGGGAGGGAAGGAAAGAGCCAAAAAACCCAAACCAAACAAAAAAAACCCCACCCACCCCCAAAAGAAAAAAATAACCCCCAAAAAGCCAAAACAAGGTCAGGTTTTTTTCTTCCTCTTTAAGCATCACATCCCATTTCAGTCTGAAATCTCATCACAAAACTTTTTGAGAACTGTGTGCTTTCTGTGCTCTTAAGTAGAGATCAGTATTCAATTTTCAGGGAGTACAAAGCAGTGGGAACTGTACTGCGGAGCTTTGGGCCCAAAACAGCTCTGTGTGGAGGGAGGTATTTAAAACAGAGACAGTTCACTATTATGGCTGGCATATGAGTATTGATTATTTTTGTTCTATCTTAATTCGATTGAAATACATGTAGTGGGGATCTGTAAACCAGGAGAGGTTTGGTGGTGCTCAAAAGGAAGGCTTTCCTTTGCCTCTTCTGTTCTCTGGGGGTAGAGGGAGGTAAGGCAAGAAAAATGAGAAATAACCGAAACCTGCAGTCCTTCCCTGTTAATTAAACTAAACCCATACGATCAGCTAAGTCATGAGATATATGGAAAATGACAGTGAAAACATCCAGTTAAGAACAGACTGACCAGACATGCAATTTATGTAGTTAACCTTATGGATGTTAATGAATGTGTAGTTTCTGGGGAACGAAACAAAGCTGCTTCCTATAATGGGCTAATTGGGATTGCTGAGGCTGTTGCACACCAAGTAAAATAACTAGGCCGTGAGCAAGATGCTGAGTTTGGGATATTTGCCCTGTGGTATTCAAAGCATGGAAGAAAATCCATGAAAATTGCAGGGCAGACTGGCTTAATCAGAAGTCCCCGCTGTAGCAATCAGGATCAAATGAATAGTAATTGCGTTAATCAGCTTGTGAACTGTTATGCCACGTTCATAATTTCAAATATCACCAAATCCTGTACAGTGAGTCAGTTGCTGCTGATGTAATGAAAATATTTTATGTGGGGGGAGGCGGTTGTTTTGTGGGAATCCAGTTACTCTATTTTTCCTTAACAGCTTTGCTAGAATCTTTGGAAATTTTTTGTAAATAAAATTGCAGAAACTTTCCAAAGTACAACTCTGCAGCCCCCGTAGTGCTTTTCAGGAAGGGGATTTACTTTTTGGTGTCTCCGCTGAAGGACTACTGCCCTCTGTAACTGAGCAGCGCATTAATTGGCTGTTGACTATGGACCTACCTCGGGCAAAACCTTCTCGCCTTCAGGCGGGTTATGGCTGACCCTGAGAGGCCTTTGCTCTCCTGCCTGTGCTGGTGCCTCAGGGTGACTCTGCATGGAGATGAGGTACCAGTCTCCCACAGATGAAACTTGAAGCCATCTATATCTTCAAGAAAGTTACTAGGGAAAACAGGAGAACCCTCAGGATCCTGCTTAATATTTACTTCCTTAAAGCCGGAGCTGAGTGTGCGGGAGCGACTGGCAGGTTGGGTGCTGTTTTGCTGAACCAGTCAGTCATGCCTTGCAAATCAATAGGACGGTTATTTTGGCAGTGGTAATTAAAGCATCATATTTACCTTGCACCTGGGGAAGCAGCATGGCCCGGGGCTGAGCTTCCCAGCTGGTGGCAGCTTAGGAGTGGGAACCCCTGAGCTGTTATTTCTCTACGCTGCTGCTTTTGGCCCCCCAAAATGGGTTCTCTTTTCCCTCTTGTCTATTGAAAGTGTGAGCTCTGTAGGGCTTCTGAGCCCTAACCCAGGAGCAGCTGTACTTATGAACAGTTATGCCGTGATGCTCTTCTCCCCTGCATGTATTTGCATGTTTGCTATTCTTTTTCGGTATAAGTTTTTTCGTGTGCAGCATTTTGCTACTAAGAGCAGTAAATAGGAGCAATAAATATTATGCCTAAAGGGGCTGTACTGATTGGAAATGCCTAATGCCATGATGTGGCACACCAATTTTCTTTATACTTGCTTGTCTTTGTCTAATCACAATATGTCACTCATTTATGGGCCCAAATCTCCCTTGCAGAATAGGTAGAGATGTCCACTCCTCATCTGGGACCCCCTTCTTTCCTCCTGAAAAATTGCAAGCCAAATAAGACAAAAACAGCATTTAAAATAATCCTAACCTTCCTGAAGTCAGAGAGAAACAGAGACTCGTGTCTGTTTAAAGTCAGGCTCTGTTAAAGCCAAAGGGAATTTTGCTTCAGTGGAAATGGAATTGATCCAAATGCAGAATGGGAATGTAAAAAAAGAACAAGGTGCAAGGAGCATTAGGGAGCGCAAAGTATGAAATCACCTTTGAAAGGTAAAACTAAATTAGGACGTGAAGTAGCCTGGATTCAGTTTCTGCCCCTGCTCTGTTTCCTTTGTCAATTTGAGCAAATTACTTAAGCTGTTAATTAGGGTACATTCAGGTTATGAAACATACATCTAAGTAAGCCAAAAGATTGTGGGTTTTGTTCTTTTTCCTTTAAATATGCGTGTGCCTTGCAGCACAGGGCCTGGATTCCTTGGGAGCTTTCAAGTGTATCCAAAACACAAATGCAGCCTGTGTGTAGTGGTTTTTTTTTTTTTTTTAAAGGTCACATGTGATATATGCTGTAACTGGGGAGAAAGAGTCAGAAACAAACAGCGGTGGGAGGTGAGAGGGGGCAGCCGTGATCACATCACCACATCGCCACATCAATTAAGGCGTGCTATTGTCAGCACTGATTGGTGAGTGGCATCGGCACCCGCATTTCCTTCAGAACAAGGCTGACAAAGTCATTTTATTGCTAATGTTTCATCTTTATGGAGAGATGTCTACAGGAGTCTTCTCATGCTTAAATTCCTGTCTAGCAATGTAGGCAAGAAAATAACTCGTCTCTTGTCCTACATTGATTAATACTTAAAAATTACATGATTCCTTCTGTCTGATGCCATGGTTAAATTTCAAAATGCTTATCTTAGCCTGATTCGCTTGTCCGAGTGTTGTCCTCCCTCGGACAATGCTGCTGTGAGGCACAGCGGTTGTGCCCAGGAAGGAGGCACTGTTTGGCTCTCCAGTTTCCTGACCCCTCGTATGGGGAAATCACAATTCCTTCCTTTTGCTGACAGGAGGACAGGGCTCTTCTGAGGCCTTCCTGGAATCACTGCAGCAAGCTGTGATGTGAATAACAGATTACTCAAAAGTCTCTGCCCAGCGAGGGGAGAATACAGCGTGGTGCAGTTTTCCTGTTGCACCGAGACACTGGCTGCGTGCCGAAAGCAAGCAATTGCAGATTACTCCTTATAATAAAAAGAGCCTGATAAGAAGAAATTAAAGCTCTGGTACCTTACTAACCTCTAGCTGGAGACAGCGACATGCAATCTTTTGGTTCTGACAATAAACCTTCCTCTTAGGAAGTCTTTCTTTATTCCTGTGTACTGCAGAAAACCCAACAGCTTCCCTTTTACATCCACACCTTTCCCATTCCCCTGAGCGCTCAAGAATACCTGTTTGCAGTGCTTAGCCTGGTCCATGAGGATGTGATTTTCGGCTTTTGAGGGTGTCCCCAGCCTCATCCCATTGCTCCTCCACCCCATGGGGTCCCTGCCTCGAGCACAGCCTTGTCTGCCATCACCTTTACGGGTTTGCTCCCTCCCTGAAAGCAGGTCTCAGTATTGCAAACCCACTTCCTTAGGGGATGCCCTTACAGGAAGCCCAGGCGACTCCTTCCAGGAGCAGTGGTGATGGCTGGGAAGGAGGGGAGCTGAGGGGGCTGAGGCCATGTAAACAGGCTGTGGTCACACGCGGCCCCTTCAGTCCAAGGGACTCCTCTCATCCCTTCGCTCCTGTCTGTCCTGACTCTGCTGTGGAAACAGGGGCTAAAGACAATCTTCCCCTGTTACTTCCCAGATTTAGCTGCCTTAACTATTATGGTATCTTTCTGGAAATATCAGAGCTTTTCTGAGTATTTTTTTTTGGTCTTCAATATAATGATGTACTCATCCTTGCCTGGTGGGAGACCCTCTCCTGTCATCCTGTGAGTGTTAATTCTTCTGATCTTCCTGAAGAATTTTTTTTTTCTTTCTGGCTTATTCTTTTCACAGACTTGGGTTGTTTGTTTTTTTTCATGCTCCCCTTCCCCCCAGGGTGTTCTGTGACCCAACAATGTATCTTTCTGTGTTTTCATTTTTCTCTGTGTTTTTCCTCCTTTGGCATCTTTGCTTCATTATACACACGATTCGTGTTCCCTCGGTGCCAGATATCACCTTCATACTTTGTGCTGTTTTATCTTTTCCTCATAGATCACCTCTGTCTACTTAGTAATTTATTTCAGCATTTCTAATTCCAGATATCTATATATTTCACTTTACATTTTAAATTCATTTTAATGTACTTAGTTTGGTGATGTCTTGAACCCATCAGATATAAACCCCTAAGCAGAAAAGTTTAGGTGAAATCATTAAAGCAAATTCAGCAGAGGATGAGGATCTTCACATCTGAAATACAGAGATAGCTTAGTAAAAGTTGTGTTAGATCAAGTTATAAAGTCTATTTACTTTGTTCTTTCTTCTTCCTCTTGGTTTTTGAAAGCAAATGAAAAAAAGGAATGCATAAATGCAATTGGTGTTATCCATCCCTCTTGGTTAGGGCAGCTTTTTCCTTGTTAGCCCAGAAGGCCACAAGGATAGAATGGAATATAAATGACATTAAAAATGATTGGATTTCACAAAATTGAAGCATATACACTTAATATGCTGTCTGCGATTGGACTCTGCATTCCCAAACTTCCAAAGCAAACTAGGCGCTCTGTGCAGCAGACCTGTGAGAGAAAGATTAGTGGCATTTAAAAAGCAGCTATGTGGAGGGAAATACATCCTAATGATGACCTCATGTATCTATTCATGAATTCATGGGGCTAGCCTAGTGCATCGAGAGCGAACTCAAGGGATGATAAACAGAACCTTAGAAATGCTGACCTATGAATTGCTAATGAGGTTCTTCAACCCAGGGCTTGTGCTGGAGTCTCCTTGCTTACCTGGCTGGTGGGTCACTGAAGGCATTTCAAAGGATGTCTCATGGTGGAGATAAAATAGGCTTGGGGTTTGTTTGTAGCTGTTCAAAATTGTCATAGACTTCAGGCAAATCATACTTCAACACATAGGAAAGTTTAATTTGCTGGGTCTTGGCAACCTCTATGAGTGGCTAGTTTCCTCTTTCCAACTATACCTTAACCTCTGCTCATGTTTTCCTGCTGAAGGAGCCATGCTATGTCCTTCCAAATGGCTTTTCAACCAGAGGCTTTCTTTACAAATGTTCCTGGTGTTTCTGTTTGCAGGCTCTGGGGCAGCCCCAGACCCTAGAGCTGCTTGCCAAGACCTCCCAGAGCCTTGCATGGTCTAGCCAGGATGGGCAGTGCTTCTGGAGTCCTGTCATCATACCACCTTGTCGCCCATGTTCTGGCCCCTCCAGGCAGCGATCTGTTCTCCCCTGTGAGAGAGGTCAAACATCTAACCTGATCCCACAGTCTGGGCCTCGTATGTGGTCTCATCCCTTGTTTACCAGATGTCTCCTTTCTATTTAAGGATTCCTGCTGCTGGTCTGGGGTCAAGCCTGGAGGACCAGCATGTGCTCTATCTTCTGCCACAAGCTTACTCTGAGTAGCCCTTCAGGGGCATTAGAGATGGTTGTGGAGAGTTGATCATCTTTCTGGTCTCATGAATGATACAGAGATGCTGTCTGAAGGGGAACTGAAATATTCCGCTCAGATGGAGAAAGGGATTAGGACATCACAGCTCACCTTGAGGTGGTGTGGAAAAATACCTTCAAGATACTCATTTTGTTGCCAGCTTTGCATCTAAAAGACAGATGATGAAGGCTGCAGCTAAAGGAAATTGAGATCAAGATTTAAACTATTTTTTTCCTAGTTCTGCTGGGGAAAAACTGAAGCATAGGGGTGGCCAGAATTAGGGAATAGTTAATCACGTGATCATTTTAGGGGGAACCATGGGAAAAGACACTAGTCTTAGGTCTAATCTCAATATTCTGTTCTTTTTCTTATGATTGTTCTAAAGCATCCCATTACGACTTTCAGGACTGAGCTGGGCACTTTATTAAGAAGTGGAACTTTGGCTCTGTAGAGACTTTGTTATTCTAGAAAAATTTTACCCAGAAGTTAAAATCTGGATTTATCTGTTCCAGTTAATATCTGGAACAGATATATTTTTTTTTAAGTACAGACAATTTGTATCTATTATATATAATTTCTAGGATGTCTGGCACTAAAACTTGAGTTCCTTTATGTTTTGTTAGCTCTTAGCTTATTAACCTCTAAGATGAATTCTGTGACTGAAATAGTATTTTTCGCATCAATACTAGTTGCTAGTGAACAAAGTCCTAATCCAAACCTTCCGTGGCTTTTTCACTTCTTAGTTTTCCATAGTGCTCAGAGAATGCTAACAGCCATAAAGTCCCAAAGTATGTATTTCACTGTTGTTGGTGCATAGTATATTTTATATTACTTTTAATTGGTTGAATTTTCTTAGGTAATTTGGACGGAAGCTGAGAAGATTCAGCTCTGCAGAAATCTATTTAAGTGGCTGCAGTTATATACATAATTGATCCATCAACCCAGAGTTCAGTGTTGATCTTCAGAACAGATCATAAGTCCTCCTCTGTCTTTTGTAATTTGCTTTTTCCAATTGCATAGTGTCATTGTTATAACTAATAGCATTAAACACTGATTTTGTTTTAGTCATTACGATTTTCTCTGCCTCTTTTTAAATGAGGTTTGGAGATATTGTAGCAGCAAGTAGGACCTGTGAGGAGCAGAATATGACATTTATGTGTCAGCTCTAACAAACCTGACTCATGCCCACTGCAGTACGGCTCTTTAGCTGAGGCAGGATGCGTTGTAGCCCGAAAGCCCACTTCTATAAAAGTTCAAAATTATTCTTCTTCCAAACTAAGTGTTGAAATCTGTAGCTAAGCTGGGAAGAGAAACAAGGAGCTCCGGCCAGCACACCTCTGATCTGAACAAGGCTCCTCTTGTTTGCATACTAGCTGTTCAGAGAGTCACAAGGGCTTTGCATGTAACCACACTGCGCCTCTCTACAAGAGCAGAACTCCTTTTCCCACCCTGTCTTGTACCCATGAGCTTTGTCTGCAAAGTACCTTATGTCCCACCTCCTGCAAACTTCTGAGAAGACCTAGGCCACTCTCTGCAGCTTCCTGGGCCGCATGCTGTAAAGCAGCATGTAAAGCACTCTAAGGCAGTACGTATGGCTCCCCAGAAATTCAGAATTATCCATGGACTTATACTGTGTATGACGGTTTTTGTCTTTGTTTTCTTGCACCCATTATTATAGGGAGAAATGCCATTACAGAATGAAAAGCACAGGTGAATCGGTCATGATGTTTGGGGGACTGTCCATGGGGAAGCTGGATTTGAGCTCACTACCTTTTATGGAAGATAATTAGTGGTAGAAGATAATTAATTCTCAAAGTAGTTCAATTGTTTTCCCTTTCTAAGTTCTTGCTATATTTGGTCTTGGCTTATTTATTGAGCCAACAGGTCATTGTTTTATAGACATAACTGCAGACAACTGGTGTATGAATCAGTGTATACAAGTAGAGCTTCACTGTCAGCAATGGGCAAAGCAGAAGTCCAGAGGAAAAGAGCTGAAAGATGAGAAAGGCTGTGATACATATCTTACATCTTACACAACAAGATCCTGCTATGTGTGATTTACAAACATTTTTTGAAAATTCTGGAAAAGAACCAGACTAGTGAAAATCTCCAGAGGGGTGGAATGGGGAGTGGGGGAAAGGGTTATTTTTATAAAAGCAGTAACTATATTCTTAACTTTGCTGTTGAATGGTTTGTTGATCTTAGTAAATTTATCTTCAGGTGAATGGATACATGTGAGCTATTGTTTAAGAAGCCTGGGTTGAAATATGCTGGAAAATGGGTAGGCATAACTGTTGGCAGAGTCCAAATGAAGAGAGTTAAATTGTTCTACTTGCCTAGGGATGACTTAATCTTAAGAAGGGACATGCTTACCAGCAAAATAAGTTAGTTTCTTGGACCTTGAACAGGAAAGAGGGAAGAAGAGAGAAAAGTCTGCCTGCAGAATGCAAAAAAATACCCAGTTTGATATCGCAGCTATGACATATTCTCCATTGTACACGTTAATCAAAAAACATGAGGCGCTCTAGGACTTATGAATAATTCAGGCCACTGAGAGGAGGCCATTAGACACTGACCCAACACAAGCCTGGTCCCATCAATCTCTGTTTCTGAAGGAAGCCCAGGCAACAGCAGCATCCTTTTGAAAGAACCAACACAAGGCACTTTTGATTTGCAAGCTAAAGTGGCCCTCAAGTAAGAAAATCAATTCCAACACAAAATGACATGTGAGTTTTATTAAGTCAGCATTGTCTAGCCTGCATTATTTAATAGTATGAGCTACTCTGACCTCTGTGACGAGTTAAACTGCATGAGCAGAATAAGGTATGCTGTAGTTTAGCTCCAGAAGTCAGTCAAGAGTTAAGGTAGAAATAGTCTGGCAAAGCTGGATTTACCTACTATTTATGTCCTGGCATAACGAGTAGGTGAAATGTAAAATCTGAGGTCCAGTGAAGGGTTGCAAATCAGATCAGGTGCTTCCTTTCAGTATGTTTGGTTGACATCAGCTCTGAAAAAGCTACAAGAACAGGTTTCCTTTGGGAGGGGCAGGGAGGGAGTCCTTCTGATAGCTTTTTGGCTCTGACTAGAGTAGGAAACTTGCCAGAATCCCTTCTTTTCTGGTATTTTGGAACCTGTGTTCTAGTTGTAAGTAGGAAAGCTGCAGTATAGAAAGCAAAAATCTGTACACAAACACAGTTAGGAAATGGAGGTGGTTTTTTTTCCATACTATTAATATTTGAGGCTTGCAACATTTGTTATCAGTCCAGAAGGAATTGGGAACTTTCAAAGTTCGGGAATGAAAGAGGGAGTGCAGCATCTAGGAGTGGCCCATAGCTGGAAGATATTCTCACCTGATGTCGGAGATAGAGGTTTTAGTGTCCACTACTGGCTACATAGGATGTGTTTCCAAATATTTCCTAACTCTCTGGATTTGTTTAGCAATCTTGCACTTGATAATGCTTCCTTGACAAGAGTGCCACTAAAAGAGCTATATACTGAAAAACCATAGTTTTAACGGATGTTCTTTTTCTGCTGAGGAATAAATGACGGTGTTTAAGATACTTTTTTTTTTTTTTCTTGAAAGTAAAGGTGTGTGAAAGTTTTCGGACCAAAGGGTTCCTCTCCCCCCTGCCCAAAAAGAAAAAAAGTTCATTTCGCTGATTTATTTTGGCTGCAAGTGTTTTACTTTAGAGGTTCTAAATGAAATGCTTCAGTGTGATGTTTCAAATTGACATTTCATTTTAGAATTGTCTGGACATTCAGGGTTGTTTTTAATTTACTTTTCTGGTTACAGATTAGAAAAAGAAAATCTGTTCTTGCTGATGAACTTCTTTTTTTTTTTTTTTTTTTACCTCTTCTGTTCTGCTAGGAATGTGGAAAATCAATTATTCACACAATTCTATTTGAGTGAAGGCTTAGGTCAGGTTGGTTCTTACTTTACCCTGCCATTCCAATTATTTTATAATATATGCAAATTCCCTTTGGCTCTTTGGCGCTCTGATAGTCTAGTCTGTCAAACCTTGGCTGCCTAATTGCATTAAAAATGAGACTCATCAAGCAAATCAGATGCAATTCTGCCCTTAACAGCTCTAATTGTTAAGAAGGCTCGCCCCATTGTTAAGGGGCCCCATCCTCTGATAGTACTTTTCTTCTTTTTTTTCCTACAGATAAGGAGTTTATAGTGCAACTCAACTCCTAAGAGCAGAATGTAAAGCTACCTTTAGACTCTGGTAGTTTCCCTACCAGAAATGTGCAAACTAGACTCCCTAATAAGACCAGAAAGAAATGCAAGGCTTCATGGTGGGAAGCCTATGCTGAAGGTCCAAACATGTGCTGTTGAGATAGCACAAGAAGAGACCTTGAGACCAATAGTCCGAGCTCCTACTCTTGGGCATAGGCAATCACTGCTTTCAATGAAACCATTTAAGAAAAGGTCTGACCCTGAGGATGGGGCTGAGTCACTTGTTTCCTTCAGTAGTGAAGCCATTTCCCCAGGGGCTTCAGTTTCGCAAGCCCAACTCTACCCTGTTGATTAAGGAATCCTATGACTTGGACCACAAGAAGTTTTTCATTTATTTCGGATACAATTAAAGGCAAAGAAATTTAGTGTGTAATTTGCTGGCAAGCTGCACCCCCCACCTCCCCCCATTACCCCCTAACCCTTATGCTTGTTTTGCAAATTTGGGTAATGATGAGACTCAAGGGAGATGTGAATTATAACTTGTCTGTGGCTTGGCTAATGAAGAAGGAACAGACTTTGTTTCCATCTGGACTGTGGTTTTATTTATTTTCTTCCCTTTAGTTTAAATAAAGGAAGTTTAATTTCTTTAAAAAATTACGGCAGAAGTAAATTATCTTAAGTTTACTGGTAGTGAGAGTGTGGCTCCTGAACAGGCCTTGTCTAAATGAATACTTGTCCCTTATGTAAAGTGTGTTAACATTAGGAGAACATCTTCAAGATGTGCAGCACCTTGTAGAGTTGTGAGGATTTGCTACAGAAGAAGCTTGCTGAACGCTAGCCGTACGCACTGCCTCTGCCTGTGTTTTGTCGCTAAGCGGGGTGTCTAAACAATTTCTTCTGCAGGGAAAAAGAGGGCTGTAAGCATAAGGAAGTCCTAGATTTGGAGCTGAAAGAAGTGCAGTCAGCCTCTGGCCTTACAGGAGACTGGTCGTGCAGGCACGCAATGCTACGGCTAGACAAGCCAAGAACTTCCTTTTTAATCTACCCTCTTCCAATGAGAGGAGAGCAAGAGCTAAGTGCTTTGCCTTTGCAGGTTTTCCAAAAAGATACGAGAGGCTGCAAAGGCCAGCATTTGAAAAATGAAAACACAACTTGAGGTACTGCAGAGACAAAGTGAGGACAAGACCAGTTAGCAGCAGTTAGGTGATTTACACAATTTCAGGAATAATTTCCAACAGTGTGGACTACTATTCCTGGGAAAATGCCATTAGTTTGGCATCATCTAATTCTTCTTCAATCCACTGATGTGCTCTCCTGGGTGCTTAGGGAGTTCCCCCATCTCCAGTGATTCCCTGCAGTCTCCAGGAGGACTTTGTGGCGGCTTTTGGAGCACTGAAGTGAAAGGTGAGGGCCACTTCCACGTGACAAAACCTCAGCACCAGCTGTAATATTTTTCTTAATCTTCTCACAAAATTAGAAATCAGTTTACAGCTAAGTTGTAGGAGACACAAAGGAGCAGCTGGACGGGGTTCCCTTATGCTTTTCTTCTCCTTCAAAATGACTGTGAATCTCCACAATATGCTTCCATGTCCTTAAACCATAACATGAGGAAATGTACATATGGCCCTAGCCTCAACAGGGATGGTGTGAAAATGAAGCTGGGGTAGAAAAAAAAGAGCTGTAACCCCCAAGTGGAAGAAACAACTTCCTATTTTGTTGTATATAGGAGCCTTGGTCTGTTTTCCCTGGGTGAAATTTATCCCTGGAGGACAGGAAGCCCACCAAAAATCCTACAGAGGACTTGTTTTAAGATATCAAACAGGTCTATATGAGCAGAAAGCCACAACACAAATTCCATCTTGTTCTCATTATTTGTCCCATTGACTGTTGTTAGGACCTGTTGAAAAACATTGTTTTGTTTTTCTCTGGGCTTTACATTTACTCTTAGAGTTGTTTGCCTGTTGAAGACAGAGGCCATTTAATTTCCAGTTCAAAATCTGTGGCGCACAGAACATGCGTGCTGCCTCGCAGTTATGCGCACCCACGCCTCACACATCAACGCATAATTTGGGGGAAGGGGGAGGGTTTTACTTTTGTTCTTTCTCACATTGATTTTTCCTTAATCTAACACAAGATGTGTAGAGAGAGAGGATGCAGCTGTTGGAGCAGTAGAAAACAACACATGCAGTAATAGACTACAGTAACGTACCCTGTCTCCTGTCAGTCCTGTATGTATATTATGTCGTGCTTGCTGCCTGCTTCTCTCAAAGGAATAAAAAAGTTATCCAGGAAGCAGTCATTTGTTTAAACACAACCATGAGGAACAACTGGATGCCTGTGTCTGGCCCTTCATTGCTAACAGGTCTACGAGGCCCCTCATGCATTGGATCAGATGTGAAGTCTTTCCTTTTCATTTTCCCTTTTGCTAAAAGGACAAACAGTTTGTCCTAATTCAGTAACTGATGTATTCAAATGCCTTGGCCCAGCTCCTGAAGCTCGCTAAAATATATAATTCAATCTTATCAGATCCTGTTACACTGCTTCCTTGTTGACCATATGGTGGCGAAGTTCTGAGAAAGGAAATAGATTTAGGAAAGAAACAATGAGAATTGTTCCTGCTTCTGAATGATATATGGGGTTTACTTAGTTCCTACTGTTTCCTGAAAGGGCACTCTGGAGAGTAAATTACTCTGTTAATGGTGTCTAAAGACATGCGCCTAAAATAGCTTCTGTCCTACTGTTAATAAATAATCTGCAAACGTGTCACACTTCTCGGCTTTTCATTATATTAGGGAGAATACAGACTTTTCACGGTCCTGTCCCTGGGTGTGCATTTAATTTTATCTAACTTCCCTCATATACCAATAAATAGAGCTTTTCTCCCAAGCTCTAATTCAAGGAAAAGACTTGCATAGATCAGGTTCTTAAGCTTCTAAATTTTTTTATTAAAAAAAACCAATAACTATCTGTTCGCCAAACCAGCCTGTGCCCTTTTTTATTTTATTTTTGTTAACAACCCTGACAGGCATTTAAAAAAATCTCAAACCTCTTGGAGGGCAGTCACAGGACTGTCTCAGACTCTCAGCTCCTTCTCCTTGATGAAATGAATTAGTGTGTGGGAGCCACATGTCCCATCGCAAGCACATATTGGGTGAACCAAGATGAAACTGCTGTCATTTTTTTGGCTTAAACAATATAGAACTTGCTGACACTGGAAAAATGAACAGGCTAAAAGCACAAGAGAGAAAGGGGATTATCTTGATCTATAGATGCTTCTTCTTGGAATACACAAAGAGTACAGATGACAACCTTTTATAGCTAAAGGGGTTTTTGTTTTATTACTGACACTGGTCTAGATTGAGTGATGTTCCCGTGTACTCCTAGCTGTGTACCCTCTCTACCCTGGAAAGATGTGGTTTGGCTTCAGAGTTGTTTCATTTCTCTTCTTCCTCTTGTCTCTGGTCATTCAGCTTTCACTTGCCAGGCTGGTTTCTCTTCCACTGTCCATAGCTATCCATTTGCAACACCTCTGAAGTAGCAGCAGATTTGGTGGGGTGCTTGGACACAGAGTTGGTTTCACTTCTTAGCGTACTTTGTTCCTGTCCCCCAAGCAGGACACATCCATCCTCCATGAGTGGGAGTCACCCTGGAGCAGGCGTGTGGGTATGGTCATAGGGTCTGTGGGGCTCTGGCTCTTTGGGGATGGTGAATCCCCAGCGGCAGAGTATAGAAGAGATGGTGGCTGCAGTCCTTCCCGAGTTCTTGGGGCTGCATTATGTAATGTTTATATTTTTAAAAGCGTGTTTTCTGTAGCTGAAACAGAACAGCATTTCTTATTGTCATGGTTTCCTCCAGAAGACAGTATAACTAATTGTACCTCAAGATGAATAATTAGGCTAAAATTTTTGGCACTTGGCCCAAAATTTTGCATTCATCTAGAGAAGTATTTAGATGAGGATTAAACTATCCTCTGTATGAATATCTATATGAATGCTCTGGCTGATTTTTTTGATCTGATATATAAGAACTGGATGCAGAAGTCTCTCTTCCTTTTCCTCTTACATTTTCTGTTGCTTCCTTTTAAAAAAAAGAAAAAAAAAAAAAACCCCTCACAAAACAACTCTCTTCCTAAAAGATGGTTTAAATAGGGCTGCCATCTGACTTTGCTTGCATTTTATCTTCTCTGGTGTTGTCACTCTGCTGGAAACTTGTATCACAAGATTCCTCATCTTACTGTAGTCGTGTGAAAAAGCATGTTCCAGGGACTGGCTGGGGAGAGCTGGGCTATCTTGCTCTGTTGCTAGTATTAACTGGTATCACCTTTGATCATCTCCATTTTAAGCCTTAATTTTGCCTTTCAAAATGCCAGACATGATCTCATCAAGAATCTCCTGTGATGTATTTTGGGGTGGGCAATCCCAGCATATGCATGTCCTACAAGTTATTCTCTGCAGTGGTGAAGTAGCTCAGAAACCTTGCTGCTGGACGGCATCAGCAAAGCTTAGCAGAATTCAAAAACCCCTGAACATAGGGAGTTCACAGGACTGTCTAAAGGTATGTTATACTAAGCCATAAATTAATATCCAGTTGAGGGATGTTAATTAGATGCTTTTCTCAGGTAATTATCAATTTCTTGTGCTTTCCTCTGAAGCAGTTTATACTTTTCTCCAGAAGTGACAAATATCCAGGGTAAGAGGAATTACTGAATTTATCCAGTCGGGCAATTCCCATGTGCACTGATGAAGTGGGCATGGGAAGATGTCTTGGAGTGCAAGCAAAATAAAAATGGAAAACAAAAGTTCTACCTTTGCAGCTGTTTAAGGTACTACCTGAATCTCCGTCATTAATCTGTCCCTGAGATAAAATGACCAGGGCCCTAAATGTTTTTAGAATAATTGAGTGGCCTCCTCAGAATAATTAAATGAATAAAATCATCAGCCATACTACCCTCTCTACCAAACTAATTACAGTAAATCTACAAAGCAGAGGAAGGAATGGGATTTAAGAAACTGTCGGTTTTGTGAAGTTGTTTTTTTTACCCCCACCTCAACCTGTTTTGCTTTTCCCTGGCATTGCCCTTTATACTGACGAATGAACGATGTAAGCCCCAGCGCTAGTTAGATTAGTGTGTGTCTTTTCGTTTGGAGGACTTCTGCCTGGGTAAAGCCTAAATTGACTTTATTACCTATACTGAGGCTTTCTGGTGAAGGATCAGCATGCAGGACTTTTTGTCCCATTCTGCTTTCAGCTAGTCACAGTACAGACTAAATTATCTTATTATTACTCGAGATATTTCTCATCTGACAGCATTTAGGAGCTGGTTGTCTTGAGCATTTTGAGATACTGGACACTGATTACTGACTGGTTGCAGTTTTCTTCAAAGTTTCTTAATGGGGACAGAAAACCTTTTATCTGAAGAGACCTGAAAAGTGCTTTGCAAATAGCAATTAACCTTCATGCCATTCCAGACTGTTGTCAGCTGTTAACCTTGTAAGGTCTCTCCTGAATCCTTCGCCTGTGTGTGTTCGGTGCCTGAACCTTGACTTAATACATGAGATGTTACCACGGTGTTATTAAAAAAACCAAACAAACAAACCCCCAAAAACCCTCTTTTGACTCAGGGAGAAACTGGAAGTTTGGAGGTCACTTCGGTTTATAATGTAAATGGAAAAAGAAAGTTTTGTGGACCCCAAGTGGATTCTGAGTGGAAAAGGGAAAAGATAATTCAGCATTTGGCTTTTTGTTTCTTCTTTTCCATTCCAAAAGGTTCTCTATCTCTAAGAGTTTGTGAGTTAAAGGAATTTTAGGACTTTGCATGGCAGAGCTGTGACTGATTGCTGCAGTTGAGGCTTGCAAATCTCTCCGGATGCCCCAGCTGGAAACAAGATGTCCTCTTCGTGAAATATTTTAAACTGATCAATAACTGTTCCTTCTGTTCATAATTTAATTGCCCTCTGGGCAGTGGAAATGAGCAGTTGAGAGTTCATCTGATACCTGCAGGTCTCTCCTGCTCTGCCTTTGAGGAACAAGGTTAGGTGTTAGAAAATGTTAGGCATCAGTCACACTTGCTCCCTTCCAATGTTCTACCCAAATCATCAGCAGCACCAGGACAAAATTGCATTAATGCTGTGGCCAACCAACCTCCCAATGTGCACATCACCATAACATGTATTTATTAGCTAGCAGGCTGCAATAGCTCTCCTGCCTCAGTTTTATTGTCTCTTCCAACACTAAAATGTCATGTGATGTTTAGCAGTTATTGAGCTTCTCTGCAGCTCTTTTCCTGCCCTAAAGCTGGGAAACAATACTGACCTATCTTTCCAGGGGTGAGGCAAAGGTGGATTACTACCTGCAAAGTACTTCTAATCTCACAGATGAGAAGTGCTTTCTTTCTGTCACAAGCATAGAGGCAAACTGCTGCTGTGCTAGGGTCCCCACCGGCTCATTTTGCAGTAATCTCCCAAGTTGCCTTGTGCAGTGCATATATTTAGACTGGTATAGATATACTAATTATTGCTGAATTAATTGTGCTTGTGCTAGCCACTGGATGTCCCAGTTTTTTAATCTTGCTATCACATCTCTTTTTTAAAAAAAAATGTTTTAAAAATTAGTGTTTTTTTTTTTTCTCTAGTCCCCAGGCTGCAAGGAGATACTTTATTTTACCATAGCATAAAAATATAAGGAGATACTAAAGCAGGAAAGGTAGACAGGGATATCTCGGACTCCAAGGATCACATATAGTTTTATTTTCCTCAGTACTTTGGAGACTTTTTAATTCACTGACGTTTATAAGAGATATGGAAAAGGTTTGGTGCTGAGAGGGGTTTCAGGAGCATGAATAAGCCTGTTTAAATTGAAAAGCTGACACTTCCGAAATAAGATTACTAGCAAATCAGGGAAACTTGTACTGTTTCATGCACTCTGATGTGGGCAACTTAATTATGGCTGAGTGGCAGAGGGGAGAAGAAGAGCTGGTGGTGTTAATGATACATGTTAAACATCTGGAGATGGTAGTGGTGGAGTGTTCATGGAGGCCAGCCCTGCTCTAACAAGCTTCTATTTTATCCAAATATTTCAATGCAAGCCATAATGCTAATAGCTGTTGATGCTCCCTTCCTGTTGCTTAGTATCCTACAGGAGAACGACACAAGGTCACTGAGCTGAGCTGTTTAACAAGGAAGTTTAATTGCAAAATTTTTATTAAAGAAAAGGAAGCGTTAAGAGCAATGTGTCTCTAGGAAAGGATTACATTTTCTTCTAATTATCCAGAAATATGAAAGCTGTGTGCAAGGGAATTACTGCAAGAATTAACATGAGATTATGTAATCACCCCTTTTAACGAGGACCAAACTTACAAAGCGACCACGGTCTACTTAAGGATTGCTGCCACCAGGGAATGAACGGCATCTCCCTTGTTTGGGGGGCTGTATCTGCGACAGCCTGATTTAGCAGCTTGTCCTCTGTGCTAAGCTCAGCCTGAAAGGGTGAGCAGCATCTTCTGTGCAGCAACGTGAGCAGCCACCTGAGCAGAGCTGCCATTTCAGCATAGGACTTTGAAAAGTTCATAGATTGGTGGTACAAACTCATGCCTTTCTGAAACAGTGCATGTCTTTGCTTTCAGAAATGCATTTTTAAAGAAATCTATTCTTTCTGTTCTGTCATACCACTCAGCTGATATCATAAAGGGCTGGTACGGAATTACATATCCATTCTGGGCATGGGAAAACAGCAAGTGAGAGAACTGAGATTGGCAACTGGTTGAAATCAGATCTGTGGCCTTCACTTTAACCATAAAACATCTCACTGGAAACAAGCGCACACAAACTTTGCTTTTTACCTTTTTTCTAGCAGTGCCAATTAGTTATTGCTCCAACACATTTTTTTTAGCCATTATTCCTTGCTCGCTTTTGGTGTTTTTTGCTTATAAATAGCGGGGGAATTCAGTATCAGGCAAGTTTTTAGACATTGTCTTTACCACTGTAACTACCACTTTTCCTCTCCCTAGTCCCTGCTCCTTGCTGGGGGTATGGATGTGCTTTGATTTTGCTGTTCTTGTAAGGACTATGTGTCAGCATGAGGCCATCAGAGGGCACGTCACTCTCCCTGACTCACTGGAGTTATTGCTCTGTTTTGTTGGGGTACCGTTCTTGAAACACAGCTGCAGTTTTATGGAAAATAGTTCTCTTTGCACAGATATTCATGAATTAAATCTTGCATATGTAATAACAAATTTTGACTTCTAGACACGGTATTTCATTCCCCAGGGTTTCATAACCCAGTTGCACAGGTGCAAGAATTGGTTCATTTCTCAGGGATATTTAGTCACCTCAGGGATGCATTATGTGTTACCTGCTAAATCCATCTATCTAGTTTCTTATTCTGAGCCTACTCTGTGCTTTGCAAATGCACAGGCCTTTCCTTCCCACATAGCTTTACGTTATCCATTGAAAATGAATTATGTCTTCAGCCCTCTAATTCACTTACACTGTTTCCAAAGTTGCCTTATTGAATATTATGATCTTCTGTGTGTTCATGTTTTAATTTGCATTTGATTTAGCTCCCCAGACCTTGCAGACTGACCTTGATCATCCTTGGAAGAAGAAAAAAAACCAAAACTCAGTGACAAACTGACAATAATACAGAAACCCCCGCATCTATGTATATTAAAATTTAAGCTCATTTTTTATTGTTTGAAGAGGAAAAAAGGTCTCCATGTTTTAATGTAAACGTACTAGTGTAGCTGGAGTGTTTCCTGTAGAGGCTGCGCTTCTGCCAGAACCTTTGCTTCTCTGTAACATTAAATTGCAGAAGCTTGACTTCTTCAGTCCATCTCACCTATGACTCTGCTGTGAACACTTTGTCACACTTCTCTATGCTTCTGTATTTTTGTATCTGTGGCTTAGAGGTTCCCTTTAGTTCTAGCCCTAGTGAAGTTAGTTGCAACTTTTCCTTTGTTTTCATGTGGCTGCAGTTTTATGGGTAACGGTAAAATCACCCTGCTTCAGAACTTCCTAGTGACAATAATATTCCTGGAGTTCCAAGAGAGTATGGGAAGAACTGACCAGGTCATTCAGACTGTGACCAAGCTTTTTGCCCCATTTTCCTAAATATACCTGCTCTGTCTATGGTATTGCAACATTCATTGCAAGTAAATGTAACTGTCCACGGATTAAAACAAAAAAATTTATTCCTTGAGGACTGGAGGATTACCAACTAAGATCTTCCTAAACACTTTACAGACCAAATAATATCACCTTCTCGTGAACTAAGTATACCTGGGTGGCATTCAACCAGGGATTTCTCACTCCGCGGATTGCCTGTGATGAGATTGTGGCTTTTATGGGTTCCTGTCTATCCAAAATGTTTGGATGGATGAATGTCTCTGAGCACATTTCGAAGTCTGTTCTGCTTGCAAAAGGTTTGCTGTGATTGCTTATTCACCTGGCAGATCTGAAATTCCCTTATCCCTTCAATAGATATTCAGTTAACCATCGCTTATGCCTTATTTCTGCATTCTTACTGCATAATTTTTTAAACGGTGGAAGGACTTTCTTCTCTTGATAAAATTACTTCAGTTTTAAAACAAGGCCTATCTAGCCCATGAATCTTGTTTTCTGTTGTTTGTTTAAATATAGTCTGGCTTGTAGAGATCCTTGCAGAGCACACAAACTTACAAGGTAGAAGTGCTGAATGAAAATGTATGTTGGAACATACATAAGCGATTCTGGATGCCTTTCCTTCTGGATTCAAAGATCTGTAAAGACTATGGTGTCTGGATTGGGTCTGTCAAGTCACTGAAAAATAAAGTATCAACACTTTATTTGTTCCCTCCATAGAGGATGGTTATCCACGTCTATAATTCCTGGAGAAAACCCACCTCCAAACAGAAGCCCATGTGATTTCTTCCTTTCACGTTCTTTTTCTAACAATTAAAAAAAACCCAACAAACTCTAGGTCAAGCCATCTCTCCCAGAGGATGGAGAAACAACAGCTTTCCCTGAGATGAACCTCTCTACCTGATGACTGAGCACAGATTTTATGATATTGGAATGGTAAGACCATACCAATTCTTGACTTGTTCATGGTCAGTAGTTTAGGCCTTATCCTAAACTTATTCTGGTAGGATGAAAGGCATCTGAATTTTTCTTTCTTCCAGACACTTGATAGAGACAGGTTATAGATGGATTATGGTGGAGATGAGTTTGATGGCTCTGTTTTGACACCTTGCTGTGTTTTTATTAAAAAGTATTTCTAATAAACTGCAAAGAAGCATTTACATCAGCTGAGAGTTTGACCCAAAGACCTTGCAGCTTTTTGTGGAGACACTGCCCTCATATAAATAGCTGTTTGTCCATACTCTTTCTCCTATTCATTATGGTCAAAGTCTGAGCTCATGTCTGTTTCTTAACACACAAAGAGTCTATAAATTCAGGGATGCTTGAGTCATTCTTGAGTTTTGTTAAGTGGAATGTTACATTATGATAAGACTGGGCAGTATGAATGTTAGCTTTTTGAGATCCTATCTCAGAAAAAAAGAATCTTTAGCTTTTTTGAGCTATGCAATTACCCGCACAAATAAATCCTCACTATTAAAGAAATACAATATCTCCCATTAACAAAAAGCAGCAAACAGGATTTAGCTTGTGTTGGAGAAGACATGCTGTCGCTTTTGTTTTTCATTACCAGAATAATTGTAGCAGATTTATTTAACCAATCATTCATCTGCTAGTTTACAAAAGCTCCTGGGGCTGCTGCAGTTGTTGGACAGTTGACAGAATTATTTAGCTGATAAATACAAAAGATAATTTGATTCAAGTATGATTTCTGCTGGACTGAGAAAAACAGAGCAGTTGTTTTGTCTCTCTTTGAATCCAAAGCGGATGCAGAATTAGATCTTGGAGTATGAGTTAGTTTCACAGTTGGCCTCTGGAAATATCCTGCTATTTTAAAAATAATTTTAGTCATTAGTCCTCCTTGTAATTAAATAAATATAGCTACATTTTGCACTAATTATGCCCTCAGTCCAATAAAGCACTTAACAGGTGTATGACTTTAGAACATGAATAATCCTGCTGGCTCATATGCCTATGGTTAGATCTGTGCATAACATCTTGGTTCATCAAGACACAACAAACACTTTAGCCCCACTATAAGCAGTAGGTTTTAGGTGTGTGCTTGAAATTAAGCATGTGTTCAATTGCTTTGCCTGGATGGTGATGAAAGATAGCCTGTTAAATCAAATATGTGCTGGAAAGCTTTACTGGATCCAGGCCTCTTGGAGTAAGATTCAGAGGGTCACGTATTTGTAATTTGGTCTGTGGTACAAATGATGTGATAGAAATGTTATAATTTATTCGTGGTGCTAATTGTTGTGGCACTTGTGATGCTCAGTAACATTTTTGTGGATCAGATGACTTAGAAAAAGGCGAGAAGATTGATCAGTGGTCTGGAAAGCATGAGAAAAAATAAGCTGAGGAGATGCTAGAGCCCTTGCCATTGGAGGTCTCTGAGAGCGGGCCAGACAATGTCCCCATGGATGACAACTACGATCAGCCCTGCTCTAGGGTAGGGGATGAGCAGAGTGACCTCTGAAAGACTCCGGCCTCTAGTTCCTGAATCCATGAAAAGTTTCACCGATAAGTATCTGAACAATTCCCATGCCAGTGGTTTTATCATTAAACAAATAGCACAAATATTTCTGATATATTTTTCCTTTTTTTTTACAGAAGAACTCTTGGAAATAAATGAAATGTGACATGAGCAGTATGTTAAGTGTAGTCTTGTTTTTTAGCCAAGCAAATGTTTAATATTTATTTTCTTTGCCTTGCTGGAACCTTACCTCCCAATTGCAGAACGTTTTGCGCAGATTAAAATGAAAATTAAATCTGACATTATTTCCTGACAAGAGCCGAGAAACTCAAAGGCCACAAGACCATTGCAAACTACCTTTTTTTTTTTTGCCTTCTCAGAAGAGCCATGCTTCCCAAATGGGTTGGAATGTGCTGGATAGAAGAAAACAGTGCAAATCACCCCCATATCTAAAGATGATCATCTATATATTGCTATGAAGTGGATCTGACAGATATAATTCAGCTGCCTAATCTAGCTAAGTGTGTAATAAAAAAATTTTCACTTAAAAATCTCAAGATCTTACCTGAACTTTAAATTCTCAAGTCCCTGGTGTAGTGTGCAAGCTCAACTCTCCTTATTTTAGCAAGTAGAGAACCAGTGTCATCCTTCACATGCAGAAATCAGCCATGGAAATCCACCAAAACTATGTTAAAAGTGGAGCCAAAAGATCTGTTGTCATTCCCTCTCTGAAACCTTTTCCTGCTGCTGTATAAAGAAGACCTAAGAAAACCATTCTGTAATTTCTGTGGCTCCGTCTCTGCTCAGAACAGATGTGATTACCTAGAATATCTTCCTTTGGCCTCTGTACATGCTTTTCTCTGCAATAACTGCTGTTTGTCCAGCTCCAAACTAAAGTTACCCCCAACATTTCACCATTTCAGAGCAAGAAGATTCTTTTCTTCCCTCTCCTTCCTGGTGAGAAGGACTTGATGGAAGAGCCAGTGACCTGCAATCTAAGAAACCAATGTTTTCCAGGGTGTGTTGCATCAGTACATCATAATTATGCTCCCCCTTATTAATTTATTTATTTTATTGCTGGTGTTAAATGTCTTTGTCAAAAGCAACTCTTTATAGACCATTAATGCCAGAGCAGATGATTGTTTTCCACCAGCCCTCATGAATAATTCAAGCTGCCAGCTCTCAGTCCCATCCTCAGCACTGAGGGCTTTCCTGAGGAAGCGGGGTTATTAAAGGTAACAATCATGACGAGTCTTATCTTTGAGCAGGACGTACTCATTAATCCTCGGAAGCAACCCTGTCTTGAAACAAATCATAGAGTGCTGGGGCTTCTTCCACCTCCTGCTTTTCTCTCCCCCTTGCTGCTACTTTTGATGATGCTACTGCTTTTGAGATTCTGTTATAACAAGAAAGTCAAGGGACATGATAAATATTTTGGGAGAAGTGGAAGGAAGAGTAAATGGTGAGATGAGTGTTCAGCAAGCAAGCTGGTTTTCCTTCTCCTTGTTCCTCTTTCTAAATTAATTTACTTCACCAGTTCTCATGCCCCTTGCAGGCCGGCTCTCTGCAAGTACTTGAATGAACATGTTTACTGGCAGAAATATTCTGGGACTCGGAATAAGACTAGAATTAGAATATTAAAGCAATGAAAACTGTATACATATTCATATACCAGGAACTTGATTATTAATTCTGATAATTAGTTCTCAGCTGTGTTTACACAATGGTAGAGAAATCCTATAAGTAAATTGTGAGGTTAGTTCTGAAGTTGGCAATTGGTCTCATTCATGCCAATAATAGAAGATAACTGAGAAAATACTTGGAAACCAGCCTATTCTCTTGGATTCACCAGTATTCAAGAGAACCTACATGTTTCATGGCTGGTTTGAATGGTAATGATACAGTTTTTTGTTTTCTGCTCTTCAAAAGGTGATTTCATATTAGATAGTGTGAGCTTTTGTGAATATATCTGTCTGAAAATACAGTAACAGCCCCTAGTTTTATGCACAGCTGAGCCGCAGGTGGCTTATAATCCAGCCAACTGTTTGCAATTTTAGCAAACAAGTGAGAGGAGCTTGGTCCTCCTCGAGCCTAAAGGGATGCTGTTGCTTTAGGGTCTTTGGATCATAAACAGCGCATCTCTATTATAATGTGCATGGCATAATTGCCTATTGCTTGATATGGTTCTATAGGTTACTGGAATGAACAGAAAAGATATATATTTTTTCTTTTTCTACTTTTATGGTGCTTGTGTGTTGCCATTATTTTTGCTTTTTAAAATGGATATGGAGTGTGGGGAAAAAAGTGCACATTGTTTCTGCTTTTGCAGGAAGAGCCTTTCAAACATTGGGAAATACCAAAGGCGATATTTTATCAGGAGCCAACTATGGTTATATATCTAAGAAAGGAAGGAACCTTCATTAGGTGACTTTAAATTTTCCATTTAAATCCATATTTTTCTTAACTTTCCAAACAACCTGGATTGAATACACTGCCCTTGTGGACTGGTACAATGACTGACACTGATCACATCTGCATAAACCCTGTTCTGGGGATATGGAAGGACTGGTATCCTTTCACACCCTTTTGAGAAAGCTAAATGTTCCTTTCCTTCAATCTATTAAGTTTATTGAAGAGGAGGTTAAGAGGTGATTTGATCAACTAATAGATAGTAGACAGCTCCATTAATCTAGCGGTGGTAAGAAAAGCATGTAACGAGAACCAGTGGTTGTAAGGTAAACCTGGCTGAAGTCGAACATTGCTGTTTTTAACCGATCACTCACTCACCCAGATCTGCTGTGGATTTTCCCTCCTCCATGTAAAATCCGCTGACTTGAACAGTAGCTGTGACTCTGACAGAGAAATGACTGTGTACGGTTTGCGGACTTCTGTCCTGCAAGAGAACAACACAGCTGTGACTGTTCCTTCTGGCCTAAAAGTCTGTTAAGGATGAGAGAAACCCCACACGTACCCATCTCTTAAGTTTTCAGTGCTTAAACAGGATGGAGAAGATATAATATTATATTATTCCGTCTCCAAAGAACAACAAACAGAATATAGTGCTATAACTTAAAACAAATTAGAGGGATAAGCATGGTCCTAAAATGTCTGTGTTCATTTGTCCTAATGCTTCCTACCTTTGCAAGAAAACAGACACACCTCTTGTTATGGTCCTAGTCTATCATTTTCAGGCTGTGATGTTGTTTCATCTGTCTGAGGAGGGGGCATTGGGGTACAATACTAACAAGAGCAGAACTTATTGCATAGAATATATTAGTCAGTCAACTTTTTGTTCACTACTGCCCATGTTTTGTTTTCTTGATGGTTCTGCTGCAGCAGAAAGTGTGGGCTTACAACTGCTCCAGAAAGTTCTTCTTTAACTTATTTTTCCTTCTTCCAAGATAAACTAAGGCCTAAGAAGGGGCAGGCCAGAGGAACAACATTTCTACTACTGTTCCAAAATAATTCAACTCTTGCTTCTTTTGCTGAGCATATCAATGAGTAGATGCCAATCGAGCTTGTATACCTAACTATTGGGCCTATAGAAACTAGGCTTATGCAAATAATTTTAAATTGCCAGAACTTGGAAAACAGGTTTTTTGATATGGATCTGCCCAATAAGCAGGTTGGGAATGCATATGGGAAATACTTCATTTCTCTTTCTAATACCCTGAGGCTCCTGTCGCCTGAAAAAGAACCCCACCTTCAGATTCTTCATTTGATACATATGACACAGCTGAATACTCTTTCTCCTTTGGAGCGTGTAGGATAGGGCATTTATTTCAGTGGTAAACCTGCACTGTGTCATGTTTTCAAATTGGTTAGTAGGAGGTGACTGAGGCATCACCCTCCTCAGGCAACCCCAGATAATCGTCTCTAGTTTTGATGTCTGTTTTCGCTTGAGTCTATAACACAAGTTGTTGTGCTCCTCAGAATGGACTCTGCATATTCTAATTCCTTTCAAGGTCACTTGGAGGACATTTGCAGCAGCATTTGATGGAGACTATGCTCTAAAGGCAAAGACTGAAAAGCAGTTGATAAGGGGTTTGAAAACATTATACTTGTTCACTTGCTAAAAGCATGAAATCACAAGGTTAAGCTTGATCGTGTTCTGTTAGCTTAGGACAATGTTTCTGCACAGATGTCAAGTGATGTGAATATTAATAAACCTTTACTTTTAGAGTCTTTTTGTCCTCACAGTGCCTTTTTGTGATAGTAAATCAAAGTCCACGTAAACGTGATAGGTAGATTACAGAGCAGTGGCTTGCTTAAAAAAAAAAGGAGGTTAAAGTCTGGATTTTAAGTCTCTAAATAGATCTTCAGGAATAAGGGTCTCAGAGGGCTCTCGTGCCCCTAACTCTGGCCATCTAGCAGAGAGAGAATGACTCCTTGAAGACCTATAGCATTTCTGATTTGAACTTCAGAAGTTCAGATACTAATGAATAATAAAATGGCACATGCTGGAGGCCAGGACTTTAGTGTTTGGGCTGTTTTGTGAGAGTTAATTTTTGAAATATTTAATCTTCAGATAATGAACTTCAATTCTTTAAAATTTGTTAGCTAATATAATACTTGCATTCCCACTATAAGTTACACAAAATTTGAATCTGCCTCCCAAGATATATGTTGTCATCTGGACTTCCGCTATGCTGTGCTCTTGAGTGTCTACTGATTTGTCTTAGCCTGTTATAGACCAAAAGATAAACAGAAGCAGTTCAAATGTAGGCTGAGATTTAAACTATAAGTGTCCTCAAAAGCTAGGATTTTCAGGTCTGTTTTCTCCTTCTGAAAAACTCATCAGTGCTGTTGATGAGGATCATGTGAAGTTGGTGTGAAAAACCTGTGAAAGGTCTCAGTTTGTCCCAGCAAAGTCCTGAACTTTGGTGTAAAGTTGGGGAGATTTATGGTTTCAAGATGAAATCAGGTAATGCTGAAATTCTCATGGGGTTTTGATACCTGGTGAAATATGTTGTTTATTCTTAGCTTTTCCTTTGAACTTTGTGTTTGAACTCCTAAAAAGAGATTATTTTGGGGGGGTGCAAATTACCACCAGATGGCAAAGGATAAGTGTCTGACAACTCTTCTATCCTAAAAAGCGTTTAGTCTAGGTGAGTTTCTGGAACTGGAGGGTGGAAAAGACTGCAGGGGAGAGCTGGAAACTTGCAGCATTCCTGTCATTGTTTTCTGAGGTGGCTAAATTGGCCCGGGCTGCCAAAGGGCTGATGAAAACTAGAGAGATTCAGAAAATAAATAGAGTTTGATTTATTTCATAGTGAAGTGCCAAAAGTTGCGATCCTCACTGCTTTGCCCTGTAAAATATCCTGTGGCACTGCATTCCGCGCCTTAAGATAAAGATTTGTGTAGAAATGTGCTCTTTTTTATGTGTTAAATCTGCTTTGTGATAAATTAATTTAAGGTTCTTTAGCTGTTTTGTTTTGAAAAATGGGGAATAGCCATTCTTGCTTTCCAACAGAAGAGCTTTCAGAGCTCCAGTTATGCCCTTATGTACTTCTACAACAGTCAGTAAAACATGTGACCTTCAGGGCCTCCGTCGTACATGAAGTAGTAAATAAGAAGAGCACATACGCATTTTCAGTGGCTACTGCTTGATTTTTCTGGCCTGGAGACGTTAGGTCATGGTCATATAGCTACTAGATGTCTCCTAGAAAACTTAAGAATTTGTGAAAATTAAAGAATGGAATGGACTCAAAACGTTCTCTACCAAGCACAGAACAGAATTTAATCCAGCTGTTTGAGCAGCATGAGGATGGGGCTGTGCTCAGTTGCATTAGTGTTAAATGTTTGCGACTCCACTGTCTTGAAGTGCTCACGCTAGAGCTGGCTTTATAGCACAGATTAGGCCTTTAGATTTTTGTTTCCATTAAGCTATGAGGGACAACGGTGGGGAAGAAAAGGAAAAATCAATTACTTCTCTCCTTTTTCTGTGCCACAGTCTTCCTCTCTGCAGCTGTAAAGTGGTTCTCCAGCAAATTAATGGTCCTCTCTTTGTGTCTACTTTAGAAATAGCAACTCTGTGAAGGTCCTAGATAAAATGATTTTAGTGTAATCAATGTTCAGAACTTTAATTGTGGAGTTCAGTTCCTTTTATGTCAAGCCAGAGAGTACCTACCCAAGCTCCAAAGCTTTATTCCAGCTGGATTTATGCACTAAGCTGTCTGAACTTCTGGAACAGAAGATGCTTTAGGTAAGTACATGTGCCCAGAAGTAAAAAATCCTTGCAGCATCCTTAAAAAAAAAAAAATAATCACACAACCCTCCCCCCCCAAAAAAAAACAACCCCAACACAACCAACCAACAAAACAAACTCCCAAAACCAAAGCAAAACTAAAACCCAAAACCACACACACACACACGCCACCCCAAAACCCCACAAAAACCCCCGAAAACAAACAAACCAAAAAAACCTGCTCCCACACTCTATGCTTCTGACCTGGCTGGGAAGGGAGGGTATCTCATGAAAGCCTGGATTGGGTTATTGCTCGGGTTCCGTTCGACAGGTGTGCACAGCTCTTCGTCTGCCTTCTGACTGTTGTTTTCGAGGACCCTGATTAATCTCATTTACTAGATTGCTGCCTAAAGGAAAAGACTTAAATGAAGATCCCTGCAGTCTGAGCAGGGATATATAACATAACAGCCCCAGACACTACTTCTACAATAACTCGGTATGTTTTTCTGTATGTAAAGACAATTCTAGACACACACACATACTCATTTTCCATATACAATTTCAAGAGGAACTCCAACACCATGGGAACGTTATCTCTTTTTTATGTATATAACACTCATGTACAATACGTGACCAATGTGTTTCCATCCACATCATTGTGCAGTTTAAACAATAACAAAGTTGGGCCACCTGCCATGAAAAACCTCAGCTTGTGGCTTGACTGCTGGGGAGAAATTTCACAGGTCTCGTGGAAAGCAAGGCATGAAAATATACTGTGGGATTGCAAGCAGCTTATCAGAGGGAGAATGTGCCTTGCGAAGTCAGAGCTGAACAGAGTATTTCATGTCTTTGGCAAATGTGGTGCGTGTGATCTGAACCATTAATCAAATACTGACAGCCCGCTTGGGGAAGCAGAGTGTCAGATGGAGGAGGGCTTGCAGAGCCCCATCCAAACGGCATCTGGGGGAAAAGAACGGGGGAAAAAACAATGAAAGGAATGTTTATGGTACTGGAACAATTTTACTTACATTTACTCTAAACGTTTGGAAATCTATATTAATCTGAGTAGAAGCTGGTGCTGGGGGGAGTAAAATCAGCATTCCGTGTTGCCCTGTCAGGTTTGATTTATGCTAGGCATTTGACGACCACTCGGTTCAGAAACCTTTCAGAACCTTCTGTCTACTTCTTAAGAAAAGCAAATGAGCTTTAAAATAAAACAAACACCCACCCCAAAACAACAACAAAAAACCCAATCCTGCACTAAATTTAGAGGATTCTGCACATCTGGCAATGCTAATGTCTCTGATGTGTGTCCAGATGTCTACTTAGGGAAGGTGGAAGTGTATTCAGCTTGTTTATGTATAGTATTTGCTGACCTTAATTTTGGCAGTCTGTGTAATAGCTGCTTTTGTCAAAATAACATGGCTTTGTCGTCAGTTTCCCCTCCTTCTTAATATTCTTCCTTTCATAGAATTAAAAATACTGTGTGAGGCAAGAAAGATTCTTTTATTGTATTTATTGTAAATGAAAATTTAAAAGAAAATCCAGTTTGTTGCCTTTATGAATTCATGTATATATTGGAAAATGCAGAGTTGACCCTTTGAAGCCCATGTTTTTTCTTCTCCATTTATTTTGGGAGGAGTCCATACTCAGTTTTCATAGTGATGAGAGGTACATGTAGTCACTGTTGTGAGAAAGAAGGTTTTAAATCTTGTGGTGCTACTGTGAATTAACAGAGTCATTAGCATCATTAGAGTTATGCTTAATTTCCAGCAATGCCACACAGACCAGCTGATCATCAGTACAGTAATATTTACACAGCTCTGCTGGCCACAGAATTTCACAGCAGAGCGATGTATTGGGCTTTTCATCGGGGTTTTGATTTTTTGGTTTGAGTTCTTTTTTTTTGGGGGGGGGGATGGGGCAGGTGGGGTTTTTTGTTTATTTTGGGTTTTGGTTGTTTTTTTCTTCTGCTTGCATGCTCTTCTGAATTACTACTGGCTGATTCCTATCACCAGAAAAATTGCTTACCTCTTGCCCGTCCAAGGTGTATACTAAATATCCAGAGACATGTATCACTTGTATTTTACTGGGATCATTTAACTGAACTGCTTTTAGCACGTTTCTAAAAGTGACCTAAGTGTGCAGGCACATGCAATATCCCCTTCTATAAATGAAAGTGTCTTCTGTGTTGGGATGGGATTTTCAGAGGAGACTATGGGAACTCAGCTCCCATACCCTCCAAAGCTAGTCCTCAAAATTTGTGGTTAAGCTTAAATTTGAAAAATAAGTTAACTTTTATTTCCATGTGGATCATATCACCCTTTTGTTTTGCCTTACCTCCTTTCCTAACACCATTCTAGTAAAAAGGATGCTTCATCTTACCTGTATCATGCTGAAGGAACCAAATAAACCTAACAGCAGCGAGCCCTGAGGAATATCGTGACTGTGCGTGCACTTCTCTGTATATGTTGTGAGCTATTTAACATGCAAAAACTGTGTGGGTAGCTGCCTCCTGGCTTGGAGCAACCATGGGCTAAGGAAGGTCTCAGAGATCAATTCTTTTCTGTTCCAAAGGCTGTTCATCTTCAGATGGAGGACGTTACATGTGTGACTAAGAAACGTGCAATTAAGGCCTCATTAAGGACAATGAGGAACCTATAAAAGAGAGGGGAATCAAGTCACATGTACTTGGGAGTTTCTTGAGCGGGGAGGAGGCAGACTGTGAAAGACCTGGTAGGGCTGCTTAAGGGGCAACTCTGAGAGGAACCTGCTTGTTGCTTGAGTTTGACATGTCCTGGCTTGAGTGCTGAAGAGTATCAACTGAGTTAATCTTACAGTAGTAGCCGGCTGTATCTCGCTACTTAAGCAAGTCTCTCGCTTGAGATAGCTTTATTTTCTCCAAATCTGTGAGTTTCTGTAGTCTGTTTCACTGATATTGGTAACTTTTATGGATTTTTATGCACAGTAAGTTTGCATAGTTAATAAATGGTGTTGCTGTAGAATTTTCATTATGCTTCTTATTACATCCTATAACGGCAGCTTCATGAAATTAAACCCATCATTAAAGAAAAAACTTTATTGACTGGGGAATGGGGAAAAGCACATATGACAGAGGTAGAGCTGGGCAGTGAGCATCCTTACATCCAGCCTGAAATGCAGGGAGTTCATCAGGTTGCTGGGGGCTGAGCTAAACTCCAAGATATATGAATGCCTTTATCAAATGACACTCTGTTGGACAATGCCGTGCAGTGTCTCCTCTGGGCCTGAGTTCACGGATGTTGCTCATAGCACTTGCATTTTAGGGCCTGTTTTGGAATCCCTTTTCAGAACAGCATGGTCTTTCCAACCTGACACGGCTGACAGGCAGCCATGAGTGCTCAACTGCAAAGAGCCTTTAGGGAACAGGGATCTGGAGTTGGAAAGAGAACCAAGATATTCACCTCTACCATTCAAGGTGCTGTATAATAACACGTTTGCTTCAACGGGCCAATGTGCAGCCTAAAAACCACCCTGGGCTCCTGCTGTGTCCTGTCCAGTGGTGCTACAACAGCACCAGTGACAAGGAGTCAAGTGAAAGGACTTGAGCATGGACCCACAGCTTTTTTAAAAACCTTCAGAGGCTTTTGTGGGCTTGGGTTTTAGTTGGTGTTTTTAGTTCCACATGCGCATTGTGGAAGCCTGTTACCATGAGTCATGGTCATTATTCTAAGGGCAGAATTGGAAAATTGCAGTGCAATCTGCAGCCCTACTGCAGATGCAGCCAGGCTTCTTCAGTGGTGAGAGATGGAAAAACAAGCCCATTATGCCTCAATCATTTTTGTTCCCTAAGAAAATGAATGTGTCTTGGTAAATCAACAGCAGAATATAAGATGTGTAGAAAAATGGTAAGAGATTAGACAGGCTAAACTCTGTTACTTGCAGGCTATCTTTAAAATGAAAAGGCAAGGGGGTGGGGGGGAAAGGCTGAACTTCCAGTTACCTCTTGTGTGAAATACAGTCAACTTAGACAAGTCAACAGTGAACTCTCTCTGCTCTCCCACTGCTGAAAAATTCAGGCTTGTCCCAGGGATGTGTCTTGACTGCAGTGAATATGCAGTCAGTTGCATTGGCAGGTAATACAATCTCCCAGCTACAACGAGCTCTTCCTTCCAAGGCATTTTAATTTTTACAGCTCAAGTGCTCTGAGGGTGCCAAAATAATCAGGGCTTTGCATTTCACGTTCTTGCCATATATGGCCTAGGATCTGATTGTTAATCCCTCAAGGTGGCAGTAGCTTAATTAAAGCTGTGTATCGGTGAGGAGATAATTGTAATGTCCTTTGAGTGGCTGGTCCTAATTTACGCTGTGTACAGCCTGATATAGTCATCTATAATGTATCAAAGGTCCATGCTAGCTTTTAATGTAAAGCCGTGTAAGATAAATGAAGAGTACATGTGGCAGGTGCTCAGTACATGCATTTAGATTAAGCCCTGCTCATTGAGGTGGTGATTAGATGAGTTATGTCAGGGAATTGTAACTGCTTCACTGGATGAGGAAAAGGTTACTTCGAAGAGCTCATTTTAACGGCATAACTGGCACATAATTCAGATATCAAACACTAAATGAGGAAGGAGAACAAGAAGGGTGCAGGTTGCAGATGCTGAGCTCTATGGACCATAGACACACAAATGCAATAGAAGTTCTAAGGCAGAATTGCTGCTAAAAAGGTATTTGAGTAACGCTTTCTCTGATTTAGCTTTAAATACCCGGTACTGATATTTAACTATATCTAAAGTGAGGTTAGGGTGTGATTTGTTTGGAAATGGGGGCTCAGTCATAGTTCATTTGTTTCCCCTGTGTCTCTGTACATCCAGCAGCATGCACGTCAAATCTATCAGAGCAAAGGTGGGAGCGCAAGGCTTGTCTTCCTCAAATAGTTTTATTAGCCGGAGAATCATTGTCTTTATCAAACTGGCAGAACTTCTGAAAGGAATAGTTGGGACTTGCTCTTTCAGTGCTGCAACAAGATCATAAAAGAAATATGCACTGATGGGTTTATTAACTCTCCAAGGATATCCGAGACCTTTTTGTCTGTGCTTTTTCTCCAACTGGGCTTGGACAAACACTGGGTCAGAGGATTCAGTGAGCTCTATCAGGCTATGCCCTACTCCTGTAGACCATGGGTGCTGGTGCGTGAAGAGGATGAGGCAACTCTAAAGAGAGCCTAAGGGCAGAGGAGAGGGCTCATAGCAAGGATTCCTAAAAGGAAGACAGGATGAAATTGGAATGAGAGCTGTGCATGTGTAATGAGCAACTCTTTGGATCTGTTCAGCATGTATTTTTATTCTAAGTCCACAAAGAAAACACAGTATAGCTTAGAAATACTAGGCTCTGGCACTTGCTGCCCTCTGTGCAGCATTATGCCTGTGAACACAGTGGAAATGTCAAGGATGTGCTGCTGGGTGTTCACAGGAGCTGGTCTTTCCAGAAAGTGGTTTGCTGGTTTTTTGTTTTTTTTTTTTTTAATTTGTTTTCCTGGCCCTGCTGCCCTTTCTCCCCTCCCCTTCCCCCCAGCTCCCCCCCTCCCCAAGTGCAGTAACATGCTGTGAGGTTTTCCTGCCACACTTGCTGCATTAACCATTTTCATGTTAATCCTTTCTCTTAAAGGTCAGTTGAGATCACGGCCCCTGTTATGCCAAATGCAGCACAAGAAAAGGTACAGTGGGAAAACAGTGAGCTGTAATTCAGTAGGGTGACTCTCAGCAGGTAAAACTGGAGCAAGGTGGTGCTCCAGTAAGGAGCCAAGTTTTACATCTAACCTACACGACAGGTGATATGCTTCCATGCATTGCAGCTTCTTCTGGCCAAGGATGGAAACTCCACAGAAGATGCCGAGCACTATCTAGCAAGTTAATGTTATTGGGTGCATCTATGCATGATGAGAACCGATGAGAATGCTGGAGGGTCCCAGTGTGTTCCTTACCAGGTGTTCTTCACAATAGCAATATCTACTATATCTAATCTTGTGCACTCTATTAAATCTTGCAAGCAAGACAAATGCCCTCTGACAAGTGACTGATCTTCCATGTCTTGCTCCGACCTCACAAAACAGAAGGCTCCCCTCAAACAAGGCTCCTGGAGGGGAACGGTAGAGTGGTTGTATTATTTCTTCCTGTTATGTGAAGACTTAGCAGGCCATGCAATAAAAGACGTAACATTCAATTGACCTTTTGCTTATCTATAAACGTAAAATGAGCTACACAGACCCCAATTCACCGAGGAGCCATTTCCGAGAAATTTATTTCCTTTTACTAGCCATAAAAATAAATTGCTCCACACAAAGAATAGGCACAAAAATAGCTGTACTAGCCTATAATAAGATTATTATGAAGGAGATGTTTTTCCCTGGGCAATCACAGCCAGCCAATGTGTTATCAAATTTTTATCTTGTCAAATTGCTAGGCACAGATTAGTGTTCTGGGGAGATTTTGTATGTTATGCTGGTGTTCTGAAACCTTTTACAGCCTGGGTACCCAAAATAGGCTGGATTCAGGGATTGACTTCTATTCTTTGAAGGATGGATTATTTTTTTTCCCTCTGCCCTCCTTTTAAGCCAGATTTGAACAGTCTGACACAAAGCATTCAAAGGGAAATAAAAAAAAGTATTTTTAGTATGTCATATCAGCCTATTTGGACAAAGCCAGGCAAAACTGTTCTGAAAGGCAATGGGAGGATAAGGCAATAAGTCAGAGTTTATCCAGCCCATTTCTCTTTGTGGAGCCTAGGACAATGAGGCTAGCTATTAATCTTGCCAGGGCTGTAACTAAAGAAGTTGGCTCTCTCACTTCCATCCTTTCATTCTGCTTTTCCAAAGAAATCCATAGTGGAAAACACTCATTCTAAAGAAAAATACCCCTCCTAAAAGAATAAACCCCAGCACATTGCCCCTCTGTGATTAGAAGTCAGGAATTATCAGGGTTAATTTCTCTGTGCTTAACTGTGTCCAGATGCGTCGCGTGAATCCTAGAGTCAGGAGATGGGTTTTCTTTTTGGTGCTGTTATGTCCTGCTCTCCTTGCCTTTGCTTCCCATCAGGTTTTTTTTGTCTGGTGAGCTACAAGATTCCCACGGCAGAGGCTGCTCCTCATAGTCTGTTTGCAGAAAGTCCGGCTCAAGGTGTGCAACGTCAGCTGAAACTGCTGTGAAGGGTCTCCCAGCACTTCATTACCTATTTCAGATTTAGTCTCAGGCCTTCCCACTGGTAAGGTTTGCAACCCAGTTATGCCTTGTTACAAGAACACCATGTCCAGCATCCCCTTGAAGGAGGAAGGGGCAACATGTCACACCTTGGTAGCTGTTCCTCTGACTAGCAAAGAGGATTGCAAGAATCGGGGAGGGGAGGTGGTTAATGTATTTGCCTTGAGAGCCAACGAGCTTTGGTGCAACTCTGTGTGGGGTCTCCTTTTGCTCATATCAAGACAGTGAAGCACTAAATAAAATATGTTTACTTTAGATCTAATCAGGTTGTCATTTTATGCTTTCTGAATATTTATTGGATGCAAACATGTTGGACCTTAAATCATTGTGTAATGGTGATTAAGTTATTATATTGTGAAGTTTCAAAACAGTGTCCTCAGTTCTCACATGGTACTAATTAGGCATGAGCGGATTTGTAAAATCTGCATAAAATGTGTATTTAAAACCATGATTTTAAATGGTTCCACTTGCTTCCTTAGTCCCTATGTATCGATTTCAGGACAAATAGTGCAAACCCCATTTCCTGTCTGATGGCCCCTGAAACTACAGAGTACCCATCACGCTGTGTCTGACAGTAGCACGACATAGATATATACACAGGTATATGTGTACATATATGTATGTGTGTATATAAATATATGTGAAATTCAGATGCATTTCTAAAAGGACTGAGTTTTCTCATTGTCTCTGGATGGGCTGTGCTGTGATTGTGTTAGTGTGGGCAGTGTGGTTGGGCAGGGTGTCCCTGCATCCCCCATCCCCGGGGCAGGGTGGCAGGCCAGCGGGGGGGTCTGTACCTTCCCATCTGTTCTAAGATAAGCAGCTTGGAAAGCCCCATGCTGGGGCCGTGAGGGACCTGGGTGCTCTGAAATTATCCTTTGACAAGCGGTTTGGGAGCTGGCTGCGATTTTAACAACTGGTTTGACTACACTGCCTCCAATGCAGAGCTGGGTGAGGGGCCTATATTTGGCAGGAAGGCTTTATAGTGGCATAGATTAACCTGGTGAGATGCTGAAGTAATTTTCCTATTAGGAATCTGGCTTTGCTTTGCATATGTACATGTCTGCATTTGGGATTTCTGATGGGAGTGTTCTTAATTTAGACCGAAGTTCATGCAGATAGATGTCTCTCCAGTTAACCACTTATTTTTACTGTAGCAATGCTTAAATAGCAGCTCCTGTTGCATTTAAACCACGCCAAAGTTCATGCTGACAAAACAAAGTCAGTCTCAGTCATCTTTCATTTCAAAAGAGGTGATCACCTTTTGCTGCTAGATGGGGTCACCTCAGTCCAGGTATTGAAGACGAATTTGTGGCCAGCTGATACTTTGCTCCATGTTTGTGTCATTGTCTCTTGTTCAGGCGCACGTACCCAGCTCCAAAAGGGCTCAAAAAAAGTCCTTTGCACAAGGATCCTTTTGCTCAGCTCTGTATTGATGGATCTTAAAAGTGACACAGAGCTCTGCAAATGGACCGTGATAGACCCACAATCCGGTCTGTGGTGTCCACAAATCCAGCTAGTTTCCTGCCTTCCAATCTCCCCGCTCCCCTCCCGCGGTAAATAGCCTCTAAAACAAACACTCATTTCTAAGCATTATGTCACTTCTGGGCAGAAGCCAGGGGATAAGATTAGCACCATTGTCATCAGAACGAGCATGGGCTGTCTCTTGGATGAATGATATTGGATCCTCGGGAGTTTTTTTTTTTAATGTGCCTGTATATTTTTGGATATTTATGGAACGTCCCCAGATAGCCGGGGGGGGGGGAGGGAAGGGAGAGGGGTGACGAGAGAGCGATAAGCTTTGCTGTCAGCCCATCTACTCCTGTCTTCATCTTTGCGGGGAAAAAAACCCCAAGGTGTGAAACACAGGTCCCTTGACCAGCTGGATCATTTTTTGTGCCATGAGAAAGACCAAAATATATAGAACAATTAACATCGCTTGGCTAGTCACTCTCTCTTCCCCTGCCGTGTGAATTTTTCATCCTTATTTAGCTCCCTGGCTCTTTCAAATACCAGAGATAAAGTCATGATTTCCAGTTTGTCAGGACCGAGGTTTTGCGCCCAAGCTGGGCAGCTGCTGGTGAGCTGCCATGCAAGCCCATGATGCCTGCAGTCCCTAATCTTCTCTCCTTGTTTCTTCTCTCTTTGTCTGGTTCTTATCTGTCCTCTTCTCTCCAGCTTCTGCCACAGCCCCCTGGATAGGGGCCATCCATTCTCTGTTCTGTGCTTTGTACCGCACCTACGGCCACTCTTCACAACTGCGAGATCACAGATTTGGAGAAAGCAAGTAATGGCATTCACATCTTTAAATACTTTCCCTTACAAAATTCAAGATGCCTGTTCAAAAGGGACTCAGGAGAACAAATTCTATTTTTGGAGGGGATAAATGAACTCTAGATGAATTTGGGTTGTGGTGCTTTTTCTGTTGGGGTGTGTGGTTTTTGTGTTGTTTTTTTTTTCCTCAGACTCTAATTACAAAAGAAATAAGTTTTTTAATTGGGGGGGAAGTAATGGAAATTATTTTAGTTGCATATTTCGTCACTAAATCCGATGTGATATGAAGCAAAGACAAACGTTCTCGCTAGCGACAGCATGAGATTTCTTTGTGATCTAAACCCTCTGTAACCCTCAGCTTGAGCATCTGTAACTTCACCCACTCTGATTCATTAAAGAGATTATATATTAAAATAGACATGCCTTTTATTACCTGAGAAGAAGGAAACATCCTCATTGCTGTGCCCTGATGGCAGCCTACATTGATTTCACCATTTCTTTCTCCCCATCCCTGTCAACTGTGTCCACCTGATATCTCTTTTCTTGGGCTGGGTACAAGGATCCTTATTTCCACCTATGTTTATATAATGCCCAGTGCAACATGATGCTGCTCAGGGTGCCAGGGCTACAACACTGCAAAAAAAAACCCAAAAATCTAAAATGAAATTTGAGGAAGTAGCCTTTCCTCAGCATAGTTGCTTCAGAATAAGCCCTGCTGGAGCTAGTGTGAAAATCAACCTCCCTCTTATGAAACAATTTCCTTCTTTTCTCTTTATGGGAAAGCTCATAAGCTTTTCTTCCACTAAAGGGAGCCGTGGTTTTTGGAAAGGGGAAAAAATGGTTCCTTAAAGCACTGAGGATGAACGTGAAGCACATGGCAGCACTGGGATCACTGTAGTCTTCCCATCGTATGACCATTCACTTGGGTCTTTTCACTCTCTCATTCCAATTTATTTCCTTACATAATAATGACCCAAAGGAGGGTTGTCACTTTGCAAACACCATTTGGCTGAATTTTGATGAGGGATTTGAATCACTCTGACAAATGGGAGCCTTCTGCGTGGCTGGTTGTAGAGGTGGGGGTGCTGGGGGGATGAGAAACCTCGCACAGACCGTGTCTGGCCTGTGCTTTGTCCTGAAGGTCTTTATACCTGAGCAGATGCATGCATGAAGGATTTAGCAATATTAAGGTTGGATGATGGAGTGGAGGACTACAGGGAATGGTAGCTTTCAGCAAAGAGCGGTTCAGATAATTTGAGCAATTACAAGCAGGTATTGTACTTATGCTACTCCCTCCTCCCCTTTCCCTCTGCTTTTTTATCACCTTTTGCCTTCTTTTGTACCAAACTTCCCATGCTCTGGGGGTACTTGCGCTGATGGGGGTAGTTAGGGTATAGTAGTAATGTATTATTTGTGTTTCCCAGGGCTTTTGGAGGGGCTGTGAAAAGCACAGTAGCTTTAGCTTCTGCTGAAGCTTGGTCAAGCCCCAGGAGAGCTCGTGGTGGGCTGGCAGTGGTGTATTGAATCTGGTACTACCTGATAACACCTTGAGATTCAGACTGTCTGACTCTGCGCTGTGTCGGGGAACCCTCAGGCCACTTGGGACTCCCCCAGTTATAAAATACAGCAGGAAGAACCTTATCTAAAAGTTTAAGGGATTAAAAGTGCTGCTACAGAACCAATTAGTATCACCTTGTATCTTTTTATCAACCGAGTCAAATGCATCCTAACTTTGTGCTGGAAATAAAGCTCACCTGGGAATCCTTATGTAAAATGACATTGCTCATTTATGACCTTCCAGCGCATGAACTTGTGTGCATTTTCAGCAGGCTCTCAGCATGCTGAATGACGATCAGCATCCTGGGATACGCTTTAAATTAGTGCCCGAGGGGGGAATGGGATTGAGTTGTGCGCCACATGCCCAACTCAGCTGAACTTTCTTCTTATGCTTTTTATTAAAGTTGTATATCATCAGGAGAGTGTGAAAGTCACATTAGAGAAGGGAAATCATCTCCCCAGCACCCTGGCCTTTCAGGCTATTTTGCATAATAACTTACGGAAATGAACTGGCCACTTCTAATACTCGAGGACAGGCTGGGAGAGCAAGAGCCTTCTGAGGATTTTATCAGAAAACAGCCTTATGCGGCACATCTGGTTTGTTTTAAGCATCTCTGTGTATTGGGAAGAAAGCAGCAGGGGATGGGGCGGGAATGCTTTATTTGAAATCTTTTGCAATGTTTCTGAGTCAACTGTTTATAATGAGAACAATGGTCTTGGGAAAACTGCAACCAGGAGATGAAACCTCTGAGCACTTGAGCCACTAATGTGGAAACTTCTGCTGGGTTTCTTCACCTGCTTTACTTCCCTGCTCTTCTCCAGAGGGCAAGCCCATGTGAATACTGCTGTTGAGATGGCTTTTACCTTTGTGGAACAGCTGAAGATGACAGAAATTCAAATCAGACCCTTTTGTTCCAGTGTAGTCTCTCATGAAACATAAATCCACATACAAAATACAGCTGTCTAAATCATTGCTAATTATATAATTATTCACCTATTGCCAAGGGTTTCTTGGTAATTTGGTGTAGTTGTGGTGAGCAGAAAATAGATGCAGGCTACTTCTATGGTGTAGAAGTCAATGAAGCTCTGGGGATTTACAGCACCTGAGGCTCGGCTCGAGTCTTTTGAAATTGCAAGGCACAAGGTTCCTATTTGTAGCTCAAATCACACACCTGCTCTGACACATGTTCAGGAAAAGATATTACTTTAGTCACCACCCATATGTTTCTGGACCTTAAATTGAAGAATGAAGCAGTAAAGGAGGCTAAAGGGGCAGGGAACTCTGGGTAGTGAAGTGCACCCTGGGACTGAGGTACCATGCTAGATGGAGTCAGTGTCCAAGGGAGATGAGCAGGGGCCCTTAAGAGGACTGTAACACTGCAAGGAGTTCAGTGCAGAGGTCCTGAGACCTGGATGAACACACCAACCACTGGGCAAACCTTCTGAGTGAGCAACTATAAACCCACAATTTTTCTTTCTGTGTCAACAAGCTCATCAGAAAACTCTTAGAATTGTTTATTTGGACTCCTTGGCTCTCCCCTGAGAACACAGATTTAATACTGCCAAAAATCAAATAAAATGCCAGTTTGTTTGGCACATAATTAAATAACAAGGAGGGAAAAGTTCCCAACCAGACTAATGTACTGAATTCTCCTTTAGCGTCCAAAGCTGCTCTGCTCCCACCAGCTGTTGTGTTTTTTCACAACACACCCCTGTAAACTGCTATTTTACTGTGGAGATCTTAAGGAAAGAAAACAATTAATTAAATGTCAGAGTTAATTGGAATCGATACTTAATGTTTTTAGCTCTCAGGACTAATTGTGAAATGATGTATCACTAGCCTGATGGTGAAATATAGATGGATATCTCAGATTCTTCCTCTGGGGTGTCACTCCTGTTGATGTACTAGTCGGCTCCCATTTTTTCCTTTCCCTCCTGCCTGCGTTTCTGTGTTCTAATTCTCTTGCTTTAAATTCCACATCAAAAGTTTTATAATTTGATTATCAAAATATAGTCGTGAACTAGAAAATCTGCAAAGTGCAAGATATTCTTTATTTATTAGAAGACACTGGGAGTTTTAAAACAGACCCTTGGAACAGGTTTCATGTTATTGTTCTCTTCTGATTCAGCTGATCAAGTGCTTCTTTCACTTCCAATCCAGGGAGGAAAGGAAAATGTATCTTTACTTGGTTCTCACAGAATCACCCAGGAGTGTCTACAGTAATTAGGTGCCTTAAATTGCAGCTGGGGGCTCTCCTGGGGGTTTCAGAAGTGCACAAGGAGGTCAGACCCTGAGTACCTGTTGATGTCCTGCTGACTCTCTCAAATAACAGTTCTCCCTATACTGTGTAAAACTTGCAATGTGCTAAATGAGTTATGTGCTAGCCTTGCTATGAGCACCTCCAGCTATTGTTCCTAAGGGTCACTCACACAGTCCCATCATCAGCCTCAAATCATTTCTGCTTTCACAGGCAAGTGATACTCTGGCTCGATAAGCAGCAATATAGTCTTGATCAAGCCGCCTTATGCTGTGGTGTAATAATACACCTAAATATACCCAGCTACTCCGTAGGGCTGGGTCACACAGCACAAAATATTTCCACTAATAACCAGGTGCCGAGTGTTAGCGGCTGCCCCTGCTCATGGCAATGTGGACGGCCAGGCTGAGGACAAAGTGTGGCGCCGGTCGGTGGAGGTGCCCCGATGATGTAGACCCAGTGGGCCTGATTCAAGTATGAGTAAAGGTAATCTGTTGGTGTTAATGTTGTATAGAAATTCACACTTAGACACATTCTGGTAGTACACTGACCCCACAATTTTTATCTGTGGTATCCAGGAGTAGTCAAAGGATTATTTCACAGTTGGAATAGTAATTTTATAAGCATAGTAGGGACTTTAGAAAATGTTTTGTCATTTCCTTCACACTCAGCTTCTTCCCAGAGAAACAGGCATGCACAGAGCCCTGTTTATGATACCTGCATTAATAACTGAACGTGTGTGTAAGTGTAAGGATTGCAGATAAACACATCTTAAAACAAGATCTATCTTCCTTCCCTGAACTGGCACACTCCCAAATGAGCTCAACTGTAAAATTCCCTTGTGCTGAATTCAGGTTTTTTTTTCGTGTATGAAAGCTGATGACCTCACAGGCCCTCCACATGAAGTGAGGAGAGCGGTGAAACCTTCCAAGTATTTGGTGGTGGTGTGAGCACTGTTGTTAGCAAGATATAGTCAGTGGGAAAAGTGCACACACAACTGACTTTTTGCATGCATGCTGGCTTTCCTCGGACCGTCTAAAGATGACTATAAATGAGTATGAAGACAAATATTTTTCTGTATCTGTTCTCAATTTTTCTTTCTGCAGTTGACAGCCCTTATGCATGGCCAGTTGTGTCTGTTTTCTGTCTCTACAGTCCTGCTGCTCTCTTGGATGGCTGCATGAGGGTTTTTTTTTTTTTACAAAAGTCCCTGAGAAACAAGAATAAAACTTAAGGGAGAGCAAGCAGTAAGGTGCTTCCTCTAGTATATGTGTTTGCACAATGTTGTGACCCAAGGCATCATCTTTTCTGTCAATACAGCAGAAGCACAGAAAAAGCTGGAAGCAAATATTACTAATCCTGGTCTATCTGGAAGTTGACAGCAATTCTTGCTCTAAATTAAGAGTCACTTTGTGGTTGATTCTAAGTTGCAAGACTACACTTGGGAGAAGGGTTCAGCTAAGTACTCTCTGTTGTGTTGTGTTTTTCTTACCATAAATGTCCTTGTGGCACAATCACATCCTCTTCGTGCTTTCATGGTTATGTGAGCTCTGTGGCAAAGGGAAATCTTTAGGTGAGCGCCTTGGCAGTGCTGGGAGTGAGCAGTGACTGGACCTAATATTTGGAATTTCAACAAATGTTTTCTTTCTTGAGCTGGTTAAAACACTTATAACTTTTTTTTTTTTTAATAGAAAAAGTATATTTCTCATTGAAAAAATAGACCTCTAAAATTTCCAGTTTTGAAGACTGGGAAAAAGGACCCAAATCCAAATACTATTGGATGAAAATCAAATCAAAACACACACCCACATTCTGTTCTCTATCAATATTAGAAAGAGATTTTAAAAAATCATTCTGAGATAAATTTAAAATAATGTGTTTTCTGGGGAGAAAATAGAATAGATGAAGACTTTCAGCCTAATTTAGTAACTACCACTCAAGAGACAACTTGGAAAGAACTTTCTAAAGCTGGAAAGTAATTCTGATGACATTTGTGACTGGGGAAGCATATGATTCTCTTTCGTGCTTTGATTAATATTCTCTATTACATTAGGCAGCTTAAAAACTGAAGGAATACTTTATCAGTGTTGTTCTGCCATTCCTTTAATGCAAACCAACATCTTTCTCTAAAATGGAAAAGTAAATTGGCCAGGGAAGGACTCTGGACTTTTTCTGACCCATCTGATGCAAAGCAGAATCTGGTAATACTCCTCTGTGCAATCAGATGTGTGTCCACACAGTTAAACCTGAGGCAACATGCATCTATGATGAGAGACATATTTCTGTGGGTAAATGTAAAACATTTCTCTATGTTTTATTCCTTTCTGCAAGAGTTGTGAAGTTAGGGGGTGATTTTGTGTAAGTGTCTCAGACAAAGCAAATGAAAGGAAGAACAAACAAAGAGGAGACGAGGGAATTCATCCGGGAGTTTGCTTGCAGCCTGAGAAAGCTTCTAGCACAGGTCTAAGAGCTGAAATAAGATTTAGCATAAGAGAAGTCTGTGTCTCAATTGTATCCAAGCTGCCCAGGAGACTCAAAGGCACAGGAAATCTGCACATGGGTCTCTACATCTGGAAGAGAACATGAGGCTGATGAATTATTCATGGATTATCCACTTGTGCTCAGGAATTTCTCTTTATTCATACTTCAGGAGCACAAAAAAGAAAAGGGAAAAAAACTTGTATCACACCTGCCTTTTAATTTAGAAATGGATTACTTGTAGTGCTGTGGGCAAAGTCATCTGGACGCAATGGCGGGGTTTGGAGGATGGGTCCTTGAAGCTGTAGCAGGCTGCAATACTGCAATTTTATTCCACTTTTTAGGCAATCTGAAAAAGGGCAGAGAAAATCTGTGGGATGAAGACAACTGTCTGGCAATTGGAAAAAAACAAAGCCCAATGATTTTTCAGATCTTTTGAAATGATGTGCAGCTTCATCAAGTCCTTAAAGAGCTGAAAAAGGGTTCTGAAAGATACATTTCCAGGGCTCTACAGGCATCACCAGTCCCTTTGCTTTAATTTGGGGTTGAATTAATCTTAGTCTTCCAGACTGATAAGTGTGAAAAGTCCTCTGAGAAATCAGTTCATCATTTACTATCCTGGCAACATCTTAATGTAGATGAGAGGGGAAGATTTGTGCTGACTGAGGCAGAGTTGGCTGTAGGGGAAGAGGGAAAGGAATTTTTCCATGTTCTTGCTAAAACACTCCCCAAAGCAATGGACTTTTTGGAAAAACTATCTCTACCCTTCCCAGCTGATAGCTATGCCCATGGACCCAAGCTCATCCATGGCAGGGCTGTTTTAATCCTCTACAAGGCCATAAAGCTTTAACATATTACTTGGGAATTGAGGGCCGAAAGGTCCTTCATGGCCTGATGAAATGGCCCTTTCAGAACCATGTGCTCTAACGATGAGGAATTTTGTAATCTAATTTCTACTTTCCAGTTTACTGCCAGTTGTGTCTCCTGTGTTCTTGTACCAGCTTTGTCTATTAGCTTAATAGCCCTTCTCCTTTGCCAGTACTTCTCTCCTACTCCCCTCTCTCCTATACTGTATTAATAGAAAGCAATCGTGTTACTTCATCTACACAGCAACATATGGTTTTCAGTTTTCTATTTCTTATCAGAAAGAATCATGCTTTAACTTCAAAATGTATGGAGCTGCTGTTCAGCCTAGAAAAGCTTTCCCGAATGAACCAAGACTCTATGAGTGAATGAGCTAAGACTCCAAGAGCCATAGTTTATGGGCTGGCAAAATCAGGCTGCAGACATGCTCATTGTGTTTTTCCAAGGCATATCGGTTGTTTGCATGGTTAGAAATGCCAGCTTTCCCTTATATTTCATACAGCTTCTGGGCCTGTGCAAGGGAGTAATACAAACTATTTTCAGCTGAAACTGGTACACTAGGCTTAAACAAACTAATAGATTAAATGTTCATTTCTGGCAGGGTCTCATCTCTGGTTAACAGCTAGGAAAAAAGTACAGGAACAGATGACTTCCTGGCTCAGAAATTGTACCTTGTGATGATGCTTCCCTTGGATTTTCTACTCACTTGCTGAACTTGTGTAAAACGTGATGTGGGAAGTATTTTACTTTTTAGCTAGACGATTATGACACAGGCAGCCTCTTCAAGGACTCTGTGGCTCATGCTACCTCCCCAGTACCAATTTTAGCACATGTCTATGTTAACTTTACCGTTCCTGATATAATTCCATTCATCATTGTGTAAAAGGTAGATCTGTGAGAGACTGACTTTACATTGTGGATGTAAGGTTCAGGCTTGGGCAAGGATATACACCCATGTTTATTCAAGCGCTGCCTCTCTTTGAAGAAGGTATCTTTGGAGGGAAGTGATCACATCTAAAACAGACTTCGGGCAGCACAAGATCTTTCCAAACATCATAAGTGATCTGTAGTGTGAAGCAGAGGGAAGCTTTGCTGGTTGGTTGGACATTATCCAGCCCAGTGAGTCTCCTTGTCTTAGGACAGTCAAGTAGATGATCATTAGAGAAAACAGCAGTGCTTCTTTCTGATAGAGATGCTACCAACTGACAGATATTTCTGAAGGAGCAGTTTGACAGAAGGCAGTAGTGCTGGCAATGAGCCCCCATACTACCCCTATACACTCCATTGGGGAAATCAGCTTTAGCCACGAAGTGGCTGGAAAAGTCACATCCATGTTATATAGACCCTAAAGAGGTCTTGTGGATCCAGTGGGCGACCAAGGGGAAAGAGGGCAGATGTTCACTCTTACCTTGCAGCACAAAATATCTTGGGCTTTTCTAAATTAACTGGCAAAGGCTGATTGGCCCCAGCCGATGGCAAAGTGCGGATTGGATTTTCTCAGTGTTTCTGATCACAGCACAAATCAAAAGCACCGTTCCGTGCCAATGCTCTCAGTATAAGTGACACTTTAAAAGGTCATGGCTGTGGAGTTTGTGTTCATTTCAATTTATGTCTTGTAAAATTGTTGCATTCTTGCCTTTTTCTTGCTAGTCAGGCTATGGATTTGTTATTCCTTTTATTTCCTTATTTCTTTGTCAATCAACTGCTAATAAGGCATTAGAAAAATCCAAATCAGATGACTGAAAAACAGCCATTCTTGGTTCTGTTTAAACTCTGGATTTTCCATCTTTACTGTCTACCCTAGTTAAGGGAAAGATCCTTGAGCTGATGCATTGGGACCTGGATTTTTATAGTACTCGTAACAGGTTTCTAATTTTTCTAGAGGTCCAGACTGGGAGCAGAAGTAGAGTGGTTCCAGGATCAGGATTGGGATTTAGCCTTTACTTATTCCAATATACTGAAAGGCACAGGGAAAAAAGCCTCAGTTCCTCACACCTGTAGTTGGCACTTGCTTTGCAGGGGGAATCCTGCCTGCAGGAATCCTCCCCAGGTGTCAGCTGAAAGACCAGGTACTGCTGGAAAAGGAGGACGTTTGAGTCCAGGAGGTGCATCATTAAAGCACACAAGTTGTTTTGCTGATGGGAAGGGCAAGGTAAAGACATGTCTTAAGGAAGGATCAGTTTCTTTTCTGCTCTGGAAGTGTTGGTCTCAGCTGAGTGAGAGTTACTTAGTTCACTTGGGCTTTTCATGGCAGGGGAGTGAAGGGTGGGCTTGTTGCTCGAGATGCAGGTCATGTTTGTTCCTGTGCACTTTCCATCTCTGAAGTCCCTTTCCTGTGAATTGTGCTCTCGCGTTCCTTCAGGACCGTTAGTAAGTGCTGCACAAGGCTCTGCGAAAGGGCTCAGCAACAGCAGCTTCCAAAGCCTCTTGAACGCAGGGGATGGAGCAAGGGCTATTGGAGGATGTGTGAGCATCTGAGAGAAACATGTCTGCGAAAAGGGTGAATATCTAGACTGCCCTGATCGCTGTGGCTCCGGGTCAGTGTAAACCCACTAGGGGAAGGGGGCAGGGTTTTCACCTTACTAGTCCCTGTTGTTGGTACCCCACACAAATCATGTTTGCTGTGGTTGTGAACAAGGGGCTTGAATCACATCCTAAGGTACAGTGCTGGATGCCTAACAATGTCCCTTTCTACTTCTCACTACTTGTGCTTCAATAAATAACAAAAATAATAAAATGGGGAGTTACTACATTAACAACACAGGGAAAGAGGACAGCAAGATGACGTTTCAAGGAGATCTGAATGTGGCTGATGTTTCTCTCCCTGTTGCCTATGTGTATTTGTGCTGCGTAGAGGAAAACGGTCAGCATAAGCCAGTGCAAGCTGATCTCAAGCCAAAGTCTAAATTAAACTAAGATGTCTTTGCTCTTGGGAACTCTAAATAATGTCAGTATCCCAGATCCTAGGTGAAGTGTAAAGGAAGGCCAGAATGACCATACTGGGAAGCCAAAATTTCTCTCACGTCAGTTGGGGCTAATCAAAGGTTCAGCTGTTAGTGGCATTGAGCTGGGTTCAGCATGCCAGAGGCTTTCATCCCCCACTGTAAGCACTGAATGACCAAAGCACCAGTCAGAGGAAGTATAAGTATTTTGGGGGATCAATGACGCAACATCCATGGTTTCTATTTGCAGTTTTAAAGGTAGGGATAATGTATGGGAACACATACTGTGTGAACCTTTGACCTTGTGAAGGACTGGTGAGGGTCAGGGAGACAGCACCTGCCATGACTTCTTTATGATGAGAGCTAGGAATGACCATCATAACATCTGAGACACCTCAAAAGTGGGTCAGATTCAGTGTTTGAAGAAAGGATCGGAAGAACCTTGCCCATACCTTGAACTTCTAAAGGCACTGGGCCAAATGATGAACTGGAACAGATCCTCCCCATTATTTTTTAGGAGTAAACTAAAGAAAGTATAAAGACAAGAAAATATTATTGATTCCGCATTGTAGCAAGCCATGTAGAAAGTGTCAAACACTGAAACATTTGAAAAGGAGACGCAAGTTAGCAGCTGCTTTTATGCACATGCTCGGTCAGTCCTGCTTACGCATGAGCAATACTGGGGATATGTACTATTATGTTACCAACCTTTTTACCCTTAACCTGAGAAACTACAGGTTTGGATATGTACTTTACCTGTTTGTAAAGCACTAATTCAACCCTCCTTATCCGGCTCTAGGGGAAACATCCATTTACTGTGCCTGGCTGAGTGCTGGAAGAAGTGAAAGGTTTAGTGTTTTGCTGGGTTTGCTGAGTTTGGGTGTTTTGGTGGCATTTTTTGGTTTTGGGGGTTTGGTTTGGGTTTGTTTTTTTGGTTTTTTTTGTTGTGTTTTTTTTTTTTAAATTCATTCCTGTTGATTTGTTTGTGCAGGACTTGGCTGGTGTTTATGTGGAGGTGGAAGGTAAAGCCTGTAGTCAATGGCTATATCTTCAAGAACTGAAGTGACTCCTCTGCTAACTTGTTTTGTTTGCTGTTTAGAAGGGATAAAGCATGCTTCAGGGACAGGAATTCATGCTGAGAGAAATCTGCTGCAAAGGTCCTGCTGTCAATAGCGTCAAGCTGAGCTAAGTGTGTGAGAGGCTTTTGTCTTTTAATGCAGAGACCTCAAAAACCTCCCCTGCACACTGGCAAAGGTTTTGTTTTGGGTTTTTTTCACCATTTAGCTTCTCTTTTCCTTGCCAGATTTCATTAGTCATTAAGAAATCATTGAAGCTTGATTGTTCAGACTGATCTGAGCCCCTTCCTGAGAGATTAGTGGGAGATTTCACAAAGAGAGGTCCCAGACCAACATTTTGGGTGCTACACAGTGATTTACATTAATGGTCCAAACTGCGCAGCTATTAATTAATAAGATTGTGCCAGAGAGGCTGGTTGATATAAAGATTGCTGGTGAGCAGCAATCTCACAGAAGCCTTTTATCTATCTATCTATCTATCTATCTGTCTGTCTATCTGTCTATCTATGTGTCTGTCTATCTATCTATCTATTTTCTGGGATTGATATTTTTTTTTAATTAGCGAGACCCTGCTTACCCATTTTAGGTGGGGAAGGAAGCAGGGTTTGGATTGAAAATATCCTGATGGAGCTGAAGGGGAGGTAATTGCACATTCATTTGTCCAAGTGCTTAAGAATGTGTCACTGATCTCAGATGAAAAAAGAAAAGAAAAACAAACACAAAAAGAAAAGAAAAAAGTGCATAACAGTGTTGACAAGGGTGAAATCAATCTGCAGCACAGGTATTTTTAGGACATATTCTCTACCTCAGGGCCTTCTCAGATTTTAAATCTTAATGTCTGCTTACCAAAGAGGATAGCATCCTGCAAAGCTGAATTGCAGGAAGGCAACACTTCTCCTCGCTGCCAGACTATTATCACAGAAGATGTTAAAAAAGAAACTACTGATTCATCTGCATTGACTGCCAGGAACTCAAGCAAGGCCCACAAATCATGCTGCTGGGCAGACTAATCTTCCAAAAGCAGCTATTAGAAGTGTCGGCTGTTTTCTTGCTTTCTGAGTTAAGAATCGATTGGAAAATGGCAAAGAATATTCAATGCTTTCAGAAGTTGCTTTCTGACTAATTTCTTGCTGAATCCAGTGCTCTCCCTGGAGTCTTTCTTTTAAACCTACAGTGTATATTTATTTTTATAATCTGCTTTTCACCTGAAAAGAATAATAATCCCCATTTATTTTAAGCCTGGCTGAACATGCACTGGATTCAAAAATTAATTTCTCCCTGCCCTTAGCAGTTAAGCTCTGAAGGATAGATCCTCAGCTGCTATAAATTGTTTAGCTTCATTGAAGGGTATTGCCCTGTGTCTTTAACCTCTGGAAGCAAATCTCAGCTTAGAGACCATATGAAAATTGATTTTGCATGTCTTGTCATTATCTTCATTTGGGTAAATGGTGTAACTGATGCACTGTCAAGTCAGTCCTGTGAGGCTCTGAGTGCACCCAGTGACAGAGTGAACCCCTGACAGAGAAATGATTTAGACCCAAGGTGAGGGTGCTTAGCATCCTCCTGGGAAATACCTTGTACCTCAACTACTGGGCTCAGAACTGGCACTGTTTCAATTCTGCCAGACTCTAGGCGTTCAAATCTCATACATCCATCCTGCAAAACTCAGGGATCAACTTAAAAGTTCTGAGATTATTAAAAAACAACACATGGGTTGGCTTGCAGTTCGCCTCCTGGCTTTGTAGCCTGGAGGGATGTTCTGATCACAAGTAAAAACTATTTTTAATTTACCAGTTCAGGTTGTTAATCTGGACACTCACCTCAGTCAAACTTTGTGTGAAGTGGCAAGAACCCTTTCCAGGATTTAGCTCTGTCTGGTGGATTTGGAAGAGGACAGTCCCCAGAATGCAGGCTGGGACGGAGCTACACCTGCAGGTCTATGTAGAGGAGAGTGTACTGAGCCTGCTGCCAGCATATTGGCTCCAGACAAGGCTGTGGTCTGTGAGACTGACAGAAGCACTACAGACCATTGCCTTTGGAAACCTCTCTTGGTGAAGGCAGAGCCTCTTCCTTGACCTACCATGTATTGAGAGCTGCGAAGGAGGAAGGCCTCTCAAATTGGGTTTGAAGGCCATTTAATAGACCAAGATTAAGAGAAATAAAATAAGTGTAAAGGTTATTCTATTTTTTTTTTCTGTTTTTCTCCTGGTCAGGCAGCAGCAAATCAGAGGAACGGGGCTCAGAGCTCACAACACTGCTTCTCTAACCCATGAAAACATTAAAAACTACATTGGAAAGGACTTTGCAAGGTTATTTGCTCCATCCCTCTGGTTGCAGGCAGGATGTCGAACCTGCTGTTAAAAATTGCCAGTGATGATGGCTCCATACCCTCCTCTGGAAATTTATTTTAGTGCTTTAACTAGCCTTGCAGGTCACATATTTGCCCTGGTCTTAAATCACAGTGCTGCTGATGGTGGGCCATTAGGAAACATTTGGTGCAGCAGGGGAGAGCACCACATAGTCTGGCATGTTGTTGCAAAATATTGTCATTTTTGTATGCCAGACATGTATAAACTGGCATATGTGCCTAGCGCTGCCAGCTATGGAGTTAAGGAGCTGGACTAGTCTGCCTGGTATATTGCAGCACAATTTATTAACATCTAATGGACTCTCTCATTTCTCTCTGTCTCCCTGTGAAAACCAGAGGGTGTTTCTTCCCCTTCCCCTACCTCCTTTTCTCTTTCTGAAATACTAAAGCATCTGGCTGCCTCCAAGCAAGGACAAAATACAAACACCTGGGTGTTGGGGTTTCCCCCCACCCCCTCCCTCCTGAGATCTGCAGCTGCATGACAGACCCATTCTGGAGGCTGTGAATGGCACCTTCTCCCCACGGCTGTCATTCAATCAGAAACAGCCCCTGACTCTTGCTGCTTGATTTAAAGGGCCCTTACTCCAGGCCTGACCTGATTACCTCATGATAAAATGATGTGGGGCCATGACACTAAGGCATGATGTCATGGGCTTTGACGTGTCACCAGAAGAAATACAAGCTTCCTGGTGCTGGAACCTTATTACAAGGTGATTTTTGTTCCCCTGTACACAGATTTAAGGGTAGGAAGCGCACTTATCCCATTCATCCCTCCCCACCGAGACCACCACCATCACTAACTCTGCTGGCCACCTCGATGGTACCCCACAGCATCATACCCATGCGGGGTGGGAGGTCTGGATGTGCCCCAAATGTAGGTACTGTCTGTAGTGTCCTGGATCTATGCACTACCCCCTGCTCATCCAGCAGCTCAGCAGTGTTCCCAGACACCTAATTAGATTGAAGCCTGAAGTCTCTGGATATCATCCCATACCTTTATTTGAAATGATTTATCATGCCGTCTAGTACAATCGCTGCAGAGCGCTGTTTTGAGGCCTTGTTTAAAACGCTGTATGCACCCTTGTCCAGTGCAGAAAATGTTCCTCACAACATGAAAACCAAAGACTTGGAAACCACCCTAAAGCCTCTCTCTGCCTTTTCCTGCACACCAGCCTCGCTTTCAGCTGAGAACAGTCTGCAAGGCCTTTGTCTCCCTGGATGGACACATCAATACATTTCATCCTGAATATTGACCTCTCATGGTTTTAAAAGTCTGTCTTTTTTTTTTTTAATTATGCTCCATTGGAAATTGATGAAGTACTTTCCAAAATCCCCAGGCCATTGGCAGACAGGAGTAGCTGGCAGCTGGGCCCAGTGAGAGGCCTGCAGACAGGTTGGCTTCCAGAGCTGCTCCAGCAAGCAGACTTGCTGGGGTGGCCATGGTGGAGCTGCCCCAAGTCCAGGCGCAAGGTCCCAGCTTGAGCCTCTCTCTGCTTGGATAGGTCCATGGAGAAATAGCCTCCTTTCCTCGGTTTCAAGCCGGTGCTTTAACAGCAAGCAATGCTTTCTGGTGACGATGCTCTTATGTCTCTCACCTGCATCCCTGATGACATGCTTGCTGTGGTCCTTCATGCTCAGGACCTGAATCCAGCTCCCTTACCTCAGGGAGTGCAGGATTCAAGGTACAAGGCAAGGAGAGAACAATTACACATAGAGACACAAAAGCCATCTTTGATGCACAAAAAACCCTGCTAGAGGTTATATTTCTTGTGCCTTTCCCTAGTGAGCAAAGCTGGATTTTTGCTACTGATTTTACTGGAAAAATCAGGATCTGAAATGAAAGGTGACAGAATATGCTGCCTAGATCTATTACTGTCAGTTTGCTTGAGCTGGCAGATAATTCATGGCAAGTAATTTATATAGCAGTTTTACTTATCCTGCCCTTTATCTCATCTGTGGTCAATTTGTTGGAAGGCTTTCTAATTAGAGTTGTCTTTGCCAATCACATGGTTTATTTCTATTAGCTCATTGGTTAAATGTAGCTCTTACAAGCCACTAATGACATATAACTGTTATGAGAATAGGAAGAATAACTCCTTTCAACTGGAAATAATTTTTGTATTATTTAAGAGAAATGGAAGTCAGATTAAAAAATGATTATTTTTTACCAAATCAGTTTTTTTATTTTCTGAGGCTTTAAAATGCTTGCTATACAAAACTGACGTAAATATAAAACTAAGTGGAGCTGAAAGCTAGAATTATTTTCTTCTCTGAATGTAAAGATGAACATTTCAGTCCCCCAAGCACTACCCATTTTTCTACCAAAACAATTTCACATTAATCAGCCTGAACTTGTGAAATGTTTTGGATGACCTGTATCATAAAAAAAAAAAGTCTAGTCTATGAAATATTTCCTAGCTCTGTACATGATGATAAATTCAGAAACCATTTTCCTGCAGGGGTAGCAACATTAGCCTTAAATGCCTTTGTTCCTGCCAAGGAGCTCATTTGCTGGAGTATTTGCAGAAGAGGAAAAGCAAAAGAGAGGTGAACAAAGGGGAAGTGGTTGAAAGATCAGAGTGAATTGTAATATCTCAGACAGCAAATGGAGGGCAAGAGAGAAAAAGACAGATAACAGTGCCACCAAGCTAATGAGCGAATCTGTTCAGCCCTTTGCTTGGGCTGGGGAAAAAGCTGCTTTTGACATTCCTTCTCCCTGGTAAAACCGGCTGATGAGTTGTGGCTGGGTAAATGAGAAATTTAACAGTATCTCCCTCTTCTGTTGGAAATCCTGGTGAATGTTGGCTCAGAGATATGAGCTTATGACAAGCCCTGCGAAGATTTACCACGTGTCCTTGTTTCGAGGGCAGCAGGTTTGGTTTCTGGGCGCTAACACACACCCTTGCCCACTGGCTCTGCGTTTGCGTGCAACTTCCAACTCACCAGAGTCTGAGTGTGGCTACTACAGGGCTAAGCTTCAAAAACACTGTGCAGAGCTGCCTCGTTAAAGTCAGCTGGGGATCTGCCTGCTGAGATTATCCATGTAATCCCTGCAATGTGAAATTAGTATCCAGATCTCGAGAAAAATTTGGGCAAAGGCTTTATTCATACTGATTTCCCTACTGATTGACTCCTCTCTATCAAAAATATCCTCCAGCAGGTAACTTTGAACCAGATTTTCTCCTCTTCATTCCTGTCACGCTAAATAATTTAACCTCTGAGGGAGTTTTGCCTCAGCAAAGCTTGCAGAGGACCAACGTGGCACGACCAAATTGCAATTATGCAGAATCGTCTGCTGGGAAGGAAAGCTGACTATTTTCCTGACTGTAGCATCCTCCTGCCACCTGGTCCCGCTGCTCCAGACAAAACCATTTGACACACGTCTCTGCTTTTCATTCTGGGAACTGACTGTTTTCCCCTTTCCTTCCCCCTCCCTTCCTCGCCTTCATTTCTTTTTCTGCTGAATGTCAGAGTATATTGAAGAAGTGGGGTTTTTTTCCTTTTTTTTTCTTTTTTCTTTTTTTAAATATGTTCTTTGGCATAAATATTGTGCGGGACACAGACAGTGTGGGCTAAATCGATACTGGAGTGGTTGGGCGGTGGGGCCATTCACGCCTTGAATTTAATTTCACAAGTTGATCTATGGAGCTGAAGACAGGTTTCAAAAGACAAACAGCCCTCTGTGCTCTTTCTGCTATTCCCTGGCCCTCAGAGCAAGACGGAAACCAAACTCACCGTGAGGATGTTGGCTAGTTTCAGGCCTTGTATAAGCCACAAATGCTAAAGATGTGAGATTCAGACTCACCTGGGAGGGACTCAGGGCTGGGTTTGGGTTTGGATTCTGGCTAGCCACAAATTTCAGCCCTAGATTCAAGCCTCTAGGAGATTTGGCGGTATTTTGTATTGTTTGTTTATTAGGATGCAAGGAGACGCATTCACCCATGCTATTTTAATTTTTATTTTTTAAATCAAGTAAAACTCCAGGGGATTGCTTTGCTACTTTTCCTTCTCAGTAAGCTGACTGTGGGGCAAACCAGTGCAGTAGAACCATCTGTGCCAGCAGGGAATGAAACCCCATAGCCGGAACTGCTTCTTTGTTACGGAAAAGAGAGGGAAGAAATCATATGTGTGGAGCCTAATCCGGTTCCTATCTGTGACACTGGGAATCTTCAGCCTTGGTCTGTACAACAGGCTCTGGCTGCAAGTACTCACCTCAGAGAACAGATGCATTTGGAGCCTTATCTAAGTTCTTCAGTCATGTTATGCCTTCAAAAAGGGGTGAAAAAAATCTTTGCTGTGCAGGCTTCCTACTGAGATTTCTCACAGCTCTTCCTGCAGAGCTGCCGAGGCGTGGGGGATGCTCCCTGCTACTTGCTGTGCCCACTGCTGGTGCCAGCTGGAGCGTCAAGGACAAAAGAGCATGAAAATGAATAAATGGGATTTGAGGGTAGATGGCTGGTGGGTTTTGTTTTACATATGTGCATGCAGGGAATGTCTGAATTGTTCGGCAACCTCTAGCAAACTTTACTTAGAAGGTTTGAGAAATAGGACAGTGTTTTCTTCTTGATACATTTTTCATTTTTAATCTGTTTTCTACCAAACATAACCCAAAGTCAAATCTGATGATGAGGTCATCCCAAAAAGCACAGAGATACTTGGAGCTTAGTCCAAACTTCAGACATCCCTGTTCTTCTCATGAAGTGTTGTTGGTTGTGTTTCTTCAGGACCAGGACCACTGTGAGCCCTTCTCCTTTTCCTATTGTGCAAGTTTTATTTTTTTCTTATTCCAAGTAATAAATAACCTTTCAAATATGCTTTCTAGAAATGGATTAAGCAATGCAGTGAGTGACAACATGGTCTGAAGTTTCCTATGCCTGACTTTGTTCTTCTAAATCTGGTGGGGGTATAGAATAACTGGATTTTCCTTATTTCTTCTGGCATTCAATGCTACTTTCTAGCTTTTCCTGAGCGATGTTCCCCAGTAATCATAGCACTGAGCAAATGCCTGCTGTGGTGTTTAGCAGTCTGCAGCTAGAGCAGTAGTTTTACCCTCTCCATGCCACCTCTTTCCAAATGTTCTCTTGCTTCCCTATGACATGGCTGGCACTTTGCATTAGGTAAGAAGTCATTATTTTATTTCTCTACTTGGCTGTTTCTTCCACTGCCCTGTGAGCATGATATACGCACAACATCTATGTCTTAACACACAGCCTTGCCATGACTTTCAAGCTAATTTCCTCACCCAAACTGTTGTCCTTGACTATCATGAAGGGGCTAAAACAGGGCAATACTAACTATGTGGGTTTTGCTTGTTAATTCTCCAAGGTAGGTTATACTATGAGCAATTTATGCACCGTGGGGCAGAAGGAAATGCAATAGGACTGGCCATTTTTCTTTCCCTCCTGCAGTAAGAAGTATTGACAGAGCTGTGCGTGGAGAGGCTTTTGTTATGGTTTGAGCTGAGCTTACCTGCAGCTTTTACACTTTCCATCTTACACTTTGTCTTCACTGGCTTCAAGGGATCTTTTAAGTAGGAAAGTTTCTGAATTTGGGGAAAAAACTGTATCCCAGAAATATTATTTTCCTTATTACATTTTTACATGTGTCAGTATTAAATTTGTTGTGTCAGCACACATTTTGGGAGGAATGGTCATCGTAGGTGTCAGTCTGGGAATCAGCAGCACAATGGGAATCCCAGTACCCTGGGAAGTCTGCCCAGTGTACAGCTCTTGGTCTCAAAAGGAAAAAAAAATCTGCGTGTTTCACTCCCCAATTTTTGTTCAAAAGTGCCTAATAGAGTTTTCCTGCTACAGCACTAAGAAAACAGCAGGTGAAACTATAAAATGGAGTAAATGAAGTAGCAACGTGAAGCTAGAAGCCCCTCTTTCCCGGGCGTGTCCTGGGTACGCAGCTAAAGGCATTGCTTCCTCACCCTTCTGTTCTGGGCACAGCTGCCCTGTGCACCGGCAGGTTTGGGAGCCTTGCTCCCAGGGCTGCCTTTTTAAGACACACATACAGCAACCTGTACAAAATCCATCCTGAATCGTACTCCGGTCAGGCGTATGCCCCTGTGGCCAGAAGCTGCTTTGTAACAGTTGCACAAACTGAAATGAGTCACAAGCTGTAAAAATAACATGGTTGTGGTGGTGAACTTGACAGTGTGCCCATCACAACATCTCCTGGTGCCAATCAGATAGGTTTCACACCTTGAGTCCTTTATCACTCCTGCCATCATTTCATCGACACCGAAAGGGCAGAAAAGCATGAACAAACTGTTACACTTGGCCTGATAGACATCTCCACTTTCAATTACTCCTCTGTAAACAGATAGAAGATAACAAGGGCAGCCATCTCAAATGGCTCTGTCCGAAGCAGCGGGTTGCTCGGTAACTGCTTGCACCTGCCCGCTCACCCTTGACTGCAAAACGTAATTGCATTTCAACTTCTTTTATTTCTACCTCCTTTCTATTAAGTATGAGATAAGAATTATCTACGCCCTTGTTTGATGTCAGAAAAAAATCTTCGGGGGGGAATGTGAGATGCACTGACAGATGCCAGTCACTATTTTTAAAGAATACATAAAATCATTCTTTGCTTCCAACATCTGTTTTATTTCAGAGCTTTCCATTCAAGTCAGGTAGGACTGTACGGGATTACGTTTCAGATTTGACATTATCTGGCTCATCATTTTCTGACTGACACAGCCCACCATGGCCACAGCTTGCCTGAGTGTCAGTGGCCGATGAAGCAATGGCTATTTGTCCTTCAGATACCACCTCCGAGTCATCTTCTGCCATGATTTACAGCATGCTCCTACTGCTACGGTGGCATTTAGATGTGTGGCAGGTTGTGACTCTTGCTGCCCGTCACTTTATTACTCTTTGAATTTTGCAAACAACAAATCTATGATGAAGTGCCTTCATCTGTTATTACATTGTCTTTCATTTCTGCAGCCTGTGCTGTCTGACACAGGGATGCCTTTTTCAATGTGTCTACAGGGTGTCTCCAGATATGCTATCAAGATGCCTCAGTAAATAGGGCATAACAAACATTATATTTTAACAGTAGTTCTGGTAGCTGAAATTATCTGAGGATATAAACGAGTGATTTTTGCCTAACTTAAAACATGTTGGTATTTGGTGGCTCAGAAGGGAGGTGCACCTCTTGGGCAGAGGCTCCTGAATCAGTGCCTGGGAGAAGGCAGCATATTCTCAGCCGAAGCATAGGCTTGGTGCCTGGTCTCTGTCCCCCCAGTCCTGCTGCGTTCCTTGGAGCTGACTCTAGCCCTTAGCACACAGCAATTACCGATCCTCCTTGTACACTGGGTGCCTTACTAGTGCCTCCAGACATGATAGGGATTTTGATTTATTCATCAAAATTCTTCCAGCAGCAAATAGAAATGCATCCCCCTGTTTCACACTAATATGCCTGTACAATCACCCCTGCTGCTTAGATGAGGAGCTGATTTCCATGCCAGGAATCCCGCTTTGTGCCAGATCCCTTTATTCTTCTTGGAACTTTGAAGATATATTATGATGCTAATTAATTCCTTTCTCAAGAAGAGAGTAATTGCAAGTATTGGAAGCAACTTCATCAATGCAGGAAATGAAGGCAAATAGATGCTCTTTTTCTTTCTTTCTTTCTTTCTTTCTTTTTTGATTTCCCTTTTGAAGCCAAAGACCACAAATTGATCTGACTTCTGGGTTCTGTCATTAACCCATCATGATAGAGTCACATGGTCAGATGCAGCTGGTTACAAACCGGTTCTGTCCAAGGTTAGGGTTTGCTTAGTTAAGTAAATCATTATCTGTAACCCATCATAATGCCAATTTTGAGCTTGTGAAATAATCTGGTCTCCGGGGCTGGATACCAGATTTTTTTCTTCCTGTAGCCTGGAGCCTCATGGCAAAAGGTACAGCGATGCTGCAGCATCACAGTTACAAATGCTCTTACACTTTCCACCTTTAATTTCCTCCCACTTTATCCTTACTGTGGCCCGGCTGCTTGTCGTTTAGTTTGCATGCCCACATCTGTGCCTTTGAGTGGCTGGTGGCAAACCAGAGCTGCATGCAGCTCCCCCTTTCCTTGCGAAGATTACACCCTCTCCCTCTTTTTGGCTTACTGAATTTGCAAACCAGAGAAAACCAGAACGGCTGAAGTGCGGAGCAGGGAAAAGGTCAAAGCACTTGAATGCAAGGCAGCGAATTCCAGCGGGGCCGCTGCCGCCTTCTAACACCTATAGGCTTAAGGATAGGAAAAGCACAGCCTGTGCCTGATGGGGAAGAGGGCAGCAGGAACCGCTCCATGGAGCAAATTGTAGCTGTCCGTCCCTTGAAGCCGCCAGGTACCAGCTTCTGTCAGGGCAGTGATCAGGTTCCCCTTCCGCCGCGCAGCTCCAGCAGCAAGCGGGGTGCCAGGCCCGCGCGGCGCAGCCTGGCCGATGAGCCGCGTGCTGGCTTGGGCAGGCAGGGCCACGGGGAGAACGGGCTGTGCTTGCTGCGGAAGCTGGCAGTGGGCCTCTGGCGTAACAGAAAGCACTAGGTGTGTGTCATGGGGAAAGAGAGCTTGCAAATTCATCTAGGGTGCTGGAGAAACCTGGCTGCTCGGAGGAAGCACAAGCTCAGTACATCTCTCAGGGCACATTATAAACACAGCGAGAGGTAGCGGGGAGCGGTCACTCCCGAAGCAGCCAGGAGGATGAACAGCGTTAGGAGAGTCTCCCACCAAAGACACCATGCACATACCCCATTGGGAAGGGGGGCTGCATGGCTGCCACCTCCTGCTGCAGGAGCTGCAGCGAACGGAGGGGAGCCCAAGCTCCCCTCCCCTACAAATTTACAGACAGAACTGGTGGCTGGACGGTGCTGCTCACTGGGATTTTCCTGGTGAGACAGAATCAGATGTTCATTAGAGGGAGTTTTTGCTCAACAGGAGCTTCATGGCCATGTGAGGGGTGGATTTGGATCTCTGTGGTTCCTCTGTATATCTTGGGGGGAGGTGGTAGGACAGCTGCGGCATAAACTTTCTGTTCTTTATGGATCCTCCTCTGGGAATCCCTTGACCTTTTAGATGCCTGATTTATATAATCCTCTCAGAGGACAGACTAAAGGGGGGATATTATCAGCCAATTAAAAGGTTCCCTCCTGAGGAGGGTGGAAAATAGCATACAGATGATCTATTTTTTATACAACATCAATTACCATTCTGTTGCCAGATGTTGCACCGACAAAGATCTGTGCTTTAACGTGCTCTGTGGAGCTGCCTCTCCCAGGCTAAAACTCTGGGAAGAGAAACCCTGTGGCAGATTCCTAAAGCTCTGTGTGTATTAATTAAATATTTGATGGGTGTGAAATGTACCTTTCTGACAAAAAACAATGATCAAATCTGCATTGGCTATATCTTTATTCGCCCCTAGCAGCTCTCTGCCAATTGATATTTGGATCTAGATGAACAAATAAATAATTTTTAAAGGCAAAGGGCTGTTATTTTATTGCTGTTTTCTAGGAATCTCCCAGCTAACACCCACGCTACACAATCCCTATGGTATTTACTCACAGTTTCATCTGATCTCCCTCTTGCTTCCCTACTTCCAGCTGTTCTTTGCAACCAGTATGCTGGCAGTTATCTTCAAAAGAGAATGTGACAGTGTGTACTCATGAAGATATGCAACACTACAGTATTTACATCAGGGTTTTGGTCACACGTGTCATATGGAAAAGAAGATGATACAAATGGGAAACAGTTGCTGCAGACTCCAGAGTGTTAAAAATAATATTCTGGAGAACATCTTGTGAAGAGGGAAAATGTTGTCCTTCACAGATAAAACTGGACACTTCTGAGGTTTCTAGGTAATTCTAGTTCAGAGAACCTTTTTTAACAGGGAGGTTTCTACCATAGCATGTGGAGATGGTTGATCTGTGAATGTACACCTGGAAAAAAGGACAAGACAGAACTGAGAAGGAGGAGTGAGGCAGAACTAGAGAAAGTCTGAGAATGGTAACTGGGAGCCTGGTCCTGGGGCACAGCTGCAGGGAAATGGCTGCCTTAGGCTGTAGAAAGGACCTGCCCTTCCAGAAAAACCCTAACATTCCAGAGGTCTGCTCTTAGTCTTGAGAGGAGGTTGGGTGTCTTGTGGGTCTCGTTTTCCCCTCTGATCCTGGGAACTGTCTCTACCACTTGTCTCTTCATCTTAAACTGTCTTTTAGAAGAGGGTCTAACTATCACAGCTTCTACCCAGCCATTGACCTGTTGTCCACATCAGTAGATATTTTACTACCCTTCATGGCATGCCCTGATCCTATCCCAATAGGTGTGGGCGGGTTTGGACACCTCCAAGGAGGACGCTGTGCTAGTTTGACTCTGTGGTCCATGGGGAGGCCACACAGCAGAGCAAGGATGTTACCTACACTCAGTTGCTGCCAGCAGCTGTACAATGTTCTGCATCCCAAACAGACTAAAGGTTTGTGGGTTTGAAAAGCTGTGGCCAGACAAGGTCTCCAGTGCAGATGCATCCTGTGGAATGAAAGCTCACATCATGCTGCCTTTTTAGCATGTGTCTGCCTTAGCCAAACGGTGCTCATTAGTTCATGTCCAGTCACTCCTTGGCTAATCCATCAATGCCAGTCATGATGGATGTGCTTGTGCGGAAGGGCGTTGGTGCCTGGGAGCTGCTGAGTATTCAAAATCCAGGTGGGACAAAAATTCAACCCATCATTCAATGACCTTAGTGGTGCCAGTTCAGCAGAAATAGTGTCAGGTAGCCGCACAACTTCAGTCCTGTGTTCATTTCCCAAGCTCAGCACGGTCCAATCCAGATCAATCAGGTGGATAAATACTTCTCAAGGTCCACCTCCAGTCTGTTATTTTTGCTGGACACTGATTTTATTTTGTTTTAGTTGCTTATGAGCCTGTAGGCCACAGTGGTCCTAGGTCAAAGATCATCCTCTGACTGCTGACCCAGGAGGTTTTCATTAAGCGCTGTCTGCAATGATGTGCTACAGGTGCTAAATCATATTTCAAGTAAGTCAATACACCTGCCGCATTCCACCTTAGAACCTAAATGTTACGTAGGTGCGCTGGTACAGCTTTTTGCACAGATTATCTGCCACTGATGGCTCTGAGCAAGACTGGCTTCATGGGCCACAGAGCGGTGAGGGCGTAGTGAAGATTTTTATGTCAGAGTGAGTGAGATAACATAGCACTCCCAGATGCTGCACGTCACTGACACATTTCCATCTCAGTTGTGCCCTGACAGGCAGATTTAAAAATGCCCAATTTCTCAGCAGACCAACAACTCGTCACCCTCACACGTGTAGAATGGGAGGCTGTTGCCTGGCTTGCACAGGTGCGGATCACGCACCCCTCTGCTCCTTCACATTGCAGGTGACAACCCAGGCCACAAAATCCATCACTGTTTACTGACAGGGAGAAAGACTGACTTGCAAGATAAGGTCGCTCTAAGCTTTGGTGATATCATGAGTATGAGATGAGGTGGCAGCTGGAAAGACTGCAAACAGCTACGTGTTGCCCACGTGTGCTGTTCTTAGTGGCAGACTGCTACATCAGGGCGTCACGGTGCTGACAGTTGTAACCTTTACAAAGAGTAAGCAATCACCACAAATGATGGGAAGGCAGACATATAAAACTCATTTTGAGTCCCTGGTGTATTCCATCAAGGAATCTGTATAGGAAAACCAAATGAGAAATCACAAGTCCTGTTTTATTGCTGTGCTGCAGAGGAGAACGCAGTGCTGACCCTTGATGAATCAGTTTAGGTTGGTGTAAGGGGCGCAGAGGTGTGTTTGATGATTTGGAGAGGGAAACCAAGTGCAATTATAGTGAGGGATACCTGATTTAGGATGCACATTGAGTAATATGGGCACCAGATGGCAAATTAAAGAATATGCAATATATTGTTACAAAACTAGCAAAATACATTTGCTGCACTTAAAGTCTTGAGACGTCATGTTGTTGCAGATCTGTAAAGTGCATTATGCTGTGAACTGGGACACTGTGTTTCATTTTTTTAATGGATGCAGTCATTCTCTCTTTCAGCTTCTTTATAGCCACGCTCATGCTGCCCATCCTGCTGTTTGATGTTAACTTTCAGGTCATACACTTATTGGTTAATGTTCCACCACTGAGCTCTTCAGGCCTGTGGTCTGCATCTTAGACACTGACTCATCTTTGGAATATGCCTCGGGTTAGGCAGCAAGGTCATGGATTTGACCGTTGTGTTGGAGATCCACCAGATGGAAGGGGAAGGAGAGCAATTTCCTCTTTTCAGCAAGAGGATGAGCACTGGTCACATAGTTTATGTTCCCCAAAGACTTTTGAGGAATTATCTTACAACAGCAGGCATTTTATGATCAACTCGGATGGTCCTTTCCCTTGGAATTATTACTAGAAGGACAGAGTTTGAAAATAGTCAGGATTCATGAAGAACAATTAATACCCTTTCCTCTGCGTGCATGCCTGTACCCTCTGAATCTAGAACCTGCCAGATCTCTAAGTTCAAGAGCATCAACATGTTAGGGGAAAAATTAGTTTTGAGGCCAAAGAAAGGAAGACAGGATATAAAGGAGGTGGAAGGGAAACCTGAAGTGATGGGAATTTTCAAGAATTCCAGATGCTCTGAAGCTGAAATCATAAGAAATAATCACCCAGAAATAATCTGGGTAATTTGAAAAACAGATGACAAGGATGGTAGAAAACAGCTGTTCCAAGGAGTCTAACCAGGTTATTTCTCAGAGCAGGAGAAAAAAATAGTCCTGTCAACGGAAAGGAAGATTTAACTCCTCATGTTCTTGTGAATCTCTGTTGCACTGTAATGATACTTGCAGACTCAGAGGCCTCCATTTTCCAACACAAGGCCTAGTACACTCGCTGCAAAGTTTGGCTTTTTCCAGCAAAGCAAAGTACCATGTTTTCATACATGTTCAACCCTTTCACTTGATGTTTAAGTAACGTCTCACTATTTTCCCACTTTACCTTCTACTCCTAGGCTCTGAAGTTTCTTACTATATTCCTGGTAATTTGAGCTTAACCTTTGAACAACTTGAAGTCTCTTCATTTTTTTAATGAAAAACACTTTCTGAAATTAGGAAGTATTGTCATTAGAGGCACTTAGATACTTTTAATTTATAGCAATCCTTTACTAAAAGCCTGATTTATTTTTTCTGGATAGTTTAAAAATGTTTTTCAGGGGACTAACCTGAATTCGCCCCAAAGTGGGTTACAACCAGAAGCTAACTTCATAACATTCCTGCTTGTTGAATTCAGTACTACTAGCCCAATTTGAATGAGAATGACAGAAAAGGCCTCTGTGCTCCTAAATTCCTTTAGCCGCTTTACTTTCATCATACTAGACATTGGGCCGATCATGCACAAGCTGCAATCACATTGCTCTTGGACTACTAAGATGCAGTTATAAATGTGCCCACTTCAACAGCTGTCTGACAAGCTATGCCTGGTGAATATTTTTTAAAGAGCAATTGTTCTGTCTTGCCTTACATGGACTTTTTCCAGCAGTAAATTTGGAGAAGCAGGTATGGCCAAATTCCTGAAAGATTCCCCTCACCCTTTTCCCTTTCCCTCTCAAAAAAGTTTGGATTGTGAATCCTCGCAGGGAGCTAAGTACCTTTGGGATGTTTGAGGATAAAGGCAGCCGAGAATGCCATTGTCATGAGCGTATCCTGACAAGTTTTAGTCCCTCTTTCATTCTTTTTGCAAAGAAGAAAGGCGACATCAGGGAAAGCCCTATCTCTGCAGCTTAGCTCATCTGGCAAAGGCTGTCAGACTAATACAAGGACATTTCAACATAGCTCTCTAGATAGGGCTTCCTTCTTTCTCTTAAAGAAATTCTTAAACACAGATTCAATGAAACAAGTCATAATAATCCTAAAAGAAGAGGTTATAATTGCATTTCAGGACTGTTCTAGGAAGTGAGTGGATTACTTACTGACTTCATTTTGGTTATTTTCTTGCTCAGGACAAGAAGAATCCTACTTGTTTCCAGTCATCTTCCACCACAGCCAGACCCCATTCCCCCTTTTTAATTATCACTGGACCTCAAGGCAAGTGTGGGTTTCACATCGACTGCCATATCTCTCCATCTCCGTCTCCTTCTATTTCTCTTAACCATGCCAGTTCACTTTACCGTATGTGTCTCCTCTTGACACCAGAGCTATACTTCTCAACTTGTTTCATATTGGTTACTCATCAGCTTTCACTCCATAAAACTTCCTGGAGCAGGAGGTATTTGGAGGATGCTGGGGTGTCCTTTTGTGGTAAAGTATTCCTTGCTACCTGCCCTCCCCAGCCAGCCCTCCCCAGCCAGCCATCCCCATTGCTGAACTTTAACATCCTTACTCCTCAGGTCTGGAGTTTTGTTTCTGTTTTGCTTTATTTGCACTACTTAAAACTGTGGGCAATCCAATAAATTCATTGGGAATTGAGTGAAAATTTGGTATAAGAGAGAACAGAATCACGTCCTTTTATTGGTTAAAGTATAGCATTCCCAGTGAGTAAATATCCTGTAGTACCACTGTGGAAGAGCAAATATATGAAAAACCACTTAGTACCAATAATGGTACTAATGTAGTTAAAACATTAATCTTGCTGCAGCTGTTGTCAGACCTGTCACAGGGCTTAAGGTGGTTCCCTACAACTCCTCGGGAGAAAACAGCACATGTGTTTCATACAATCTTAAGAGGAAGAAACTGGATCCGGGGCATTTTTCATTTAGATATACAGAAAGACATGTGCTTCCTCCCCAGGATTCTTGTAGCCTTCTCTCATCTGCACACTATCTGTGAGAGCCTGGACAAACCCAGGGCTGGAGGCTAGAAAAAGCAGGTGGTGGGAGCTGCTGGGGATGCTAAGCTGTAGGATTTTATCAGGATGTTTGCAGAAAGTGGGAAAAAATGCCCATGAGAAGCAACCACGAGTTTCTTACAGGGGATTTGAATGTTGCTGGGAACAGCAACAGATGTGTCCCATTGACCTGCTACCTTCAGTCCTTTCTGGGTTTTGTTGCTTATTTTTTTTCTCCCCAGGATCCTTCATTGGAGCTGATCTCCAGCAATCAATACCTTCCCCATGTTCATCTTTTGCAGCCCTCCCTGTCTGGTCTTTTAGTTTTAGTCCAATTTCCATCCCAGCTCCTATTAAAAATAACTTATAAGGGGAAGAAGAGGGAAGAAAGGCCAGTTTCTTGATTTCACGGTATCCATAAAAAATAAAAATTGCACCTAAACAATGGCAGTAATTGAAAGCTCTCGGGATTTTTAGGAAAACCTCAAAATTTTGGGCCTGGCAGTAAGGAAAGGGCAACCCAGCTGGGTACAGGAGCCAGATGATGGTTGAAATCACAATTTCTGAATGCTGAGGAGGAAGAACGATCCCTTTCTCCCCTTATTGCCAAGGGTTTCTCCCCACAGAGGACGCCACGCGTCTGAGGCGGGGTGTGCAGTGCACAGACATTGTAATTGTCTTTATAGAGTGCAAAGGAAACCCAAGTTTACCAGCTGGCTGACTGCTTTCTGGTGGCTGGGTGCCCTGGGCAGGCAGCGGGGCAGGGCTACATCTCCCAGCCACGCTCCGAACATTCACTGTGCTGTGGGCCGAGCTGGACATAGGCCAGAGCCTACCAAGGCAGAGTCATGTCATCCCTTGGTAGAAGGTCCGATGGTGGGAGGTGGACCTGGTGGCAGGATCACCAGCAACCCTGTGCTGGAAGGAGCAGAAGGATTTGCAGCATGTTTTATGAAGGTCTCTGCTGTTTATAGCTGTGGAGAGCTAAACATCCTTTGCGTGGTGCCCTTGCATTGGGGCACCCAGCGGGCATCTGCATGCTGCTGCATCAGTGCCGAGACCTGTTGTCTTGGGATCCTCCCAGGGCTCCTGAGACCTGTACTAACAGTCTCAGGAGAGCCTCTTCCAGGTGCAGAACCAAGGAGTTCTGGGACCTCAGCCTCCTGTGGACGAGGCTACACGGTGAGGTAGGTGCAACTTTTGTGAACAACCTCTCTTGATAAATCGCTTAGTCTCTGTGATAGATGTGTGGTTCCCAGCCATGATGACCCAGCATGCTGCACCCTAAACCTCCATTCAGCTCTTTGTATCACTGATTTATGAGGGTCCCTCTGCTCCAAGCTCCATAACCTCAAATCCTACCATGGAGGTGCTCCTGTTACTGACCATGGGCAGCATCTGAAGTGGCTGATAGATTCAAATTACCTGACGTCTCTTGGCAGATATGGTTTTTCACCAAAGCTGCACATGCCTTTTAGCTGGGAACAAAAAGCCAGCATCTCAGCATGGGAAAACTAACTAGTATGTTTTCCTTCTGGATAGAAAACTGTTTCACTGGGGATGAAGGGTAAGGTTGTGACATTGCAAGCATTCAGGTTAGCATGTTCTTAATGGAGACCTTCCTTCAGCTGGAAATCACTGTTATGAGCTGGGACATTGCAAATGAGTGTCATCCGAAATTAAACAGCTGAAGCTTCCAGTTTTACCCAAGAAATGTCAGTTGTTCCTCTGAGGCAGCTGAAGTCAGATGTTCAGAGCGATTCCTGTCATCATCTTAATTACAGTCTGAGCTCGGCGTTGGTCATTGATGCAGGGTCAGACGGGCACAGCAGACTTCTGCAAGCATGAGCTGAAACACTGCAGTTGATTGTCATCATGTTGCTGTGCCGGGAGCCTCCGCTGTAGCATACTGTATCTTCATTTGCACAAAGCCCTGGCCAGATGCCTGGCACCATGCCAGCAGACTGGTCCTATTTCTATTTGTTGATAGATCTCTCTTATATCTGATACCTTGATTAACGTACATTGATTTCTCCTCTTTCTGCTGGGTGGAAAGGGTACTCTTAACAGCAGCCTAGGAACTGGTTTCTTTGGGAGGGGTTACTGCATTGCATTTAAAACCCTCAGCATGTACAGCTATGAACCGGTGCTAAGCACAACATATATTTTCAGAACTTGCTTTTCCCTGCTACTTAGTGCCTTTAAATAACAAAATATTTTTGCAAAGACAAATTGCTTTGCAGGTACTGTGCTGAGCTTCTGGAAAGGCTCCAAATACACAGAGGGATTCAGAACGATTCCCTGAATTCCCGTCGACAAGGCAAGATGACCCCAAGCACTTATTTTCCATGTATGAAAATTAGAGGAGTGTGAAATATTGACAACAAATTGCAGCACTGTTTAAAATTCAAGGCAGTCATGCTGCTGAAAGGCTCAAGGGGCTAGTTCACAACAACACAGCTCTCCTAGGACTAGACCCTAAGTACTTTTTGTTTTAAACGCAGCAAAATTAAGACCATTTTTCAATATGCATGGGGCATTTCTGAGTAGTAAACAGCTAAAGCAGGACTGTTCGCCAGCAAATATAATCTGTGCTAATATGATTAACTTCTGAATAACTCTGTGATGCTGCCTCAGGACAAGTTATTAGATTATCAAACTGAAGAAGAATACCTTATGTTACAGCGTGCTTGGAGACACACCTTTTCCCTTGGCTGCTTTTGCCCAGCTACAAGCTCCAGCGCCTTCAGTTTGTGAAGATACAAGGGGTGTCTGCAGTGGCACCAGCACCCCCCTTTTCCTGGCAATAGAAAATCTGTATTTGTTCTCTGGTTTCTCGTACTGGGACAATGTGGTGACCCTCTGGATGCTGGATATTCCCCACTGGGAAGAATAGCAGAAAGCTCAGCTGCTTTCAGCAGCACTCTGTCCCTTTCCCTCCCCTCTTCCCCCACCACTTACCTGTCTCTAGCTTCCCTCAGTTCACAGTAGAGGGGTACTTTGAGCTTTGGGTTTTTAACTCTTTTCTGCCCAGAAGTGGTGGGGAATCTAATTCACTACACGTGGGTTCAGCATGCATGTTATTTATTAGAATCAGCAGCTCTATAAGGTTAGGCAAGAAGTTGCTTTTCAAGGCCCTGGGTGGCTCTAAACATTATTAAACGTGGTCATTAGAACATGCTTTTCCAACCATTGAATGGCTGTGAACATTAAATATTTTGTTTTAATAAGTGCTTGCTTTTTCAGCTGCTGAGTGGCCTTAATCTTTTTTTTTTCCCCTCATTAAAAATGTTGTTTTTCCAGCTCATGAGCCACTGAAAATAGTGTTCTGTTTTTTTCTCTTCCTTTTTTTTTCCTTTTTTAAATTCACTGATCAGTTTATTTTTATTTAAAAAAAGAGGTGAGAATTTTGGAGCCTTTGGCTAAAATAACTTGTTTTCGGCTACCAGGACAAGCATAGGGCAAGGCTTAGGATAACAGAAAATCAAACCTTGCTTGTGTGAACATGTTCCACCGAGATAAGAACATGCAAACTATCCAAACTTCAGCACGTTGTCTTCTCTGTGTGCTCTGAAAGGACTGATGAATCACCATGCAAGATATGAAGCAATCCTAGGGTCAGAGGTAAAGCAAGTGTGTTTTGGATTCAGAATGCAGATGAGAAGTTTGACTTAAATCTAATTTTCCTTATTTGTTCTGCAACGGAGACCATGTTACATCAGAAGAAAGGTAATTAGGAAAAAAGGCCTTTTCCTAAAGCATTAGGCTGGAAAGAGCTACTTCTGCTGTGGGCTCATTGTATGGCTGTGAGAAAGTAATTTCTGCCATGACTCTGTTGCCTAACCGTAGTCTTCACAAACTGCTTGGGATGCTCACTGTGCCCCACCTGACCTCCAGCTGTCCTTCCAGGAGGGAAGAGGTCTCCTGTAGGTGCAGTGTTTCATCTGCTAGTACCACGAGGCCTTGAGTGTTACATCTCAAGTGACGTTAACTGCCTCTCTTTAGGCAAATGGATTGCAACCTTAGTCTTTCTGCCTAGTTTTCCTATAATACTAAATCCCAGGAATCTGCTGGAGAGACAGGTTGCCCCTTACAATGCGTGCTACCATTCCTGCTCCCATAGGCCCCTTATTTTTGTGGTCGCTCTGATGGAGGAGGAGACATTGACAACACAGAAGGCAGTTGACAAGAAGTGGCCAACATCTTGCTCAGCTGGGGAGCTCTCCTTAGGGAGTCCAAAAGCGGCAGCTTTCCCCTGTGGCTGGGGCATTTGGCTTTCTGCAGCTTCTAAATCACCCACTTGGAATGCGCTGTGCATCAGCCTGGAAGGGAGTCAAACCGTTTTATGAAAGCTGCAATTAGTGGCTTCCCACAAATAGCATCTAGCACTGACAAGTGGCTGCTCTGTAATGCTGTTTATGGGCTTGTTTCAGGTAATGGAATTTCATTGCCTTTCAGGTGCTCTCGCCACAGGAAGAACATATATTTTTTCAGCTCTGTGATTTTTTCCACTAAATTGCACAAATCATTATATTTGGGCAAGTGCTTTGGAAACATTTTACTCTGCATTTATTTTGCAGCTCAAGTCCTTCATGAAAGGAAGAATAAATATATTCTTCTAGGCAAATAACTGAGGTGAGAAAGCAGAGAGAGAGCAGAGATAGTGGGGAAGCAAAACTTGGTCTTCACATATAATAAATCAGTGTATCTGCACTGACTTAGTGTACCTGTGCTGATTGGTATTGGCTGATGACTGGAGCCAAAATTTCCCCCTTCTCCATCCCCAGCTGTGGCAGCTCCCAGCAGCCACTACCTGAACCCATGTCTGGGTCTCCTGGACACACATGTGGCTTCCATAGGAGACCGAGCTGTGAAGTGATGTGGAAGAGTTTCCTGACTCTTCTCCAGCATAGTTATATGCAATTGCTACTGTTATAGGAATGGAGCAAATCAAACTGAGAGTTCAAATGATCTCTTTATCTGCAGTGGATGATTATGTTGTGTTGAATGTGGAACAGAAGGGAAGAGCAAGTCACATCAGTTCTGGTTGGCTCGTGCAGTGTAACTGTTTACCCGCCATGATACATGGCATCCAGCAATTCATGGGACCTCCCCGTGTGGTCCATGCTTAACAGAGTCCTGCTGGGCTGGCTGCACTGGTATTTGATAGGAAAAACTATCCCACATGAATAGCAGTGAAAAGAAAGCCTGAGAGACGAGATCACTTACACTGAGCCTGTTAGGTCACGGTTAGGCATAAAGAGCGTTTGTAAGGAAAGCTGAGCACCAAACTGCATAGCATCCTCTTTTGTTCATGAGCCTTGCTGAAATCATAAGCCTCAAAGGGAAAAGGCGGCTGTGAACCTAAGAAACAGGTGAATCAAAAGCAAAGTAGTTGCTCCAAGGGGGGAAACTTGAAATCAAGGTTGTAGAAAACCGGGGCTCCTTACAGGATAATGCAGGTAATACTATCACACAGCATTAAAACAATACAGAACTAATTAGCTCAAATATTTGCTGACAATGTGGGTTTTGAGGAGAGGGGGGCATGGGCTTTCATAAAACTTAATTAACTCATAGAGTAAATCAGTTTCATTCATTGCCACAACAGAGCCAATCAAGATAGGCTTACTGTTTGCTCATTTGGAAAATGATTAGGATTCCCATTTAGACTTAATTACAGTGCAAAGGTTGACAATTATCATCTTTGTGGAAGCACTGGATGCCACAATATCTCAGTTGAACATGTGCCTATAATTATAGACATCATTTTCTTAACAGAAAATGTAACCCATTTATTACCTGGATTCCATGCCTGTAATTAGAGATAGTGGAAATAAAAAAAATTAAGAAGGGGCTGGTGCTGAATTGCTTTGGATCTTTCCATAGTAAATTACTTGGTGCAATTGTTTGTCACCAATTAAAACCTTGGTTTGTACTATATACTCCCCATGGAAGGAAATTTGTAGACATACAGAGGACCCAAACTAGCCACAGGGGTCATATTTTGACACTGCTGAGAACACCACTGCCTCAGATTTGTTTGGTTCATAAACCGTTCCTTGTACCTCCCTGAAGTTTCTCACATTACACAGGCATATACTTATCACCCGAGTCATTGCAGAAGCAAGCTGTTGAGAGAAACTTGGTCAGTCACTTTGGAAAATCACAGCTTGATCTGAACCAGAACTGAATAGACTTAGCCTGTTGACCAAAATAAACCACATAATACTAAAGTTTGCAAGAAGTGCTTGACCACAATCGTGTTTAATACTGCAAAACACAAATGATAAGCAGGTGGAGATTCCTCCCATTTGCCAGCCTAGTTCCCTCCAGGAGCTGTTTCAATTCATTGCATCCAGGGGCTGCACCGTGGCTGAGATAAGAGGAAAAGAATGTTCAAAGCATTTTACAGATATTAATTACAGATAAGGCAGGAGGTAAGATGAGGATGTAAGAAACACAAGCTTGCTTCAGTCGGATTTGTCACTGTCCCTGGGCCTCTGTTTATCCCACGGGCTCATAAAGAAGCTGTGGGAGAGTGCCCTTTGCAGGGAGCAGCAATGGATCAGCACAATGCCAAGCACTAAACAGGCATCACGTTTAACAGCAAAGTTGAATTAGCTCCTTCCCTTACTTTCCATTGCATTTATTTCCGAGCCAGAGTGAGTGAGGCAGAAGAATGCAGGACTCCAACCTTCTTGTATTTGTTTCACACAGGATGTGTCTGATCTTAGAGTAGCATCTGAAACTCCTGGGGGAAATGGTACAAGTGGCTTTGGGACCAGGACATCACCTTTTGACTACTACCAACTGAAATGTTGAGTTTGCCCCTGATACAGATGATGTGCAAGGGGTAGAAGGAAGGAGAGAGTTTCCTCTCTCTACATATACATCTTTATATATATATCTTTATATATATCTAGATATTTATATATCTCTATATCTCTCTATATATCTATAAATCTATAATATCCATTTTATTTTCCATGGTCAATGAAGAAATACAGCATTCAATATTGCTTTATGCATTTGCCCTGCTTCTTTTGAAAAACACCATTTGCCACCCAAAACGAGCACTGCCCTGTTAGGAGGGGAAAAAACCCAGCTTTATCAGGTCAGATAGTCCTTGTGCACCATAATCAGCAAATAGCGTCAGCAGGACTTCAGGGAGTGCATTTTGTACCTGAATCCTCGGGAAAGGCAACTCTTATTCTGGAGGCAGAAAGGCGTTTTTGTTGGTTCTCCAGAAATATTAACTTGTGTTTTCATTCAGGTTTTTTCATAGGTGTAGATAAAAAGAAAAAAAAACAAAGTTTTGAGTGTTGGCTGTGTCCTTTTGAAAGTTTACTGTTCAGGTGCTTTTAATATTGCCTGAATGCTGAGCATTTTGCAAGGAGAATAAAAACAGTGATGGAAGTAATAAAACATGAAAAATAAGTCCTTACATTGTTTGAGGTGCTTATAATGCTGAAGGCCTTTGCTTTTATTTAGTTTCTTACATCTTATTCACTGGAGCTTTATATAACCACAGAGCTTGCATGGTATTATTGTGTTGCTTTGGAAAAGCTGAGAGGGTGGATTTTTTCATGCCTTGGCTCCCAGCTGCCTGGCAGCAAGAAGCTCCTTCAGATGTCAGCAGAGAATCCTGCTCATCTCCAGGCTTAAGGGCAAGCTGGAATCCTGCAATGCCAGACGCTGCTTGGTGTGACAGCAGGAGGACTTCCACATGCCTTGTTCAGGTGGGAGCTAAGTGCTGGAGCATCTTGATTGCTCCAGACAAGTCAGAACAGGGCAGCCGTGCCCCTGCCTCAGTTTTCAGTGCAGGATGAATGAGATTTCTTTTGAACTGCTGAACTACAAATTCCCCTCCTGGCCAAGCAACCGTGGTGGGTGGGACAAGGGGGAGAAGAAAGAGTTGCTTGGCGAATAAAATACCGGTAGGTGTGCGTGCATGGGTGGTGGGAGCAGCTGACTTGCCAAACCCACTTGGATTCAATCCACCGAGCCGAGCGCAGTTGGGAAACCTGGCAGGGTTGGACTGGCTGCTACCTGGAAAAGCTCATTTGGAATGCCTGGTATCTTCAACCAACCCACAATTAAGCGATTAGTTGCAATGATCAGAGGTTCAAAGAAACACACAGCACTGAGAAATATTCCAGCTTGTTTTAAAAGGAGAGATAATAGCTTTTTTTAAAAAAAAAAAAAAAGAGAGAAAGTCTAAGGAGAGAGGAATCCTCCTAAGAAAAGGAGGAAATGAATGGAGCGGGGATTTGTTAGCAAACACCAGTTCAGGCCTATTCACCAATTTTGTGCAGAACTAGTTGTGCCACTTCAGTGTTTATTTATCCACTACGAGAGTCCCAGCTACGAAAACAGCCACAGAAACTTATTGGCATGCAAGCATTTGTTGTCTGGCAGTAGAGGCGTGTGAAATCCCAGGCAGGAGCTGCAGTGCTGTACATAGCTCCTACCTTTGGAGTGAACAGGATCAAAATCCTACAGATGGGGTTTAAATGTTCAAAGGCTGACACCGTAATGTGTGGTTGCAGGTCACTGGCCTTGGGAAGATGGGCAAAAAGATTCAGGAGCTGAAACAACATCCTGCAAGCTTCATAGAGCTACATTTAAATCAGACTATTTCAGCATCAGAAATCTTGGGTCGCATTGGCTTTCCTCCCTCATCCACTTTCAATATCATCTTTGGTTTTTTTGGAAGATAGTGACAAAATTTTGTGTTTCTGTCCCAACCGGAAGTAGTCTGAACATCCTTGTTGTGTTAACATTTCTGATTTCGTTTCAGAAATGGAAGAAGTTATGGCTAGTCAATGTGAGTTTTGAAAAGTGCATTGATTTTCATATCCTTATCTGAATTCAGCCTGTGTATGTGTAAGTGATTACTCTGTTTTTAACTCTTGGAGATACTGCCAGCCTTATAGCCATCAGCCTTGCAGAGGTAAACACTATGAGAAGCCAAGGAAAGTCCATTTCTTGTTACAAAGGTTTCTGGAGTTTAGGCCTGGAACAGAATAGAAATGGAGTTTTAAATTGCAAGGATACGTATCTGAGATAGTTGTAGTGTTACATAGATAGTTAAGAAAAATTCTAGTTTATTATTGCCATCAGTCTGAGCATAAAATTGAGCTTAGAGGGACTTTTTTCTGCCTTTGCTCTTTACCACAGGGATTTTATACCAGGTTTATTTGCTGTGGTATTCAAAGATGAGAGTGACTTTAGTGTGGTGGTTGTGAAAAACTCTTGCATGGAAGCACAGGTGTGGTGTCTAATAGAGAAGGTTCTAGATGCACACACCTCTGAGATGTATTGGTGTTTGCATTAAGAGAAGACGAGAAGCAATGACTGAGCTCATGCTAAGCCCCTCCGCAGGATGACTAAAAATGTTGTCGAGAGAGCTCCAGGTATAGCTTATGCAAAAAATTAATCCAAGTACTCATACTCAAGCAATCTACTTTTCATACAGAGTGCATAATATTAGTGAGCTGGAGAGAGAGAAAATTAAAGGTGAAGTGGCGCGGATCACCTTGGCTTTGGCATTTGGGGCTTCTGAGTGCCTTACTTTGACAAGAAGGTACTGAAATAAGTGTCTTCTGAATACGCTATTAACTTGAGAGTATTTGAAAGGGAGAGAAGCTTGTTGTATGTGAAAGATGTCCTTGGGAACCAGTGCTAGATGTCATGCAAAGTGAATCTGGCAGAAATGATGGGGAGCGGAACGGAGCTGTTAAGCGGGTTTGTTGTGGCTTAACACATGTCTCCTGCAGAAGGAAACCTTCTTTGCTGTGCACATGGGAGCCTGCACAGGACTGCAGGAAGAGGCAGAGCCAGTTTTGCCTAGGAACACCTTGTCCAGGGATATGATCCAAAGTAACATGGTAAGTGGGTCCAGCTCTGTCTCCAGCACAGCTCAGTACTGTGCACTGCGTGTGCATCGAGGTATTGCTTCTCTTGGGTACAGTCAGGCTGTGATGATCAATAACTTCCCTCCAAGGCCTTCAAATTCTGGCTGAAGGAGACCCCAGAGGTGACCACTCCAAGTCACACCTGGTTTGCAAGCAGATATCGTCTTGTAGGGGAAAAATGAATGTCTAATTTGTTCAGCAAGGAAGTATGTTTTGAATCTCAGTGTAATCTGACTCCCTGGATCTGGAGAGATAGCGCATGGTTTTTGATACAGAAATATATCCGGTTCTTGAAGTGGTTGGGAGAAAGCAGCAATCTGTGTGGGAAAGCTGGAGAAATGGCGGGAGGGAAAAGAAAAATTACATGCATTAGTGGTTTATGCCTTCCAGACATTTACAAACTCTGGGTAATGCAGCTCAGAGGGAATTTTAGTCATTCCAAGGAGGCTGCATGATTTAAGAGGACATAAGGCCTGCAGTTTGCTCTATGGTTTAACCCACAAATAAAACTTCCATCACCCAGTTGAGTATCTGGAAGGAATTTGAGGTTGCATTTTTAGGAGCACAGACATTAATAAAGTGTTTCTTTATTGCTTCAGTGACCTATCGCCTCAGGATTGTCTGGCCCTGTGCTGCTCATGGTATGGAGAGGTTAATGTGTAAAACATACCACAGCTTCAACAGGTCTGGGGAAAACAAAGACAATCTTGCTGTTGTTGTACTTCTGGGTTTTTTTTTCTACATGACATTGCTCTTCCTTTCTGTTGCATGCTTTCAAGACCCCCTATCTGATCCATTCTCCCTTGCTGGCATTCCAGAGAGAGTTAAAACCAAGACAGTGTGCAGCTGAATCATAGAATGGTTTAGGTTGGAAGGGACCTTTAGAGTCCATCCAGTCCAACCCCCTGCAGTGAGCAGGGACACCTTCAACTAGATCAGGTCGCTCAGAGCCCCATCCAGCCTGACCTTGAATGTTTCCAGGGATGGGGCATCTACCACCTCTCTGGGCCACCTGTGCCAGTGTTTCACTACCCTCATAGTAAAAAATTCTTTCCTTATATCTAGTCTAAATCTACGTTCCTTTAGTTTTAAACCATTACCCCTTGCCCTGTCACAACAGGGCTTGCTAAATGGGTTGCCCCCATCTTTCCTATAGTCTCCAATTAAGTACTGAAAGGCTGCAATAAGGTGTCCCTGCAGACTTCTCTTCTCCAGGCTGAACAACCCCAACTCTCAGCCTGTCCTCATAGGAGAGGTGCTCCAGCTCTCGGATCATTTTTGTGGCCTCCTCTGGACCTGCTCCAACAGGTCCATGTCCTTCTTGTGCTGAGGGCTCTGGAGCTGGACGCAGCGCTGCAGGGGGGGGTCTCACCAGAGTGCAGTAGAGGGGCAGGTATGAAGGTCTGGTGGGCATCCTGAGCCTGTGATGTAATTAAATTAAAACTCTGACTGCTACATGTCCTTTTAACAGCCTCCCACCCATTTCATTCAGCGATACCTCCCAGTCCTTTTCCTAAACAGCTGATCCATTACAAAAGGCCCTAGAGCATTCTTTATTGTATTCTGCTTGCAGAGGCCACTTTATTTTAACACATATTGTTATCCCAAGGTTAGGGTAAGTTTTCTTAGCACTTTTCTTAATAACATGCACTTCATGTAGCATTTCCTTTTTCTATTCCATTCCATTCCCTTCTTATATTTTCCATATTTTTCACATTCCAAAATATTTTTCTGCCTTGGTTTTTGACATGTAAAGATAAGACATATATCAGTATCAAAAAAATCCCCCAGTCTGTTTTGTGATGAACAACAGATGAGAATGACAGCAGTGAAAAGAATAAGCATTCTCCTTCTTCTATCTTGAAGGACATTAGAAAGATGGAGGAAAAATATTTGGAACTGGGATGAGAACTTCAGTCTACTGAGGGTTTAATTTTTATCCTTATTTTATTAGGAAGGGGAAACAGAGGCAGAAGGGCTTGCCCAAATGAGTCAGTCATTCAGCCTAAACAGATGTGCTGGCATGATTTTGGTGTCTTTCAGAAATACCGAGGCTCATTTTGATTGTGAAATACTTGCTGAAGCACATTATCAGGGAGCCTCAGAGGGGTTTCCTTTGAGAGCTAGTGGTCTGAGGCTGTTCTGATGTGGAAGAAAAGTAGATAATACCTCATATTTCAATCAGACCATGCGCAAGGACCCAGAACAATCAAATTCGGCTCCTTTGCCCTTTATGCCATATTTCACATCTTCATACAGCACTAGGAGAGAGATTGAGCCAATGGAAACTGGAGCAGACTTGCAGTGTTGCAGCAATGAGTAGGATTGAGAGTAACAGGACTTACACTCACAGGCAAATTTCAATAGCTCTTTCTGATCCACCTACTGGGGGAATATCATCAGGATAATTTCATTTTTGTCAGTTCAGGTGTGAAGTGATTTTAGTGATGATGGGAGTCTCCAAAGTGATGTTCCCTTGGTTTGCTTCCTTCCTTCCACCCCTCCCAGGACAGCTACCTAGAGCAACTGGTTTGGTGTTCAGGCTGTAGTTTGGTTCATGATTAAAGTCCTCCCTCTCCCATGTACTCTCACTGTCCTCAGAGCTCTTTCCAAAGGAAATCTAACACAGGTAACTGGAGACAATTCCTAACCCTGAATTGCCAAGGAAAAACGTGGAGTTGCAGTGTCAGGTACTGAGGGTGGTTAAGCGACTGATCACAGCTCCTTTTGCAATACACGCACTTCAGAGAGGCAGAGCAAAATGTATTCTGCATGGCATCAAAAGGCAACATAAAACTTCAAAATACACCAGAAGCTGCTTAGCCAAGGGAGCAGAGGAATCAATATAGGCTGCTAAATTAACTTCAGAAGCAGAGTGAGTGCTGGGTTGATGCCTCATAGTCATGTGCAGCTGCCTTGTAACTTCTGGAAGAAGAACTGTCATTTTCATGCTGGTTCAGGTGTGCTGCATGGTGCTGCACTCCTCCCAGGAGTGTCAAATGCACTGCCTTAGGAGAGCTCTGGAAGGCTTTCAGACCCTCCTTAGGAGTCAGAGCCTGAATGTATTTTACATCCTAGCAAGATCACACAGGAGAGAATATGTGCTGTCATGAATAAGAAATGAGGCAGACAGAGGGTAGTCTAAAAGACCCATTTCAGCCAGTTGTTTTGATTCTCTTATAGATAGGGTTGCTGTTGTTACTTAAACAATTTGAAAATCAGCTTTTCTAATAACTTTTTTTAAAGGAGGGGGTGGAAGAATCTAAACTGCAGGTATTTTCATTGTGACCATTTTCAGAAAAATGCCTTGCAAACATATTTCCATAAAGAGCACACAGGGCTTAGGATGCTCGACAGTAGCCAAAGCAAGCAGCAAAACATGTGAATGCCTCCAGACTGCTTCCAGGGTTTTGTTCCACTGCCAAAAGCTTTGAGGCGGCAAACTTCTCTGGCTTTATGTGCTTGCGCATGAGGTGGATTCAACATAAGAGACTGTTACGCTCCCCCTCCTTCTCCCCTTCTACTTCTCCCTCAAGATCTTGGTTTAACAACCAGGAGAAAAAGATGGAAGTAATTCCTGATCTAGTGACATTTGAAGGCAGATGAAACAACTTTGTCAGTTGCAGCACATATTTATCAAAACGTCTGTGCTTGTGAACACTTTGGAAAGACCAGTTTCAGTGTGTTTCATCAGGTTGCTTCCATCTTGTGCCTGTGGATGGCCGGGTATTGGGAGATCTCTTATATAATATATGCTTCCTAGGGCTGTTCAGAATATAGGGTCAAGATGCTGGAAGGACATACGGTTTCTGCTCGGGAGGAGCCGGATAGATACAGGTGTTTTCTGCCATTTATCTTTCTGTCACTCAGGGAACTTGGGATGAGCTCTGTATCTGACTGGTGGGGCATCATGCCCTAAGAAGCAGATAAATCCCGTCATCACAGGGCAACCTTTCTTAATCTCTCTTTCAACTTGCTTATTCCCTGAGATCCTCCTCAGCTAATGGGAGTTAGTTGTCTCCAGGGTAAGGAAATCAGCCCTAATTCCTGGCTGCAAAGGTTTAGTTTCTTAGATATTATCACTGGCATTGGGAGCCTGACAGCAATTAAAGGTAGTTAGCCACTATTTGGTGAATATAAACCTCTGCAGGCAACAGTTATAGTTTTCTGCTATTCTAATACCCTGGAGGAGGTGAACTGCTGGGGATTGCTGCATTGGCACCTTGAGCCCTTTTGCATCCCTCAGCACAGCTCTGACCTTCATGGACACTTTGAGGGACACAGTCATGAAGCAACTGCAAGGGCTCCCCTTACCAAATCCTGGTTCCCAATTCATGCAACAGCTGGAGAGATGGACTTGGAGTCTACGGAGCATGTTTTCAGGATGACCCTTGAGAAGCCTGCCCAGTACTTTTGAGGTATGTGTGTCTGTTGGCAAACATAAAATCCCCAGATCTCTATGGGTGGAAGTAGATCCTGCCAGAAAGATACTTTGATCACCCATGTGTAATTTTCTCATATGCAGATGTCAAATTTCATAAAGCATATGGGTTCAGTTTCAGATTAATATGAAAGTTTTGCCCCTGTTTGTTCTATGTCACTTAAGAAAGGTTGACTGGATCCTTAAAAGGTTGTCAGCCCTGATTAAATCAACCTGCAGGAATCATCTGGTAGAACCCTGGCATGAACCTGTATTTGGAAGTGTTCATTTGACTTATACATTAAAACAAACAGACAGTAATGCTCTGTCATCTACTGTCCTTTGGTTAAATGGGTCATAAGAGATATTATTAGATGATGAAGTGATTTTTGAGGGGGTTATTTGGAGAATGGCTTCTGTAGGTCTCTTGCCTATGCAGGATTGGGTGCAAGTAATGAAAGTAGGATGATGGGAGAAGGTTTGAGCTGGCTGGGGCCAGGGAGCTTGGGTAGGGACATGAGGACTGTGTAGTGGAGAGGGGAGAATGTGGCTGCTCTCATGGCATGCTGCAGCCAACCTAGGGGCATGAGCCAGGAGGGGAAAGCAGTGTAGAGATGCCAGTCACAAAGGACAAAGAGGAGACCTGGCTGATGTGTAGCCTTGAGAGTTGGAGGAAGCTTTACCAGAAAGTCAGATGAGATTTCAGTTTTCCATAAAAGCCACACTAAGGTCACATGGTCACTTTGAAAACTTTGCAAATATAGCAACAATGGCAACTCCTGTAAAACACAGATTATTCCCCTCCGTGTAATTCTCTGCTGCATCAGCAAAAGCATCAACAAGTAAGTTATCTGCTTTCTCACATTTCTCCATTGCTGATATTTTAGCCACTTCTCACCTTTGACCCCTCATTTCGTTGGGCAAAGCTTTTCAGAGTTTGGGCAAACAGGTAGAGTTTAGCCACCTTTGCTTTGGAGATATATCAGTAAGTCCTAAGCCTCTTACCCAGATCACCTCCAGTCTCTCCCTCCTTTTTCTGCTTCTGAACAAAGGGCCACAGATAGAGATCACAATCCAGCGTGAGGAGAAGCTGTCTTTCTAACATGTTCACGCATGTAGAATATTTCCCAGATGCAAATGCATTTTTCTAATCTCAAGACTTTGCTTGGTGCATTGAGATCAGATTTTGAGCAATAGAAATTCACTGCCAGACTTCCCCTCTGCTATGTACAAATTCTGCATATCAAAGGTATCGGGGACAGGATTCATCTGTATAAAAGTGATTTATTAGAACTTGTGAAACCAGATTTTATTCACGTGGCACTGCAGGTAAGCATCATGGTTTAACAGTAGGATGGCATCACTGAAGGGCATTTCACTTGCCTAATGTCTAAACAGAGTCAGAAATAGGGAGAAACATCTTGAGTAACCAGTGACAAAGTGGGGGTGCAATAATTTCTGCCAGGTATTTCAGGTGTCAAACAACTCCTTGGTTCTGTCTGACCAGCTTTGAAAGTTACTATTTAAGATTCTGAATTTTCAGATATTCAAAGCTTATGTTTTTAAAAGATCTATTATAGTTAGCAGTCAGAGACATTCTGTCCTGCCACTATTGAAACAACCCTCCTGTTTTCATGTTGCGCCTGTATTTTCATGTGGTACCCAAAGGATAACTCGGTCTCCCTGTCACTGTCTGCAGCCTCCCTTGCTGCACGGGGTCATTGGGCGGACAGCTCTGGCATGTCTGATTCTGCCATGTGGATATTTTCCCACTAACAGATGAGCTGGCACCAGCACCCATCTTTTGAATATCCCCAAAGAGCTTTCAAACAGGATGAAACTCCCGGATGGGGCCGGGCTCTGCAGATGACTCCTCAGCATCAGTGGAGGCAGACCCCTCTGCACCGATGTTAAACGAAGCGCCCGGTTGTCCTGAGTTGCAAAGTCACTGGTAGCTTGAAGAGCTCTTTGCTCACCTTTAAACTCATGGAAATCACAAAATCTGAGTTTCTTAAAGAAGAATTCTTTAATTTCAGACTGTACTGGAACTGCCAATCTGAGGTGAATTATACACAAACATCCTGAGCTATCAAATCCCAAAGACTTTTAAATTACCAATATATTTCAGATGCAAAATCCTTACTATTCAATCTTCTTCCCTGGTGTGAGACATAACACTAGATACCTAATCACATTCTCTGTTAGATTCGCTTTTTATTAAAATTGTGGGCTTATCTTAGTGCTCTGCTACTGCTGCTATATACGCTTGTAAATTAAATCAGGGGAGATATATAGATATTCATATGCAGATATAAAACAAGAGAAAAGCAAAATTCATTCATCACTGCATATTTGAGCATGCAAGGGTTTTTTGTTTGCTTGCTCTGCTGACTAAGCTACTCCTAGGGCTGTTTCTGATCACAGGATTTCAGCCACGTAACCTCAAAGCAGATAGTGACCGGTGGAAGTAAACCTATTTAAAACTGGCATGAGTCAGACTGGCATGAGTACAGAGACCTGAATCATACTCTGTCTACTCTGCCTGTTTGCATTCATGTCCATTAAAAGCAGACAAAAGGACTCTCTGAAAAAGAGATGAAGGAGAGATGTCTTATGAGGAAAACGTAGTGGTAATGATTCCTGAAGATGCTTCTTATTTGGTTTTTGAAGTTTTATACTATAAATATAGTACAAAAACTATGAGTGTAAAACTATGAGCGTAAAACTACTGACCAGCTATGAAGCTGGTCAGGAAGGGAATAGGATAGGCAGAATTATGGATTCTTGGGAATTTATATTTAGGAAGCACCTGTACGGCAGGAGACTCGAACGTTTAAAGCAGATCTAAGAGTCTGTAGGTAATTTTGCATTCAGTCAAAGAAATGGATCAATTGAACGTTTCCCCATGCACCTCCAAAACCCTTTTGGGTCTGTGTATGTAGAGGTATTCACTCAGTGCTGCTTATTCACAGAATTGCTGTGAACAACCTGAAACCTTCAACAGCAATCAGTTATTTACAAAGGTAATAAATAGCTATGACTCTTATTCATTGCAGGTATGCCTGTGTCTGGATGAAACGCGTGGCATTTTTCAATTCTCATTCACCTGATGGATGTGGAAGAGAAGCCACGGGAGATAAGTGCACCCCACCAGAAGGAAGCTGCCTTCTTGCCGTTAGTATCCAGGAAGTATTGGTGCAGATGTGACAGCAATAGCAAAGCCTATTTCGTGGTTCTGTCCCGTGAAGAAGCCGCAAGTATCAGCAACCACACAAAGGAGCTAGTGGGGAGCTGGGGAGGGGAGGCTCTTGAAAATAACAAACATGATCTGTCTGTCCTGGTGGAGCACGGGAGACACTTTTGGATCCCACTGCCTAAACCCCACCAAAGTAGAAGTACAGCACCGCTAACTGTTGTTGTTCTGGTTGGTTTTCGTTTTTAAAACAATTCCAGCATATTGACTTATGGTTCTGAAACCCTGCGATTCTTTGACAGAAAGCGTTTGTTACTCAGAGTTGTGATTCTAAATATCCATTTGACACAAAGGACTCGCGTGAGTGGCTGTGGTGAAGCTCAAGAGGATTATTACAATCCTTGTCACCAGGGGAACCAGCCTCAGCAAAGCTTCAACTCCTGCTCCCTCCTCAGGTCCTTACCACCTGGCAGAATGGCTTTGTGGGGGATGGAGATCAGGAGATGTCACAAGTCTGGGGCTGCTCTGCTGGGGTGGGGGGGGATTTTTTTTTGTGAGGGAAGTTAGCTCACTTTTTCATCACATTGTGGGGAACAGACAAATCAATGTTTCATTTAGGCGGGAAAAACAAGGGAGTTCTTCCGTGACAGAAGTTCTGGAGTAACCTCTGACCACCAACAGTGGTGACAAAAACTGAACTGCTTTTAAGGCATAGACTGATAAATGAGTGAGATACTCCTAAATTAGGGTTAATATCTTCACAAGAGATGTTAAGCCTGATTAGCATTGAAGACAAAGTCACTACATGGATCTTAGGTCTGATCTGTGTTAGCTTCTAATAAAGCAGCAGTGTAACTACACTGGTGTCACTCCTGATTTTCACTGCTGGAAAAGAAGGATGGAGCCAACGTAGTTTCAGGATATTTTTGTAATACCTTGTTCAGGGTTTATAGAAGCCTACTGGTTTCCTCTTTTTTAAACGCTTTAAGATTTTATACTATAAAGGGTTGTTTGGAAGGCTAAGAGTATTCAGGAGGGAGGAGATGGTGAAGCAGCCAAAGGTGTGTGATAAATTAATGTAATTACTCAGCTTTGCACTGTAGCTCAGAGGTGTCCCCTCTACGTGTGCAGCGCATGCATTAGTACGCAGTAGTATCGGTAATATAGCACCAATATAAACAGAGGTGGACACATAAGCACCATCTGAGACCCATATTATTTCTAGATATGTTGCATTGCCACATCTGGCTCCATGCTAGCAGAATGGGGCTTTCATGCTATTTTTACTCCAGACTTTCTTTTCATAGGATTTTCAACTTCCCACTGCCCCTCCCCTCTCCTCTTTGCCTCTGACTGCATTGCACACGCACTTGGGCATGACAGTGAACATGCAAAGTCACATCAGCAGGCCAGTCACAGGAGAGAGGATGTAACCCCTTTGTCTTACAAATCCATGGTTACTTCTCCGGTTGCTCCCTCCAGCTGTTCCTCCTGGCTGAAGGACTCGGTTTGGCTATTTCAATCTGCTGAAATTACTGCTGTTAAAATAACCTTCCAGACTTCTTGTTCTGGCCCTGACTTTGGACCCTCCCTTTGGAGCAATCCTCTCAATCACAGCAAAACTGTTCGCCTTTAAAGCCTCAATCCACTCTCTTATCCCAGTCTTACCTACTTACCCTCATCCACTGCTCCTCTATTGAAGTTTGGAATAACAGCTATTTATTTCACCTTGGGCCAATTACCCAACTTTGTAAGAGACAATTTAAAGTGAAATGTGCCGTTCTCTGGGAGCAGAGGCAGGGGTTTTCGTTGCTCAGCCATGCCTTTGCACAAATATTCACTGTGCAAGGACCTCTTCATGAAGGCAGACAACTTAATTATAGAAAAATCTGTGAACAAGGCCCACGGTTGCTGTCTTCAGTCTTCCACATTGGTAATGAAAATTAAAATTTGAGAGGGGTTCTAAGTGCCAGATCTACCCCTTATTTGATTAAGCAATGCTTTGTTATGCTATGGGATTTCTCAGCTGAGGGATAAGCCCCATAAATAACCACCCAAGAACCTGTGAGAAAGCACATTTTCTTCCCATAACAGATGGCTAGCAGAGACATCCCAGTGAGATGATCTTTACTACTCTACTATAGAGTTTTGTTCTACATTCCTAAACTGAAGTGTCAATGTTTAAACAAGCAAACAAACCAATAAACCCCCCCCGAAACCAAGCAACCCATGCACACGTCCTGCAAAGCCTACATTCACGAGGCTGAAAGAAGTTGTTCAAAACCATTTTTTCCTTTTCTCCCCTCCTTGACAACAGCATGAACATGGCATTGCACTCCTAGGAGGTTCTGCAAAGAGTCTCACTCCCACCTTGAGACACGTCTGGGGAGACGTTTTCAGTCTTTGTATTTATGCAAAACTACTCTAAGAAAATTAGTACTGTACCTTACTCCCAGAGCGAAAACTTTAGAAAGTGTTTTTAATAGATTTTTGTCTTACTGGCTGGCTTGCCCTGTGGTGCAGCAATAAGTAGTTACGAGCAACTTGCCAATGAAATATTTCACTTTGAGGGAACCTGTGATTCAGTATATAAGCACCAGTCCATCTGCAGTGGACTATTTTTAATATCCCTGGATCTGCAATAATATGTTTAATTAAAGCCAAATTGAAGTTTCTATTGCTCATTTTCAGGCCTCTTTTTCTCAAAGCAGCTCTGTGTAAATGTTCTTACAATATATTATGAGACTGAATGATTTCAGATGAGAATACCAAGCCGAAACTGGAGGCTTTCCAAAAATATTTAAAACAAAATGCAGAACCAAATTTAATGTTTCCTGTGATTCTCAGTAATCTGAGTAATTTATACAGCAGAATCTTCACAAATTATCATGGTCAAAACCAAAGTTGTAGGTCAAGAATACCAGCGAATAATAGATGCAATATGCAATAGCATAATGCACAGGCATGCTCACACATAGTCCCTCATGTAATAAAAATAAGCACTGTTCTGCTTCATACATTAGTGGTTTTAATAATCATATTCAGATAGCAATTCTGTGAAAGACCTGTAACAGCTGGGTAGCCCCATTTGTCCATTGCAGATGCTGTTCCATCTCACTTGTGTTTTTTATGCACTAGAACTAATAAGGACATTGCAAATACTCAAGTCTTGGAAGAAAATCTCTTCTTTGGAATTAAAATAAACACCATTGAGTCACAACAGCTTTAACTTTTGTTCCATCTTGTTTTGTCTCTTGGTTAAAACAACAATAATACTAAAAAACTTACTATCTTGGTTAGGTATTTCCCAAGTCAGTACTAAACTAAACACAGAAATTACTTTCTGTAGGCAGCTGGAGCTATTAGAAACACAGAGGTGTCCCTATATCAGGTGCAAAATGTACTCAGTAAAGTGCATATTGTCTTTAGAGCACTCCCAGCCTGACTGGAAGCACATACACTAGACTGGACTTTAGAGAGATGTTTATAATTTGATAAGGCGATAAAACCACGACTGCACTTCTGTATCAGATTTCCAAATCATGTCAGGTTCATTCAGCAGGGTAATTCAAAGACTCTCTAGGCTTTGATGGTTGCACAGTTTGCGGGAAGCGAGAGTTGTATTAATGTTGTCAGTGGCTGGTTTTGCATGGGCCACATGGTACAGTCACATCTAAAGCTTCTACTTGGCCGAGATCTGGTCTCACAGTACAACATTGACTTTGTTCTCCAGTGGGTATCTATACTGATTTTTGACAATATTCTACAAGAACCTCACTACTCGTGTTTTTATTAGTCTCTTTTTCTATCCTTCCTCATCCTGATGTCCTGGTCAGAATTTGCTGGTTGGTGGTCATTTGAGCTAGACTGATCTACTTTGCTGCAAGTGTTACAACTAGACCAAATTTTCATTGCAGGTCAAACTGTTATTTTGTCACTTTGAGCTAGAACTGTGATGCTGAGGTGCAGTGGTTATATGGTCGCCAGGAGGACTAATGTATTCACAGGGTCATCCAAACAGATGTACACATTATAAGCTAAGCCCAGCAACTGGAAGGGATATGTTTTCTAAATTCAAACGTTTCATTATGTCTTCCTATAGATTGAATGATTGCAAGAGATTTCCTGGTTATGTAGGGTAAGTTGACTGGCATGAGTGGAATGTCCATGTTAGAAAAAAAGTCAGCATCTTGATGTTATATTGACTTTTTAAGTGGCTTTTCAAAGGAACAAGTTTCTTTAGGACAGTTAGTGGAAATTGCATACAGCTTGGCTGACAAGCAAGCAATTCTGCACAGCCTTATAGGGATAAGCAGGAAGCGAGAGCTGGAAATTTCTGGCCTTTTTGATAGAGTAGATTTCCTGGGCTGCTGTAGCAATACTTTCTGAAATGTTCCGTTTTGGCAACCATTTGTCTACTTACTAAGAGAAAGGATTAAACAATAAAATAACTACAGTATTCTCCAAATATCTGAACATAGACAAGTCCTAAGAGAGCATCACTGACTTTTTTAGAGAACAGGACAATGACCTTTCCCTGGAGGGAACAGTGAGGCCTATGGAGCCATGAGATTGGACTGAAAAAGTTGGAGGACAGGTTTTCTGTTTGTTCAGTGCTTTCATTATTCTCTGTCTCTCGTTTCCTCTCTGTTGTTTTTTTTTTTCTCCTCTATTTAGACCACAAACCCTCCTGAGCAGGGAGTGTCTTGCGTGTTCCCAGATTTGCTGGGAATTCCAAGGACCGCTGTAATGCAAGTAATGTAAAGCAACATTTGGTCCATGTTACTGCAAGAAGAGATTGAAAATTAAAAGGAAGACATTAGGCTGGGGAGAACATCAACAAGCATCAGATGAAGTTATCATCCAGGCTGGCTGTTAGCCAAGTTGCTGCAAGCCTCGTTGGAGTCTGCCTTATGAAATGCCAGTTCCAGCAAAGTCAGAACCTGCCCGTGAACACAGAGGGGCTGGAAATGAGAAAGCTTTTAACCATCAGTGAGATGAGCTTCTGGAAGTGCATCAGTGCTAGAAGTGTTCCTCTTACTAGGATTCACTGAAGCACACAGCCTTCTTTTAAGGTAAAGTTTTTTTCAGACTATGATAAGATCATATGTTATGTACCTGCAGTATAAAGGGACTGGGCACAGTGTCCAAAGAGGTCTTATCCATTGTTCTTACCACATTCTGCATATTTCAGTAGGAAAACAAAATATTTCTAAGTAATAAAGCTCTAGTTTAAGTTTTGAACAAAACTTGAGTTCAGCTCCTTTATTCAAATCTGTCCCAAACAGAGGGAGCTTAACCGTTGCATACTGAACCTGCTGGAAGCGTACTATAGCAGTGTAATTTGTTTCCTTTCATTCTCTGCAGACTAAGATTCCTAATCTATAACAAGTGAATAGGATAATTTCTTTAAAATGCCTTTTTGTTCCTTCTCTCTTTATATTGCCTTTGACAAATTTAAGCCTTCAAAGACAGCTAGAGTTTAACAGTTTTCCTGACAGTTTGCGCTACGAAAGCAAGACTTTAATTGAGCACACCGGCATCCAAATATGATACCCTGTGCAGATGACTAAGGTTTAACTACTGTGGATGCATCAGGAAGAATACACATACTGGAAATACGTGGGTATTTTTCATTTAGATATTTTCTTTTCCAGTGTGACCTCATCTGTTCTACTGCGATAAATTGGAAGAAGGTAAATGGACATCCTAAACCTAGACAGTGAGTTTCATGCTGGTCAAAACAAGATTTCATTTTTTATCACAATCCCAAGGATTGGAATCAGTCCAAAAGAAAAAGCTACAACTCTTTCTATTAATGAAGCCATTTTATTAAAAACTGGAAGAGGACAAGTTTTGCTGATCAGACTGCTTATAGCTATAATGAGATTTGTTTAATTTAGAGGAGGATCTTGAAACTGAATCTTGTGTATCAAATACAGAGATGTGGAGTCAGATTCTTTTTAAAATTCTTGCAATGTTGCTGTTCCAGTTTGCTGATCTAACCCACCCAGCAAGTTCACTACTCTGGGTTGTCTCTCTCTCCTGGAAGTTTCATGAGAGTTGTTGAAAGGTTTCATTTTTGTTCCACTGTGGAATGAAAATCAAGTGTCAAAATTGTGACACCTGGGGCTTTGGGGTTCTCTTTCGCCTTTAATGGAAGGAGATTTCTGTTTTTAGTCTGCCTCCAGGTTCTGAAGTGGCTTCTCAATTCAAATTGCCATTACTGAGAGGAAGATGACTGTAGTTTGGTTATCAGTTCCCTGGGACCTGCAACCTGCCTAGCAAGGAAACATCTTCAGGTAGGCTTTACCTATTTAAATGCCATTATTCTAGGGACTTGTACCCTGAAGTGGGAGAGACACCTCAGAGAATAGAAAGATGGATGGCAGGCTTGGCTGAATGCCCTGGTGAGATTGTCTATATTAGATTGTCATGCTTTTCCTGGCCCAGATGCTAACATCTAACACATTTTTAATACTACTGCCTGTTGAGATCCTATTAGAAAATGATTCAGAGTCTGGAAAGTTGGGGGGGGGGAAGTTAATTCCCTAGAAATCATACAGTCATTATGTGTACACACAATTCAATATGTAACTTGGGTTTTTTATAGCTTCTCTACCATCCTGTACACCAGCTTTTTAAAATTGCAGTCACATTCATTATAAAGTAAATGCCTAATGCAAGTGATTCTCAAAACAGTTTGTAATTTAAATTCCTATGGAAATAAAAGTAATGACCCGCAATAGCTCATTAGTGGCCCAGCAAACATTCATTATTTCCTTTCTCTTTGTCTTTCTCCTAGTTTTCTCCCCTTGCTAAAAGATGGGGGAGTTTAAAGGTTTAGATTACCTTTAGAACTATCCATCTCTAATGACCCATGAAAATGAACATTCGATTCCTGAATGAGGATACCATCATTCCCTGGTGTTTTCAAGGGGATAAGTGTGTTCACCTAGCTATCCATGAGGAAGCTTGATATTCCAGAAAATTTTAAGGAATTATATGATATTTATGCTGAGGAGATTTTTAAAAATATTTCTAAAATGTCAAATCAAATACTGACAAGTCCAAGAAGTCCCAGAAAAGACGGATATGGACACTTGGTATTTTGAACACAGGTTGTTTCTAATGGTACCTTGGATGCTGCTACACTACCAAAGGTTTATCTGGCTCCCCATTGCTTGGAGATGCACAAGCAGAGGGTGCCTGACCTCTCTGTGCCCTACGCCAGCTTCCCCTTGCACCACTGCTGCCTAAGCATCAAATGGCACTCGGCCGTTGGTGTGCTTCAACACAACCCATCTCTGCTGGCTTCTCCATCAGATAAAGGAGACTTAGCATCTGCCATACAGATGATCCTTGGACTGCTGGTGAAAATGACGCAGGAGAGAGACAACATGGGGTTGCAGGGAGATTCTGTGTGACTTAGTCCCGGGACCAGGACTTTATTAACAGCGCTTGCTCTGGAATGGTGTTTTCCTTAAAAATATTTTCATCCTTAAAAATATGCTGCCTTGTTCACCTGTCCCTTTCATTGCCCTGAAGTCCTCAGTCCCTCAGCACCACTCCATGCTTGTCTCCTTTATGGTGGCTCATGCGGCAGCATTTGCTTTTGGTGTGGAAATGCAAAACTGCTCTTTCCACCAAAGCTCTAGCAGCAGGAATTCTGTGCGATTAAACCTCCTGTATCCCACATGGCTTGAACATGCTCTGCTGTAGTGTATTCTCAGAGGAAAAACGAACACAAGAAATGTTATTTATACTTAGCTTCTCTCTACCCCAGTGATTTTCCTCCTCATTAGGAATGGAGACTTGGTGATTGTCAGTATACTGATGATTGCTGGTAGGGGCAGGCCTTAATGCAAACCTCTTCAAAATATAAAATAAAAGATTGCTTGCCTGTAGACGCCTCTCATAAGTGCTTACCAGAAGTTAAGTTTCACTGACCACTTTCTGTGTATGCAAAGGAATTATTTTGGCAGCGTATGCACAAAACAAAACCTGGTAACATGCTTAAAAGCATTACCTATTGTTGGAATTTGGGTTATTCAGTACAGTCATTAGATCACACCCAATAATTCTGTAAAAGTTGATTTTTCCATCCTAAGGTCAATTCACTTTTATTGAATTGCTTCAAGCAGGTTTCTCCAAAGCACAATGCTCCTCTGTGAGCCACCAGCACCATGGCCATTACCTAGTTTGCTGATGCTTACATTAGGTCATCTAAGAATCAGGTTTGACTGAGTTTGGACAAAACTAGCTCATTTGACCTATGTTGAATTTCTTTTAAAAGGAACTAGTCAAGGAATGCTCTTTCTCAGTCCTCTCATCTGCTTTCTTGCCTAAACCCTGAGACCGATCCTCTCTGGTGAGGCTATACTGGAAGCATCTTCTTCCCCCTGTGCTGGAAGGCAGCTGCTCTCCGCCTGGTGTTATGTCTACCTCTGAACAGAGAGAAACAAAAGCTCAGTCCCCAGTTTCTCATAACTTGCATGCACTAAGTTGTTTTCTTTTTAAAAGTTTTAGCTCTATTATTCAGATCTACTTAACACACCCATTGGCTTGCTTCCTTCTCATTTAGTGTGTACTCTGGTGTGTCACTCGTTTAGCTTTGCCCATCGGGTTCGTGTCAGATGTGATGCTAACCGCCTATTCGAAATTCTGCTTTAAAACAATATCATTCTCACTTTGTTCGCTATAAACTGACTACACAGTACCACCTGCTGATGGACCCGCATCACAAACCTGGCTTTTATTATTGCTTTTTTCAAAGGCAGAGTCGCCTGTCACAGCCTTGCTTCTTAGGAAGGGGCCCTATGTAAGAAGTAGGAATGCTCTCGTGTTCGTGCGGTGCTTTAGACTCTGTCATCTGCTACCACTTAGCAAAAGGATAATGCTGTGTCAGAAGGAGACTTGTGCTTTAGAAGAAAGAGTGAATAGTCTCCATTTTTCAGAGCCTAAAAGGGCAGAAAAAAATTAGAGCGTAAGCCAGCAGGCCGAAGGCTATTCTGATTTACAGGCCCTGTATGGCTTACAAAGACTGGTAATCATCTACATCTACTTCTGTCACCCGTCCCAAAGTTCAGGAATGAAGTATCTGAGTATCAGGGTCATTATATTTCATTAGTCTTCATTAACATGAGAGCTGATCTTGGTCTGATCTCCTATTTCAAAAGCTCTTACCACAGAGGCACTAAAACCCCCATCCTCCCCAAAATTCAGGAAATAAACTTGCATGATCTCAGGTTAGGAAGCAGGCTTGTGCTTTTACTGTATAAACAATACAGTGAAATATTGATTATATTTTTTCAGTTGTTGATTCTGAGTCCGTCACTCACCCCGGGAAAGTTCCAGTAACTTCTGGCCCAATAAAAGTTTGCAGAATCTGCCCCTTTCTAGGGAACAAAACCAGTGTAATCACAGCCAGATAAATGTCAAAGAGAAACAGTGCAAAGCCAAGAAAAAGAGGCCACAGAGCCAGAATTCTGTATTTTGCAAATCCAGATTCTAGTCTCCTCCAATTATCTTTAAGGCAATTAAGAGCAGTTTATCCTGTGTCCAGTAAAGCATTGCTACTTTCAAGAACTTCCTTTCTCCCCAGTTTGCGTAGGTTTCTCTCTCTCTTTTTTTTTTTTCCCCTTTTCCTTCTTTTAGGATGTGAAATAGTCTGGTGCATGGGTTTTGGTTTAGGAAGGCTTGCTTTTTTTCATTTCATTTCATCAGGACAGAGTTACATTTGTTCAGCATCTGCACAGGACAACATCTGGAGCCTCAGGAAATTCAGCTGTGTATGACGCTTAAATGAAATTACTTTTTCATGCACTTCAGAAGAGTATCAAGAGCATCTCTCTGACCAAACAGGGCCTTTTGTTCTCCTCCAGCAAGTGTTTCCCATTAAAAATGTCATCTCCCTTACAAATTGCTTCATTGCCTTTGCAGCTGGGGTTATTGTTTTCATGGTTTTGTACTTGTGTGATTCTCTAAGGGAGCAGAAAGCTAGGGGAAGTGGGGCTTGGTTTCGCCTCTATTTGCCCTGTGTGTGCAGTGCTTTGATTTCCCACCTTTGGGGTGGAGTGCCATATATTTACCTCTCTACCCTCTGGATTTGCACAGGACTTAGGCTGCCCGTGCAAGGCTGCCAGCTCAGTCTGCGGGCAGCACAGGCAGCAGCACAGGCAGTGGCACGCGCCTGCCACGGCGTTGGACTGTCCATGCTCCCATCGAACTGCTGAACTGCTGTCAGACCTTCTCGTCTCAGGTCTCTTGGGGCTGTGGTGTTTGCACAGGGATGGAGGGTGAGAGCGAGAAAAAAGCAAAGTGAGAAATGTCCATTTAAAGCCGGAATATGAAAGATGGTTTTTAAATGAGACAACTCTGCCTCTTTTTTAAGAAATGCATAGTTTGGTATTTTCTCTAGTTCTTCTTCCTGAGGAGAGTGTGCACGACAGTTGGGTCTGCAAGAAAACCTAAACTACCCTTAGGGACTTAGCGAGTTTGCTGTGACTTTTCATGAAAAGTCTGCTCAGAAATAAAACTAGCAGATAAGAGAAGGAGCTGGAGGAGTTCGAAGAGAGACAGCAGCACTCTCTACCTACTGCGGCAGGCTCTAACAGTGCAGAGTACAAGCAGTCACTTACAATAGAGAGCAACCCTGCAATAAACCTCACCTAGCAGCATAGAACTGAAGGGACTGTATAATTTCAGTGAAGAACTGCTTAGAAAATGTCAAAACTTTAAAAAAAAAAAAAAAAGATTGCAGGGAAGATACCATTTAAACCCCAAACATAAAAACCTCTTTTGTTTTCCCCCTCACCTCTCACTTTTCAACCAGGATTGCCTCCTCTGTGCATTTCGAAAAACATTCCCACCCCCACACACACTTGAAGAGATACATGCCAAAATCTTAAAATCACAGAATATTTCAGGTTGGAAGAGACCTCTAGAGGTCATGTTGACCAATCCTCACTCAAAGCACGGTCAGCTTTGAAGTCTAATTTCAAACAGCAAGCTATAAATAATCTAGAGGCTACATCTCACTTGCATAAGTGTTCACTGCACGGTAACACACCATCTGCTTAACCTGATATCTCTCTTTTTTTTGTAGGTGACTACAAATTGCTCCTTAATAATTTCACCAACCATATAAACTTGCTGGGTAATCAATTTATACAGGCTTATTGCCCACTTTCACAGTTCTAGTGCTAGTCCCACAGTATTCGCAGTTTTTCTAAAAGTGTTGATTCCCGGAGTCACGTATTTTCCTGAGAATGCAGGTTTTCAGTTTTTCAAATGGCGGGAGCTACAGAGAAATGTTGAAAGGCTCACACCTAAAGCATCATAAATGAGACCGTAAGTAATATCCCCTCCAATTTGTAATTCTTCACAAATCTCATTGCTATTCAGGCATTCTGATATTTAGAGCTTCAGCTTGTAATTCCAATTTCTCCTTCATTTAAAAAAAGGCTAGGAATAGTTGCAAGTCTGGAGGCTTTTTTTTTTTTCTGTTTTGGTGAGTGGTTTCTTAATGGGCTGGCTTTCTAGGTTTGTTTTTCTATTTCATCTGGGACACCAGCACCATTTAGCTCCGAAACCACAACAGTTACTTTGGCCCTCTCAGGCACAACTGATTTTACCATGTCACCTCTCCTCCTCCTCCCAACCCTCTTCCACCCAATGAAAAAATTCCTCTGTGTTAAAAATAGCACCAGCCAGCCCTCCTGTGTGGCAGCTCCGTTTCAGGCTGTAGCAGAAACATTGGGCACCACACTGTGGAAAATAAGTATGTAGCAGTTGTAAATATACACATATATTTATATATATAAAATGGTGCTAGAACCCACAGTCTATAATTTGTGGGTGACCTTTAACTACATGAGGATAAATGGTTACAAACGAGGACCTCTGGTCTTGGCTGTTGTAACCTATTTTCTTATTCCTGTTAGTAAATCAAAAAACATGTACATCCATGGGGCTTTTTTTCAGTGTAACATTTGGCTTAAATTTAAGCTGGGATAACTGAACAAAGTGGAAAACCAAACAAATAAATATGATTATCCTTCAGTGTTTTGTTTCATGGAATCACATTCTGAAATAAGCAAAGCGTGTGGCATACTTTAAGGTCTGTAGGACAGGCATGTGCTATTCCCATAATGAAATCTACACCCTGAATTTGGTTTTTGTGCTATTAGGAGCTTTACCTTCTTGCTACAAGACTGCATTTTTGCTGGAGCCAAGCAGCATGTTAAACTTTGGTGTTCAGATGCCCTTGTGTGATCAGTGCGGCAACACAAAGCCCTCTTCTTGAAGCACCAACTATGATCAGAGGGTAAGCTCAGTCTCCAAGGCCCAAAGTGTTCCAGGACATTTTTTTACAGGGTGCTGGGCCATCTTGTCTAGACTCTGCTCTTCCTAGAAAGGTTGGACTAGATCCCTGAGGTCCCTTCCAACCTGGGATTCTGTGATTCTGCGATTTGGTTTTGAAATGCAGCAATAAGGATTATTTGTGATGGGGATGTGCACAGAAGTTCAGGAATGGGATGGAAACAAATACTTTAATTACAGGTAGATTATTAAATAGCTGTTGGGTGATGGTGACTCCCTGAGAGCAACATGTAGGGAAAACTGGAAGGAGATGTAGCACTCAAAAGATCAAATTTTGTTCCCAGTTCCAATAGCTAGTTTTTTCCTATCCCTAAATGTGCGCATAAGAGCTTTCTCCATTCTATATGTTCATCACAACACAGAGAAATAAGTTTTAGCAGGTCTTCCATGACCTTAAGGAGTCATGGACTCTGGGCTTTTGATTTCTCCACCTTAATTTCAGTGGGTTAATTTCTCTGTGACAGTCTCTGATTGCTACAGAGCTGTGGCCCATCTGCTTTCTGCTTTGAAGCTGAAATGTTCTTGTCACAACAGAGAATAGCTGTTGGGCTTCATGAATTTGTCAGCTTATTACCCATTTGTTTCAAGATTTTCCTGAACAGAGGGAGCAAAATGAAAAACACCAACCAAAAGTAAAAACCATGCTAGCCCATCTGTATGTGGATTTCCTTCCTTTCATCTCTCTTTCAGACGTTCCTCATCTCCATCTCCACTAAACCTCATTTTAAATCTCTGCTTCATCATCTGGGCTATACCATACACGCTCAATCTCAAGGTCAGCTGTTTATTTCCTATTTCCTTAGAGTACTTGCCCCAGTCAAATCCCTGCCACATTTTATCTCCCTCTTACCATTCTGACATTTAAGGCTTTGTGGTTTGCTCCTACAAGCTCAGGAATGCTCAGGAACTGCACAGGTCTCCTGACCCTATATGTATGCAGCTAACAGATTTCACAGGCTTCTCAATTATGGGTGCTGCTCAGCACCTATCCATCTTTTCTGCTTTCACTCGTGCAGAGCAAGGTCTTCTTCAGGGCTTCTTCATCAGAGTGATAGCCCTGCCCAGAGCTCGGTGGCTGCATTGAGCCCTTCAGCTAGCTACAGCACCTGGAAGAAGACTGAATTTATCAGCTCAGTTTCCCTATAAAGACAGTAAGGATCAAGAAGGAAGAATAAAAATAACTACATGTCCCGTGGGCAAATTAGCCTCACACAGGAAGCCTGGTGTGGTGGATACCCATGAGTCTGGCACCTCACATAGTGCTGGCAAGACTGGAAACCTTATTTGAGGAAGAATGATCCTGAGAGGTAACTTCACAGGGGAAAAGACAGAAAGCACAGCTGGCATTTTAGAAGAAGGGGTACATAGGTAGCTAGGCAGGATTGATAATGACAACAGGATTTTAATTTGATTACCGCTATATAAACAACTGCAAACAGGGCAAAGACAGCCAGTAAAGCTTTTGGGAAAAAAATAGCCACAAGCAGTGGTGATTTCTGAGATGCCTAGAAACATGAGTGGTAGGGTTTTTGCTCTTGAGAAGAAACAAGCCTAAGGGGCTAGGTTTGAGTTCCCTTGGGCCCAGAGGGGAGATGTCATGCTCGGCAAAAACCCATAGTGCAGTGCCGACATCAGAAGCAGAGCTCAGGCAGAAAAAGGCCCATAGCAAGGACTTGTGATACGCTCCAGATCACACACTGTTAGTGCTGCCCTTAGTGGGGGTTACTGTTCTGCCTTTCTGTGAATCCTCAAGTAGTGCATTAAACCTGTGGGCTCTTTACACAGCTCTGATACAGAAATTAATCTTTGCAAATAGTTTCCTTGTCTGTACACTCCCCAGTCTCACTTCATCTCCCGTGCAGGTTCAAGGAACTGTGCAGGTCCACAGCCTCCTGAAATATTTCCTGTCAGTATTTTCCTTGTTCTTACAGTGAGCTTCCTGATGGTTTATCCTTCTGGTTATCAGAGAGCTACAATATCTGAGTGTTCCTCATGAGAAAAAAAAAAAAGGTCAGCAAAAGCAAGGCTGGGATATCTCTGGTTCTTGTCTTCTTTATGGCTACAATGATCTCTTTCCTTCAGACGTGGAGGGATGGTGATGCTGTGAATGTCATCCTGCTTATGATGGAAAAGGGGAATGGTTTTCATTGTTTCCCAAAGGTGCTCTAACTGGATTTGTCTCATTTCCTCTGCAAGTTCATTCCACAGCTGGATCTCTTCAGCAAGGAGACTTTGTCTCTGGCTTTTGCACTTTTTGTTCTGGACTTTGTGATCTGCACTGTCATGGAGAAGAAGTATAACTGTCCAGCCAGCGTACAGATGGAGACGGGGTTTGCAGCGTACCAGGCACTGTACTAATTACTCTGAAGATTAGCTCTGAAGACCTCAGGAAGAGAGGCAGGCTAAGAGCAGGTGGAAATCGCAGACTGGTTTATTGTGGGTGGAGTCAGGCAAAGCAGCAAGTCCCAAGGGAGTCTTTGCTTTTGGTTTGTATTTGCCTTGAGATACTGTGTCTGAATCATGGGCACAGCACACAGCTCCAATACAGACACCTCTGGGGGTTGCAGGTGCCTTTTCTCTCAGTTATAGAGGTTTTGTCATTGTTATTCTTTTGTTTTTAATGTAACTTTCTTGTGCACGATTCATTATTCTGGCTTCTATACCTAAATCCTGTTCCCAGAAGAGGTGGGAAATCTCATTTCCAGTAATTTGTGGCTGTTTCAGTAAACTCTTAAGAGCTCAACAAGATTAAGGATGACTTTCCGCCCCCACCTCCTCCTTTTCTTTCCCTTTTACTAAACGCTACATTCAGGCAGACAAGGTGTTCACGTAGAACCATTCAACAGAGGATGGGGTACAGACCTTCAGCTGCAACCCCCTGGGACCTACACTGATCTTCATTATGGATATAGTTTACATCTTTCTCCTTTGTGGCTTCAGCACTCCTCCCTGCTCTCATGAACCGGTTTCTTCTGATTTACATCTGTGTAGGGCAGCTAAACTGGTTTTACAGAGTTGCTTATTAAAAACTAGCTCCATTTTGCCCTGTTTCCTTCCCTTTTGCCCATGTTTGCATACAAGGGTGATTGCACCTTCCCTGCCCTCCAAGCCCTGGCTGTAGAAGTCCACCCCAGCTGACCCTACCCCATCTCCATGCTGCCTGGCCCCACCTCAGCTGGTTGCTAGGACTTGGCAGCAAACCTTGTTCTGAGAGGTGTTTCAGTTACTGATGGGTGAGTGACTTGATTCAGAGTTTGGCTTGGATAAGCTCCCATAAATTGTAGCGCTTGACTGTAGGTTATCCAAACTGTCTGGGCCTCCTGAGACTCTAAATTGGCCTGGAAGATCCAGGCTTCTTTCTGAGATTTTGGCACTTCCTGATCCCAGAGAAGCTGCAAATAGCGTGGCAACAAGCTCTTGCATGGGAGGCCAGCATTTCTGCTTCTTGTCTCAGCTGGATCCTGCAAAATGAGTGAGCAAGCAAACAAGCCCATTAGACCCAGCTACTCAGCCAGGTGGGAGCATGAAGAGGCTGTAAAGGGCTCTCTGACTCCTTGTGCTTGAGACATGCGTTGCCAGGACCTGTAGGTTGGCATTTGATAGAGCAGGGACTGGAGAGGCTGTTGGCACAAAACTGGCTTTGACACCTCAGTGCACTAGTCCATGGGTAAGTCTGGATGGAGGAGGGATGCTGCACCACAAAAAGTGGCCAATGGAGCTAGTTTTGTTCAGAAAAAAACCCAATAAATGAAGTTGTGACTGTCAGATTAAAGTGTGTATTTTACTTGCGATACAACCCCTCATAACTGTGTATATATGAACATTTCTAGTGTCATGGCTAACGCAATATCCTGTCTGTAGGGAGAGTAGGAGATTTGGACGTGAGCAGACTGAGCAGTCCCTTGGCAGAGCCTCACAGGTTCCAGCATGCGGTAGTTTAGTGATTTTTCAAGCCAAAAATCTTGTCCAGATCATTGTACTTAGCAGCCACTGATGAACTTACCCTCCCAGACTTTGTCTATACAGTTTTAAAACACATTAACACTGGCGATTTATAATTACTAAGGCAGGAAGTTGATGTGGAGGGAGAAAAAGTCCTGTCTTTTACAAATCTCTGCAAAACTCCAGCTGTTAAAAAAAGATAGTGGTCAAAGATTTGAGTAGCTGCTTCTGTAGAATAAACCTCTCATTCCGATGAATTGTGGATGGATTCCTTACAGAGTTTGGGGATGGAATAGAGCTTATACCTGCACTGCCAAGGCTGTGAGACAAAGAAAGCAGTGGTCTGACCTGATGATGTAATTTATTTTCACTCACCTTTGAATCCGTTTTTCTTATCTAAGCCCAAAGGCACTGGATAAACATGACCATTTTGCCAAACATGGATGTCAAATGGGAGGGGAAGAAAAAACCCACCTCAAAAAACCTACATTCCCATTATATTTTAGCATGTTTTTCAGAGCAATTTGCAATCCTGGTGTTTTTGCTTTGCATACTGCAGCCCTCCCTCTCTCCAGCTTTATTCTGGTGCACAGCCCTTCCTGCCCACATGGTATTACGCTTCATGCGGACGTCATGAATATATTGCTAAATCCCAGCTGTCTTGCCAAACAACTGGCTTTTCCTCTTGCCAATTTTGTTCAGCCTCTGAAAAGCTGCAGGACTTGTGCTGGGCCTCATTCAAACTTAAATGATGTGCTCAGTCACAAACACAAAATAAAACTCAGGACACTAACAAAGTGTTTGATTAATTCTGTGAAAGGGTTAATGGGATCTTTTTTTTTTTTTTTTTTTTTTTTTTAAATTCCCTAAGGGGAAAAAACAGACAGAGTGAGAGACCCGAGTGGACACAACTAGAACAAAGCCCTGTTTATGATTAGTATGGCTGAAAATATCCATGTTAGGCCAGGTGCAGATGGCTAATTCCCCCAGACTACAAGCCAATTTAAACCATAATTCCTGAGATAGACCACTTTTCCCAACATTAATGGGAACCAGCTGCCTCCTATTAATAATATGGATGATTACAAAAAAAAAAAAAAATGTGGGGGAGGGAGCAGTGAAGTTAGAGAAGATATTATTTTCCAGGCTGTTGGTTGTGTCCTGCTGAGGACAATATGGAAAGCCTTGAAAAATCTGTCAAGTTGAATACACACAGTGTGTTTGCTCAGAAGAAGGATCGAATTATCTGTGTACTCCCATGCTTCAGTGACAAGGTTATTTAAGAAGTAGCAATTGTATTTATTTAGTTATTTGCTGGTTCTTCGCTTTTGCCTCCCCTCCGCTGACACTGGATGGTTTTGATTAGCTTCCTAGGATGGGAGCCCATTGCCTTTGGTACATTGAGCCTGGCCGTTCCTGCTGAAGCCTGATTTCATGTTAGACTGTAGAGTACATCAAAGAAGAAGGACAACAAATGATCTGAAGTGTTCTCCTGAGAGCCTAACTTGCCGGTTCAAGAAATTTGTTCAGCCTTCCATTACCCCCGTGCCAGCGTGAGATGAAGTGTGAGGACATGGCAATTCACAGCACGTAATACCAATGTGTCTCAGGAGTGGGTTTTGATGTGTTCTTTGTGATTGTTTTCCTTTGGTGGTTTTTGAGAATCTGAGTAGAATTTTAAAAAATAAACTCTGCAACATACTTATTTTACTTGTTTGGAAGGCAAGAAGAAAAGGCCCGTGATACAAGTCGTCTTGGCTATACTTTTTGTTCCTTATGTAGACATGATTCGTAACACATGGATCATTTCTTTGAGATTGATGAATAAAGGTGGCTTGCTACAAATGTCTCTCCTGCCCCTGCAGGAGATGAGTAGGAGCCAATGCCTTTTTCCTAGTTATTCTGCTAGGATTTTGAGGGATTCTCGGAGACGTTTAGCTCATGCAGACTGCATTTCTTCTTAATCCCTTTGATGATGGTCTCTGGACACATGGAGGAAAATCCAGCTCATGGCGTTGTAATTCCTGCTGGAGGGTTTGCAGGGGGCGTTTTTGTGTACCTGAAGAGATGCATAGATGGATGGAGCAAGCTGGGATTCTTCTCTTCCCAGCCTGAGATTTCAAAAGGGCATGATGCTTTCCCAGACCATGTGGACCTTGTACATACCTCCTCCAAATGGGACGGACCCACCGAGCCTTTCCTGATCCTCACTGGTTTGTAAGAGAAAGTGGGGGAGAAACACAGACTAGAACCTTGATTCTTTAATACCCTGATCACTTGCATTATAACAGGAAGCCAGAAACCATGGTTCTTAGAACAATTTCCCTCACTTAGACTATCTTCTGTCCCTTGCTAGGTTACAGGAAGAGCCCTTTTCTAAGTCAGGAGCAAAACATTTTCTAGATCACAAACTCTTAGATGGAAGCTCTGAGGAAAAAAATATATTTTTGACCTTCTAGCTAAGCTATGAATCTAAGGACATTCCAGCAAAGTATCATGTGTCCCAGCGGCAACACTTTGTTTTTAATCACGTCTTAGTAGCCCAGCCCTTACATGGGACACCAGAGTATCTCTCTGGGGTATTTACTGTAAAGAAGAAAACCTCCACTACCATATCCAAACTTCAGAGCATTATTTAAAGCAGACACAGCAGAGGTAATAAGAAAGAGATTACTGATTTGATGTATGTAAATAGAGCATAGTTGAGTTGACAATGTCTCTTTAAATAATTGAAAAAAATCAACCTCAGCTGACAGTAGCTGACTAGATAATGAGGCTGGTTGTGGAAGAACGTGAATAATTAGAGAGTGGGGATTCTTGCTGTGTGGATTTGACCCTTGGGGGCTCAGAGAAAGCAGGATTTGTGGCTGCTCTGAAATGCCAGTGGTCTGGTCCAGCATTCCTCTTGTCAATATGAACCTTGTGTTTTTATTGGAAACATGTGTCAAAACAAAACAGCATTTGAGCCTGCTGCTGAGAGAAGGTGGGCAAGTCCAGAGACAGCCAACCTGTTTTCCTGTTTGTTGCCAAAAATACCATGCTACTGCTGCCCGTCATGCTCAAAGGGAAGGACAGAAAGCAAGCGCCTTCGTAGTAAAGAAATTGTCGCTATACAGGTATGTACAGATTAAAAAATATCTTGCACTACTGATTCTGACACTATTCCCTCCTTAATGATGCTATTCCCGCTTAGAAAATTTGAGAAGTCAGGGTGACTATGGCATTCTGCTATACCTTGATGATGCCTAGACTAAGAGTTTGTATTACAGTCCTTCCCCAAAGATAAGCTGTTGCAGCAAGCCAGTTCTGATCTTTCCTGGATGGGCAGAGGAGCATTCAGTGAATGCTGTCATATATAATATTTTATATTATTATTTATATTTATATTATAAATATTTATATTTATAAATATTATAAATATTTATATTATTATTATGACCCTGTCATATATAATATTTTACGCCCTGTGGGCTGCCCAAACACTTTGAAATCTTTGTAAGTTATGAATCTTGGAACCATTACGTGTATTATAGAAAACTCAAAATAAAGAGGTGGGAGTCCTGGCATCTGGTGTTCAGATCTGTTAGTTTTCTTTTTCCTGAGTTAAAATTATTTTGTTGGGCTGATGTTAAACCTCTGCTTCTTTCTGTGCCATCCTCCCTATTCTACCTCCTTAGATGGTTTTATTCATGGGTGGATTGAATGGTTTGGGGAGCTAAAGAACCCAATTTGTAATGTGCTTTTGGGGCTTTCAGAATGAAATGCAGGCATTGCAGTAGAGTATTTAGTTATTAGTGTCTCCATATTTCTTTCCCTTGATCTACCTGTCCCATTGTGTTGTCAGATCTTCACAGTTTTGATTTGAGGTAATAATGGTGAAAGCTGGAACATGTGAGCCCTATTTAGGCCCAGCACCATCATGTTTCTGGACTGAATCTAAGCCTAATTAAAAAGGCAAGTGGATATCTCTGGCAAAAGAAAACATGGCTGACACAGGCTTTACCAAGATCAGTTTAACACAGTAGAATGTGCTCTGGCATCTTTGTTTGGTTTCAATTTTAAATATAAATTAAAGACATATTTCCACTGTTGTAGGTTTTAAGGATGATTTACAAACCAAAAAAAGAACTCTACAGCACTGTGAGGTCTGGCCCTTGTGATGCCCTTGTGAATAAGTCTCCCCTCGTCTTAATATCATCTCTGCAACTGTTTGCGCAAGCCTGCTTACATGCCACCTTATGGGCAGCTTGTACAGTTGTCACCGTTCCTCATTGCACCTGTGATCTCTCCTTATGTATTTCCTATTGCTCTTGAGTAGTTCAGGAAGTAGAAACTGTTTGCATCCAAGCTCTGAAGGGTTAGAGATGAGTTTTGGATTGGAGGCCCATGGAGGTGGGATGAAAGGATTTTCCTTGACCCCATGTCTTCACTGCTGCCACAAGCACAAGCAGCTTTGAGACATTCTTTCTGGAAGGTCAAAGTGTCCCCAAACTTTCAGGCAAAACTATTTCCATCTTCTGAGATCTTTTTCAATCATCACGGTTATTTTAGACATATTTCTTTTGGTGAGAATCCATTTCCAGTTTAGAAATTGCAGAGGTCTTTTTTTTTTTATAGTCGATACTCCTTTTTGTTAATTTGAACCACCATGTGATGATTGTCATGTGCACTTCAGAGTAGAGTTTGTGGGAAAGTTTTGCCTTCAGAAATAAATTTACCGATAAGAATTTCCCTCATTAATTAATTGCCCTTATTAATTAATGGAACAAGCTTAATCGATTCTTTAATGGAATGTCAAATAGATACCCATTCTGGAAATCCAAATCCACTTGTGGTCTTTGACTAAACTGTCTGGTTTTATTTGTATCCAAGGCAATTTAGTGTCATTTCTTACTGAGCAAAGACTCTCCTATGAATGAAGGTCTTTTTGGGAAAGGTTATTACAAAATAAAAAATTTTTGAGACCCTCAAATTGAAGAAAGATGATCTGATAGCAGGCAAACTGAGCTCTGGAGGGCTCCTTTTGAAGACCTCATCTATCAGCTAGGAATTGGCAGAGGCAGTCCTTGGATTACAGTGGAATTATAAGCACACTCTTCTCACAGCGGTGGCACAATTGTTTTGAAACTAGGCAGATCTTCTGTGTTTACTATTTGGCAGGTTCTGTGTTTTTGGCTGGCAGCCACGCTGAAATGTGTTTAGTTTTAATTGACAGCCATGGTCAACACTGCAGATCCCAGGTAGGTACTGCTAATCCTGACAAGGCAAGACAGAAACAGACAGCAGGTTTGTATTCCAGCTAGCCAGAGACTCAGTCTTTAGGAAAGCAAAGGCACTTCACCTCTAGACAATTCACCCTCAGGAACTCAACCTCCAGTCTCATACACCTCTCAGCACCCCTTTGGAAGCAGTCCACAGCCACAGGAGTTGTAAGCTGTTGCAAGTAAAATGATTTTGTGATCAGCTTTGGTGGAATGGGAAGCCAGGTGCTAGCATCCTTGCATGAGAGATCTTATTAGAGTAGAGAGACAACCAGAGCTGTATTTTCTTGGATTTGAGACTTGAAAGCAAGAACAGTTACACACAGACCTGTAGTTTAAAATATGAGAGACATTCCAAAAGTGCATATGGTTAGATTTATGTAAGCCACAGTCTGTAATGGTTTAGATTTAACCTCCCAGTCCTTGTGAGAGAGTTTCAGCCTTGCTCTCAAGAGAGTAAGAGTAACACAGAACATTTACAAAAGTAAAAGGAAAAAAAATAGCATATGCACAGACTTATGATGGCTTAGTCATGACATCTAATTAGGGACAGCAAGGATTTCTGTGGACCACAAAAACATTAGTTTCAGTTGGCATAAAATTCCACAGAATAATAATTGCGACCATCTCTCAGTCTATCTGCCTCTCTATCAGTTGTGCTCGTATGCTTTATTTTTAGTGATGCATTCCTTCTCATGTTATTGTCTTCTTTATGAGATAACTTCTCAAGGCAACACAGTGTCAGGTTAGATACTACCAAAAAAGGACACCGAAGGTAGAGATTTACTGCGCCAAAGAGAGTAAAGGAAATTCATCATGTCACCAGAGAGTAAATGGAATGGTTGTTTCATCCCTGTGCCATGGGATGCCTCCAGTGAGAAAGTAACCCAGAAACTGACGCAGTCAGTGACAGCTTCAGGACATGACTTCAGTGAATCAAGGTATTCCCCAGCCTCCAGATACAATTACTGGTAGTATCTCTGCAGAGAGACATCTTCAGCACAGCATTTATGAATCTGGATTATTTCTGAGCTGTTTTTTTTTAAGCTGGGAGAAGGTGAAGAATATCCCCTAGCTGCTCATTTTTAATGGGGCTGTGAGATCGAGATGGAGACCTGGCTGTTCCAAACTTTCCAAAAGGCATTTCCAATAGTAGAGTAGCCCTATTTTCTCCTTCAACAGGTCTTTAAACTGTGCAGTACTCGTTCATCAGCCTCAGACTTTGATTTGGCACTGCTATGTTGTGCAGATGTAGCAATCACATTTGTGAGTCTGGAACTAATTAAAAATGGAATATTTTAGATCAGTCATGGTGAGTGTGGCCAGATTTACAGGGAGAATACAAGGGAGCTTAACTAGCAGAGTGATCTAGCCTTTTAAAAATGTTCTTCCTTTAACATTGGTACATTATCTACAGGCAATTGCATTGGTCCTTTACAGCACTGTCTTTATGCACCCTCAGGCTGGTTAAAAGGTAGCTTTAAGGGGACACAGGTGTTTCATGGCTTGCTATGTTCCAGATGCAGGGGGAATTGTCTCTAAAATCTGCCTGGCAAGACGTTGGGTTTTTAATTCTCTTTTTAAAGAGGGAACGGTTGCCAAGCCTGTCCACCAGTTTAACAGGAGACAATGAGTTAAAGGCAGTGGGGAATAGAAAAACCACGAGATCAGAACAAAAACAGGTGAGGACATAGATGTGGCTCTACCCCTGTAGCAACGGTATCTCTGATAGCTCCCCAGAATGGCGTAGGGCCATCACAGGTAATACTGTTACCTAAAACTTGCAGGCTGCACTGATTTCCATGAACCTCTCCAATCCTATGAACTCGGTTTGTGAGCGACTGAAGAGAGAGATCACCTGCAGACAGCGCTGTAGGGTCTTTGGGGAGGCAAGATTATCCACAGAGCAATTATATGGTGGGTTACCATCATTTTCCTCCTTACTCAGCTCAGCATTTTCTGGGCCTGCTGCTCCTGGCTGCCAGCTCTGCACCTGATCCGTGCTGAGTCAAGCTTAGAAACAAACAAAAACCCCTATGATCTCCCCCACTGTGTAGTCAGGGCTCGTTACGGATCAGTGCTTTTTCCCTTTGCACCTCGCCATCAGCTCACTCTAGCTGTGACTGGCAACTGGTGTGCCATGACACCAGTCACACACCAATTGCACCACTCATCACAGTCTGGTGGGGACATCGGGTTCCTGTCACCACTGCTTTGCGTCACCTGATTGTCTCCTGGGCAGCACCCAGCTGCGAGTGCCGTGAGTCAGGACCTCTTCACTGTGCACGGACTCTCTAATGGGCTATTTGATTAGATCCTTGGGAGACTGCCTCTGTGCAAGCAAATAGATGCCAATAATAAGGCTGTGCCCTGGATGTGGCTGCTACTGGAGAATAGAAAACTTACCTGTAGGTTGTCATTCAGATGATACATTCCTTGTATGTTGCTCAGATGGCAAAGCCATAGCGATATATATACCGTATATTATATATATACTGGTTTGTATCTAGGAAGGTGACTTCTCAGTCCTGGTCCCCCTCAAAAGTTTGTGATTTGCAAACCCCAAAATAAACAGGTAATTTAGTATCATATAGTGACTTCTTTTTCTCTTAATCCCAAAAGGCCTTTAAAATGGATTTGTAGACAAACTGGTAGTGTCGAGTTTGGTTCCATTCTGTGAATGCAGGTGGAGGCACTGCGGTGGGGAGGTGGCTGGGGAGTGTCTCCAGCCATCTGCACCCAGCTTTGCACTCTAAGGGATGCACTGTCACCAAACGGTCCCTCGTGGTCCTGCTGAGGGTACCCAGCCTCAGTTTATCAGCCCACCTTAAAGAAAAATAAATAGCAAATCATCTTCTCTTAAACATGGTGTGGCTCACAGTCTCTGCAAGGCGTTCTTTGCAGCATGGCTTATATTACCATTAAAATGATTTAACTGGAACCTCTGCTCAGCAGCATTGTAGGTGACATGTTCCCTAGCTGCAGTGTATCCAAACAGATTGTTGCAAGGCCTTGAATAAACATTTTGTAAGTCTAGCTCTGAAGCAATTTACATCAAGCAACATTTATTTCATGGGTGCCAACTAGTTCTTGTGTATTCCTGACAGAGCAGGCAATGTTTTCTATCAAATCTGGTGGGTGTAAGCAGAATACCTATTAACAATGCGGCAGGAACCTGACTGAATGCAATATTTATGGCTTATGCATATGAAAGTCTCATAGATAGTTTGCTTATAAAGAGTGCATGAATTCTGTGGCTAATGCTTGAAATGAGTAAGAGAACAAGAATAATTTTAAACATTTTTCTCACAGGCATACCTATCTACACACTTCTGTTCCTCTTGGAAAGTGAAGGATTGATGCTTTCCTCAGAATAGGCTGAATGCAGAGCTCAACAAAGCTGGTCCATCCATTGGTTTCAAGAGGTTTAGTGCTAGGGTCAATACAATGTAGTAAAGAATTAGGCTAAAGCAGTCAAAACCTAGCAAAAGGAGAACATTCCCAGGGCCCTTAAATTCTTCTTGCATGTTACTATGGTGAAATCTCAAGTTCATCCATTGATGTCAGTGACGAGTTTAAACTGTGCTGAAACGGAGCAGAAACAGGTCTTGGCCAGCGTGGCAGTCGTTAGGTGGTGAGTTGTGTGCTAAGCACCCTAAAACTGAACCTCATCCAAGCCCCAAGTCTGCGGAATGGAGATGGAAATTTCATGAAGCGAGGCTTCAGCTTGAGTAGTCTTACTCCTTTTTGCTTTCGCACAAATTAGCAGAGTTCTAAAAACAGCTTCTAACACTCATTTCTACTGGCATGGCCGCTATTGATCTTGTCCAGAAAGAGGAATGGAAAGACACGACTGAGTTGGCGATGATCCTGAGCCGTGGAGTTTGGATCTAAACCCTGATCCAAGCTTTGCTAAAGAACAGGAGGGTCTGTGTATCTGGAGGTTTGATTTAATCTCTTGTAGGCGTATAGAAAATCTATAGTGCTGGAGTATGGCTTTTTCTCAATGGATAAGATCTGTCGGATCTGGTGCTCTGGGGTGACCGGCTTGGTGAGGAAACTTAACCTGGGAAGAGAGTGGCCTGAGCAGCAGCAGCAGCAGCATCTGCAGGGGAGAGGGGTGTCCAGCCATGGGAAGCAGGAAGGCAAAGAATATTCTGAGTGTTCCCAAACATGGCCCAGCTCAGATGTCTCATCAAGCTTTTTTCCCAGAACAGACTTTTTTTTCTTTTTTTTTTTTTTTCTTCCTTTTTTTTCAGTTCTTCAGTCAGCTGGAAGAGGTATAGTGCTTAAACCCTGATTCACAAATGCTCCCGCGAATAGGCTGGAAACTTTAGTCACCATGAAGATTTTGGTGACATTATGATTAATACTTGCCCAATATCTGCAGTATTTTTTTTAAAAGAGTCGCAACTCATTAAACGTATTGTTTTCAACCAAATGTTCATTTATTATAATTTACTGTTTGTTGTTTTTTTAGTTTTAAGCTCTTCAGTCTGACCAGTCAAGAAACAGAAATATTAACACGCAATTGAGCCACCCAGTATAATCATTGTTATTAAAATCAACTAACAAAATATGATACTTTACAATTTGCAAAAAGAAAACAGATTGGCAATTGCTTATCCAAACTGTACAGTAAATATGTTCCAGTAATGTGGCTTAGCAGAAAACAGGACAGAAAAGACCACAAATAAAATCAATATTATTATAAATATTATTTTCCACAAGTAATTTGAAAAGCTCCATTTTCTTCTGAAACATTTGTTTTAAATTATATGCTGACATAGTCTGGAAATAACTATGATAAACTATTTTTAAATTAGTAGTACACAAAGGAGTTTCTTCTTTATGGTCTTTTTCACATCAACAGTTTCTGGTTTCTGACATGCTAAAATAGACTTGGATAAGCATTTATATGTGTGTGTGTGTCTGTACGCATGTAGCCACTTTTATTTATTTATTTTCTGGTTTGGACTACAGAATTGTGTGCTTTGGAAAGCAGGTGGTTTCCAGCATTTGAAGAGATCTGAATGTTAAATGAGTTATGTTTTGTATTGCAGGGAAGTATTGCTGCATGTATTTTCACGGTATTGCTTTCAGGCATCTTTTTGGGTTCATTTCCAAACTGCTAAGAAAAAGTGATTTTGCTTTCAGAAAGGAATTGCTCAGCTAAAAATAATAAATATGTTATAGCTAATATGGAAACGAAATATGTCAGAAGTGATGTGGAAAACATTGGAGCGGACTGAGCTAAAAGGATAAATGATCCCAAGAAAGAGTCAAACGAAGCTGTTGCAGAAAGTCCAACTTTTACCAGAGCCAGGACAGTTTGCAAACCACAGATGAAAGACCCTTGCTTCCCGTGGAGGATTCAGGAGAGCCAAAGACTTTCTGCTGGCTTGAGTCAATAAGTGGGTCGCAGCCTGGCCAATGTATCCTCACACTGCCCCTTTCTGGGCAAAGGATCCAAATGTCAGTGGTGCCCCAAGCCCTGCACCCCTATTGTGGGATGGCCAAGTCTCCCGCAGAGGCTCGGGCAAGCTGGGAATGCCACGTACTTGTAGTTTCAGTGCAAACGTGCACCCATGTCCAGGATGAGCATTTTATGTGATCTCCTCTCCAGGCTTTAGCAGTATTGGAGGTCTCTGTAGGGTCTGAAGTTTCCATATTGTCATCCCAGGAAGCCTTGATAGAAATGCAAATCAAGAGTGGCAGTTTCGCCAGTGCCCTGTATATACCGGGCTGACAGCCCTGGGGGATGCCTGCCCTGTCCCCATCAGCATACCGCAGGGGGTCCCTCATGACTAGAGGCACTGTCATATGTGTGTGTTGTTCTGCCACCAAATATCACATTGCCTAAAGGTTGACAGACAGTTCTGAAGGGTGTCATCTCTGCTTTTGAGAGCATTCATCTTAGCAGGTGTCTCAGATCAATTCTTCAGTTTGGCTACCGAAATGAAAATTAAAGATCCTGCCCACCAGGAAAACTAATTTGAAAATACATTTTTAACCCCAGAGCAATCTTTTACCTGCAAACTTAATTGTATTCCTTTAAGAAGATGTAATTAAGTATCCTCATGGCAGACCATCAGTTTTTACAAAGCATCTCTGGAGCAGATAGACATCATTACTAATACAATTCTTGGAGGTGCAGGCAGGAAAATAAATTGGTTGTCATTGGGACATCATCAATATAATGAACATCTGACATGTAGACTGTTTCAGATGAAGCAGACATAGATGAGGGGGGAAAATTGTTAATAAGAACAGCAGACAGGACATTGCAGACTGTATCTGTCTCATGAAATGTTATTTGCTGCCAACACATCACAGTAAAGAAAGTCTGGTCTATCTGGGAATAGATGAGAAAAATAAAGTGAAGAGACGCTTTCAGGTATGTCCTGAGAAGCTCTGCTGAGTAACGCAGTTTGAATCTTTGACTGTTTTTATTGCATCTTGGTAGCTACTTTCATTTCAGGAAGGAAACTGGTAGTTTGGCTGTCTTTTATTTCCATTTACCACTACAGCAAAATTGAACCTTTGATTTTTGGAACTATACTGTCTCCAAGAGAAATCAGTAGCTAACATTGTCATTCAGACAAATACAAAGCAGAGCTGGTTCAAGTTTTGTGCAAAGCCTATGGGGAAATTTTGACATGCAGAAATGAATACCCAAATGCCCTCGGCTGCCTCGGGGATTTCGGGCAGCGTCCGCAGGATGCAGGGGAAGAATTCCAGGGTTGAAAATGGCTGAAAATGTTCCATGATAGTGTCCCAGCTCAGCACTTTTTAGTCTCAATCATCTTCCATGGATTTAAGCATGTGTTCATTGTTAAGGATAGATGCTAAATACAACAAGAACCCACTGGTTTTTCAAGCAGGACCATAGATCCTTTTCTGATTTGTGAATTATCTGGGAAGTGATTCTAGACTCTTTCAAGTCTTTTCTTCCAATATTCATTAACAAGTTTGGATGACGTGCACTCTTTGATTCAACTGTTTCCTATTCAATTTACATGGTGGGTGAACTAAACCCACACAATATAATTCCTTTTCCCAGTTTTAGATGACTGAAACACACTGAAGGAGAGAGTTTTCACTTTGTTTACTTGGAAGAGTTTTGAATGAACAGTTGCTCATGTCAAAGGGATTAGCAAGGGGATTTATCAACATACTCGCACAGATCTCCACTTGTCAGGATATGTGTTAGCTAAAACCCCGCAAGTCAGAGCAAACTACAAGAAACAATGCCATGAGAGAGTATCCTTATGCAACTAGAGCAGCTCGAAGCACTGTGCACACCCTGAGCTGATCAGGAGGTATGAATAACCCTTCTTCTGAATCATATTTGGCCAGAGAAAGCATGGTAGACAGTGTCAAAGCTTACGTGGAACCTGAAAGAGATAGCCAAACCTCAACAGGATCAAAAGTTCATGTAAAGGTCCTAAGGCTCAGAAACTAGTATGAATGCTCCCCAAACCTATCCAAGCCATGTGGGCCCAGCTTATTAACCTAGCAGTGTCATGACAAATGGTTTTCTCACAAGGTTTCTGATGCTTCCTCTTGTTTGACAGGCAGGAAATACCATCAGAAGAGCCTTTCTCGCTGGAGTTCATAAGTTTCGGTATGAGAGGGAATCAGGAAGTGCAGAGTCAGCGCGAAAATGAGAAACAGCGCGCTGGGGTTGGGATGGGGGCAGGAGGGATATCGAGAAGGAAAGTTAAGTTTTCTAATGCCACAGAAATGGGCTGTTTTGAGAGGTGTCAGCACATGTGGGAACGGGCTGCTGTGTCGGGTGGTAGCAGGATGTGTTTCTGGAAGAGTGACTTGTTCCACCCGTTGGTCCAGCCCAGGTAATAACATTTCCCCGTGACTGGGGAATGTAGCAGGATGAGAAACTTTGTTCAAATGAGAAGCTGAAAATGCAGCTTTATAAAGACTTTGCAGCTGTAGAACAAAATTTTCCTTGTAAGGATCCCAAATCAGTAATGTTAATCATGGTGCTGTTGTTGCTTTGCAGTGTATCTGGCATTGTGGAAGGGCTCATCAGGCATTTTTTTTTTATTATTATTATTATTATTATTATTTATTTTTTTCCTTTGCAAGGCTCTACTTAAACACTGGGCTACCTGCTAGCCTATGCAGCATCACCTCATTGCTCCTGGGTGACAGGACAGCAGCAATCGCCTCTGATGACGGATTCTGCGATGTATGGCCGTGTTGTTTTGCTACAACATGAGCAAACGGAGCATTCTTTGTGTGCAAGTCTGAGGCTGTGCACATGAACTCTCCAAAAGCAAACAAATAGCCTTTATAAAGCCAAATTCCAAGCAAAAACCAGCTCAGCAGCTGTGAAAGGTGTCTCTGTGCTTCATTGTTGATGAAAGTACTATCCACAGTGAGTCAAACCTCAGGATGTGGTGAGAAGCTGAGAAGAAAAGAAAGATAAAGAGTGGGGGGAAAAGGGGGGAAAAAAACCTTCTCAGGATGAGGAGTTCAGACACGCCAAATTTCTTTGGCACAGACATTGCTGTCATGAGCCTTGCAGATGTTTAATGTTTGATGCCCTACTTTATTTCACTTGGCACTGACTGTGAAGGTTTTGAAAACAGTATCACAAAGTATTTTAAATTGCAAAGCTGACCTGTGCGTGCCATAAACAGCATCTCCTTCACGTGCTACGAGCTGACAGTGCAGGCAGAAACCTGCCACGTGAGGGCTGTGACCAATCTGTCATTAACCTGCATCTGCTCACTGTGACATAAACGTCGATGATAATTTTCCTCCACTCCAGCCCTTTCTTGAACTCTTCTGGGAAAGCAGAAGGCAGCTGCCCGAAGGACAGCAACTTGGCTTGGAAAAAGGGAAAATCTAGTCTGGAAGCTGAATACTAAAAGTAGGCATTGATTTTCTATCAAAGAGGTGAAGTGCTCAAATTTGCTACGCTGCTTTGGCTTGAAAAGCATTGCCCATCAGGACTACCAGGCGTGCTTTGTTCAGAAGAGATAATGCTTCAGGATTCATTCTGAGGCCCCGGATTTTACTTTCACCAGCTCCAGCGAGCTTAGGCACAGTTTCTTGCTGTGTGACTCGAAGTTTGGTGGCCCCAGAGTTTCTCCTGTGATGCTGTTGTCAGATATTTAGCTATAGAAGCGCTAGCTCAGGCATAAGGAAAAAACTATCCTGTAGCAGATAGTACCTAACTAGCAGAACAGGTCTTTTATCTACTGAACATGTGTTTTCCTTCACTTGCAGTGAAAGAGGAGGGCAGCTACAACACAAATGAAATGAGAGCTGAACAATGTAGGGCATAAAGAAAATAAAAACTGGAGCAAATCGCGTAAAGGCTGTATGGGCTTGTCTCTAGTATTTACTGATAGGAATAATACAGGATCTCCCGTCAGGTCTAATCATACCTGTTGAGTTGACAGGTGCTGATTCAGCACTGAGACACAGTGCCCGCTCTCCAGAGGAGGATTTATGAAGATCAACCTGAGCCTCCACAGTGGTGATTTTCCCATTGCCAGTGCTGGGAATCCAGGAGCTACTCGAATAAGGCACATGGAACATAACTAAGAAAAACAAGTCTGTTATTGATAGACTTACATTGCTGCACCTCCTCCATGAGGCCATTTCAGAAGCCCAAGAGGCCCACAACTGGAGACAGATTGAAAATGGGTGCCCTGCCGTCGGTGGAGTCAGCCTTTAAAGACATGTTCAGAGCAGGAGCCAAACTGAGCTGCTCTGCACCACCCTCACTGGTGATGACGGGAGTAGGACTTCAGTGTCCCTGGGGGAAGGTCTGCCTCTGAGAACAGCAGGTTGTGACCCGTCTCTTTTAACCTCCAAAGAGTTTGAACAAGTCCTGTGAGATCTGAGCGGCTGGAAAGGACCAGACACAGGAATAATTGCAGCGGCGCTACCGCAGCACCTTGGCAGCCGCTGACACCTGATGTATGCCACACGTTGTGGTCTTTGGTCTTTATTGGCCAATCATTCAGAGGTACTGACTGCAGTTCCTCAGGAGCGTGTCACATGCAGCTCCTCCAGGGACTGCTCGCAGCGGGCATGGGGAGAAGCCCTAGCCTTGGCATAAGCAGAAGTGTGAGCTAGCTACTGCCACCTGCTTCTCTTTGCTTATGGCTCAGCTCTGGAGCATTGTAACTGTGTATTACAAAGAAAATGAGAAATATTAATTTTAATATTCAGTATTCAAATGTTCTTGTACACATACACACTTATGAGCGTGTGTGTGGAGCCAACACATATATAACATAAATGTGTTCGTTTATTCAGTGCATTTCCTGAATGGCTGTGGTTTTTTTAATAGTGTTATCCCTTTATCTCCACAAATGAATAGCAGTATTAGATCTGATCTCTAATTATATTCTGAAGACCAATAAACCCATGAACATTTCTGGATGTCTTTAATTAGAATAAAAGCCAAACAAAACAACCAAAAGAAAACGAAGTGGTTGATGGAGTAGAACTGGAGTGGTTAGGAGTAGAACCGGGCAAATTAGTCATTGCAAACATTTAATGATTTTAGACCTGTCCAGCTTTTCTTAGTATCCTGCAAACAGGCTTTATTTTTTGTACATATTTATATTCTTTGAAAATTTTATATGTATTTCGTATAAATATGTTTCAGCACACTGGATGTAAAGTATTTTTTAGCTGTGTTTGGGGATGTTAGTGGTATTTGTGTGACATTCAGTAGGCCTTGTAAATCATGTGGTGCTGTATATGCTTATACTGGGGTAGCTGAAAGCACCCTAAAACACAGGGTGAAAAGATTTTTAGGTGATCGCGTAAGCACTTGCCTAAATGCTTGCAAGGATGCAAGAAGGGTCAGCGTGACCCAGTGATGCTTCAGTAAAAAGGAATGGGTGGAGTTAATCCCTCATAAATTTTTTTTTTCGAAATTATGATGAGGTTTTAGTTAATTTTTAATGTCATAATGTGTGTTAAAAGATACTCATTTCTTATTCTGATGATTTTCATAGGAACAAGGTATCCCCCTTGCTGTACTACAGCTGTCTCTGGGGTGAAGCGCGACTGGTTAACTCCAGCACAGAAGAAAATCAGATCTGTGCCTTAAACAAAGCAGCAAAATCAGGAAAGGAGAATTGGATGGAGCGGAAGAATTTGACTTGGGAGGGAAGTGTTCAGAAAGCGCCATGGCATCTTCAAGAAAGCAGCGGGATCAGAGCTCTCATTGCATGTGAATTGCCTGAACTGCATGAGTGAGCTTTAAGGAGAGTAGTAACAAAAGAAGAATATGGCTTACAGGGTACGTCAGCCCTGGAAAATAGAAGCATTTTACAAATGGCTTCACCTTCTTTGACTGTTGATACCCGACAGTGATATACAATTACTTAATGTCCTGGCTGTTTTGTTGTATATGAAATGCAACGCCTTCTCTTTAAACCTGGTTAAAGAATATAACAAGAGAATGCAGCAATTTCTAAATAAGCCATTAGCTCAGTAGGAGAGTTTTCTCAGGCTGTTTTGAGAAAAGAAGAAAAAAAAAAAAAAGTAGTTTAAACTTTTGCCTCAAGGGCTGGAAACCTATTTTTCAGGCTGTTTAACTTTTGTCATTCCCAGTGCAACTGTTCAAATTAGCTTCAGACAGTGAAATAAATAGGAAATATTGCCCAAGGGTCCTTGGTTTTGTCAGAAGGGACTTTGAAAAAAGTGGAGGAGAAGAAGAAAGCCTTATTCAGAAAGGTCTGCTGAGTCTTTTTGCTGACATGAAATCAAAACTGACTGAGGTTAAGTTCATTCAATTATCACAAACACCCCAGTGTACAAGGAAACCCATAATGTGATGATAGTGGATTAAAAGTTCAAGAGAAGATGTGGTGTGAACTTCCCCAGGTTTGAATTCAAAGTTTCAGCAAAGGAAGAAGAACGCCAAGTAAATCTGGGAAACAGGTTCAGAGAGGGGGGGAAGAAAAGATTATTTGCTCACAGTACAGAATGGCAAAGCAGCCACGGTATTTGCTGTGATAGATGTGCTGACTGTATCCTATGGGCCATACATTAAGAACTTCATGTCTCTTTCTCTTAGGAGACATTAGTGTTGATTCTAAAGACCCAAATGTTGGGAGAGCTTGGACACTCATACATCTTAGCTCAGCTGAGCATCTCTCCTCAGGCAGCACTTTGAGCAATTCTACCCTAATAAACTGTTCCTGACAGAATCCTGTATACTTGGTTCCTCTTCTCTTAATGTACTACCAGCCCACGGAGGTATCTTTGTTTTCAGAATCCTTTCTGTACAAGTCTCCTCTCTGACCATTTTCCCAAGAAAACCCTTCATCATCTGCAATGAATTAAAATATTTGTATAACAGGGATAAGTTACATACATACATGACCATGGCAAGATAGAATAGCATCTCCTCATCTTTTAAAGTCTTTCCTTCCTCCCTGTTGTCCATGGTTTTAATCCTGATGGGTTGGCAAAGCCTCTTCAATTTCTGTGTTTGCAGTAGCTGAGAAGTACAAGGTAACACTCACAGATGGTGTCCTACCCATCCTAACCAACCAACCAACCACCTACTTGAAAATGAGTGAGGCAAAGCAAGACCATCCAGGCTGGGACATCCCTAGAGCTATTTCCATCTTTCACCTATAGATGATCTGGCCCCGCTGGCAGCATGGTCCAAAGGCTACTGGCAAGGCAACTTCATTTCTCCCTGTCTTTGCCACAGTCTTGTCTTTCTGGAGGTATGTCGATGACTGCCTGGTAGGGTAAGGGAGCCATCTGTAGCGCAGAGGAACACATGCAATAAATGAGCTACTAATTTAATATGGTGATTAAGGAGGATAATTTCTGATACCATCTCTTTACAAGCAAAAAGTTGACGTGACTCCTTACCCCCAGTCTGTTTCCATTGCTACTCCCAGTATTTTACTTCTTTCCCTCAGTCACATCTTTTTCTAAATGGTCTCTTGTACCTGGTATTTAATTCACGTGTTGTTCCCCTGTATCCTCTGTGTGCACGAATTAAACTGTTATCAAAAAGAGGAGCTTACCTCTTCTTATTGAAACTGGAGTTTACTAATACCTCCATTACCTTTATATCACAGAAAACAATGAACAAACATGTTATTCATAAAAGAATCATTTTATCTTGGTTAAGTGTTTCTTGCAGCACCAAGCCTTGCACAGCACACCACTGGTCTGGAGTCCTTCTGGAGCACCAAGAACATCCTTTAGATCAAGCAGAAAAGGCATTCCTGTAAGTGACTTCATTTAAAAAATTATTTTTATGTCACAAACTTACCTTGCTATCGCTGATGATTTTTTTCTCTGAAAGTCAAATTTTAAAATGCCTAAAATCATCACGGAAATATACAGACAAAAGAGACTTAATCATGTTTTTGTCTAATTTGAGCTTCTAGGATATTTAGTGAGAAATTAAAATGCACTTCACAGCGCTCTCTGGCATGCACTATAACTACAATCAACATTTCTAAGTATCATAATAATAAGGATGATAATGATGGCGACTGCCTCCCACCTATTTGCTGCAGGAAAAGAGCTGAGTGCAACAGGATGTACTATGAGTTAGATTTATTCCTAGATTTATTCCTCCCCTCTCTCAGAGGTAAAATAGGTCAATATTCTATTATAGTCCAAACATTATCAGCTTTCTTTCCCCATATATTTTGATATTCCAGTGAAAAGGCCCCATGAAAATCAAACTCAAGCTTCAGAAAAATTACTCCTCTCAGGTTTAATTTTTAAAGTTTTCTCGGTCCATATTTTCCTTTTTGTTTGTTTCTGCAGGGCTCCTCTGTGTGTGCTCTTTGCTTTCTCAACAGAAAGAAAAAGGAAATCAAAACCTAAGGCCTCAAAATGGAACAAAACAAAGCAGATCCTGGTGCTGTGGTTATTTTCATTGGGAAGAAAAACCCACAGCATATTTTCCAAAACCAAATAAACATTGATATTATCATTATTATTTATTGCAATATCAGCCCCTTTTTGGCAAGTGCTACTCTGGAAAGATGTGCCTTTCCTGGAGTCGTGTTGGAAGCCATGCACGCCAAAATCTTAGTCCTTTCTTTGGGACAAGAAAAGACAATTTTGAACTGCCAGCACGCGAGGGTATTTTCTGGATAGAGCAAACCTCTTAGTAGGCAGCCACATATATTAAAGCAGAACTACTATAAATGTCTTGTCCATTTATTCTGATTACTGTAACAAAGAGCACTCACTGGTTTATGCTGCCTTCTCTGACAGAAGAGAAACTGCAGTAAAGAAATCCTTCTGTCTGTGCCCAAGGATCAGGCAATCTGTAAGAAAGAACGAAAACAACACAGAGAAATGAGTATCTCATTTCAGCAAGGTCTGAATCATTATTGGTGACATTTTGGATGATTCAGCATGTTTCCTGGCTTCTCCCCCACCCCCACCCCCCCCAATTCAAGGAGTGTTTCTGTGAAAATGAAAGCATAAGGATCTGAGTTTATTCATGCCACGCACTCCTTTCTCTGAGTACCTGAAGCTGTACACCTATTTTTCCTCTTGCTGACTCTAGGATAAATCAGGTGTAGGTGCATTGGAGGTCCAGTGCTGGAGAAATGCTGGTGTGAAACTGGGCTGATAGAGGCACATCACTTACAGGGTGTTACACTCCTCCAGATCACTGCAGAGACTACAGGCTGGGAATAAGTAGCACATGTTGAAAAATCCATAAGAAACACAGCAACTTTTTAGATGAAAGGGCTGGACTTTGGGGTTAATGGCCAGGGCAATGAATAGAAGGGAAACTGATATTATCGCAAACAAGAATCCCTTCCAAGGAGCAGCCTTTCTTCTCTCCCCAGCCTGAGTATGGAAATCTATTGGAAAATAAACCTGTGAATGCATTATTAAAAATTGGACTGATCAATGTCTTAACTTTTTTATTTAAGCTTGAGAATAGAATTTTTAGGATTAAGCATATTAATTGTTCCACTGATATATGATATTCTCTATCGAGGGTCAAATGTTTGAAAGCAGTCTCATTTTTTTTTACTCACAATCTACTATAGAAGCAATTAATTATAAGCACAAACTGGAGGCAAGAGGGGACAGAGAAAAGGAACAGCTGGAGAAGGTATCAAAAAGAGAAGGGGAGGAAATGAAATGGAAAAATACACATAACCACCTTTGCTATAGAGTTAACAAGGAGAAAAGTAGGAACTTGAATTCTCTGAAAAGGTTCTTGTTGACAAGATCCTGGAATTTTTATTCACCATCATTTCTTTCTCTGAAAGTATCAGGTTTTACTTGAAATCTCAATATTTCACATAGTTTATATCCTAGGGAATCTTCATTACCTGCCTTTCCCCCAGATGTGTGGGATGAGAGCTAAAATATCTAGATTTTATAAAAATTGAATGAAAACTCCAAATCCATAGCAAATATCCCTGATAATGTACAAAATAATAAAAACATGTTTTCATGCTTTTATGAGGTTGGGTTCATTTTTTTCATCCTGCCAATCATCTCCTCTTTGAGGTTCTCTGAGGGAGGGTGAACAGGGACATCAGATAAAAGGCTAGCAGTGGCTAGAAATGCCTGGAAGAACTGTTCACAGGAGTCTTCACCACCCCAGAGCTGTGTAGCAGCACTTTCAGGCAAAATCATATTTACAGCGCTAAACTCACAGACATTTTAAACAATTGTGTGAAAACTAAGTATGTGGTCAAAGTTACAGGTAAAAAAGGCTGAATGGGCTGATGAAAGATATCCCCAAACGAAGGAAATCATGTCCAGATGAAGAGGTCACTTCATCTGCAAGCCTTAGGCATTGCATGGATAATAATCACCAGGTTCAAGTGTTAACAGGAGAATAGAAGACAAATGGAGATATTTGTCATTTATTTCCAAATAAATGCAAGGTTATTACGCACAAAACCTTCACCATGTCTAAACAGGCAGATCCAAGAGGGTAATTTCAGGGCAGTTTTCCGTAGTGAGTGTTTGCTCCGGGTTTATGTGGGGTTCTGCTTCACCCCTTCAAGATAGAGCATCAGGCTGTTCAGAGACTGGCTGGTGCTCTGTACTTAATGCTACAACTTTTGGTGAACAAAGCTCTTTGTAACAATTCCATGCAGGTTTCTTGTAAAGATATTTCTTTAAGTTAACAGAAAGACCTACAGTGATTCTTGAGGACTGTGATGGAAGCCCATGGAGATGTATTCCCGGTGCCTCGGTACATGTCTGGGAAGAATGTGAATGCAAACAGACTGAGGTTCTATTAGCCAGGGTAGAAATGATATCCATGAATTAAAGCATTTTGCTGATATGCAGGGAGGGACATGTGATCCTGATCAAGAATGGTTGGACCTGTCCTCTTGTGAGCAGGAGAGATGTGAGGATGACCCTCATGCCACCAGACTGGAAAGGGTTAAAGAACACCAGTTAATCTGCAGTCAGGCAGCTGAGAGGCATAATTAGCCAGATTGATTAGCCTATAAGGGCTATGGCAAGACAGTAGCTTCAGTTTGCCTGGAGTGGGGGAGGAGTTTGGAGGCTGGGCTCCCTGGAGGAAGGCTTAAAGGACTCCTGGACTGGGACTATCACCTGCCCTGCTCTATCCCAAGGGCAGCTGCTCTGGAAAGGAGCTGAGAATGGCTATTTTTTAACAGTAAGTAATTATGAGGCTTAGAGACAATGTTTGTTTTCCATAACTATGATAGAGCTGGTTTCTAGTCCTGAGCTGAGGCCTGGTCTGTGTTTATTTGGCTGAGTTTTCTAGTGTTGGCTACTTTGGGGTGCTGGGGCACAACAGATGTTCCAGCTGGTCCCAACTTATTCCCCTTCCTTGGTAGTACTGGGGCAAGAGAGAAAGAGCAACAGTTTTCCAGCTGCCTGGGCTTTTTGTGGGCTTCTATGTGCTAAGGTCAAGCTGTTGGGGTGCTTGGTGTAGGTATCTGAATGTGAACAACTGAAAGCAGTGGAAGCAGCATCGTGGCATTGTGGGGTGGGTCTAAGGCTCTAGAACAGCTTGATCCTCTGCTAAGGAACCAGCCAGTTCATCCTCTGATCGTTGCCGAGGCTTGAGGGTGTGCTTTTCCTTTGGAGCAGTGGTGGCAATGAAGGAAGGCTGCAGTACTGATAGAGGTCCTCTTTTCACTTTTCCAGTGCTCACCAGTAAAGTGGTTGAGGGCCCTCCCAAAGGAGGGGAGGAGGGGAAAAAAACAGGCAAACTGGTTTCTCTAGTCTCTTGCTGAAAAACAAATCAGTGCATCTGTTTTATGGTGATAAGGAGAATTTAGTACACAATACACAAATACGCTTTTGTTTCTGGCTTCCCAAAGAACCGAAAGAAGAGTCAGGGAAATAACTAAAAAAAGAAATACACACAAACCCCTATAAAGGGGCCCATTTTGCTGTTTCCCTGCCTCCTAAAGCCCAGCACACCTTCAGACATTCCTGGCTGAGGTAGATATAAAAAAAAAAAAAGTCTAATTTGGATTCACAGAGCCCAATCCTATCCTAAACAAACAGTGCTGCCTGGAATCGCTTGCCAGACAGTTGGCATATCTTACAGATTAGGTAACACTAGCAATAATGCATTTCAAGAAGGAGAAGAGGCTGGACTTGGCCTTTGCTCCCCAGCTGGAATGTCATGCGTGGCCCCCCATATCTGACCTTAGTTGGAGCGGAAGGATTTGCAGATAGCAGGTTGCTCGACCCCAACGCCAAACCCTGCGTGGAGGCAGGCTGCAAACCGAGCTGGGAGAATCATTCCACTACAAATTGCTGCAAGTGTTAAAGCTCCAGGGACCAGATTTAACAGCTCCCTTCAACTCCCGCATTGGTTTGTCAGACTCTGGTTTATGGGCACAGCTGGGTGATGGTGAGAGAAGGCAGGAAGGGGAGGCTATACTACACTTAAATTTGTGGAAAAATTAGCTTGCATTTGTTCAGGCTTTTCTTTGTGTCAGTTCATCCCTGTAAGTTTAGATGCATGAGGGAGAGGTGCAGACTATGAGTGAGGGGCTTTAATCCGGCTTGCCCGGATCAGGAATGTGGGAACCAACACCAGCCAGGCCTTGCAGGGTTTACGAACAGAGAAACAAGGTTTCAGCAGCTTGGTCAGGAATTTGGGTGGCCACATGTAAACAGCAGCAAGCTTAGCTTTCTGGGCAGGAAAAAAAAAAGTTATTCCTTCAAGCTTATATTTGCCTCAAATTCCAAACGTTGAAAGGGGGAGGGAGATAGCGTAAAAATGCCAACTCAGCAAAATAAATGGTTCACACAGCAAAACCAATGTCAAGAGTGAAACCTGACTCACTGAGAGCCTCTTGTGTATCAAGTGCATGTGCTGTAGGGACAGAAGAATATCCCTGCTGCCCCCATTGTAATACAGTCAAAACTCTGCTTATTCAAGTGTTTAGAGATCAAAATGCCAAGAGGAGAGGAACAAAAATATCTCTCGAAAGATGTGAAGTGGAAGCTGGAGTTTCAAATATCAGTTTGGGGAGTGTGCAAGGCAAACATAGTGGTGCTTGCTGGAAGCACAGCCAAGCACATGTGCTGTATACCTGCAGGACATCTCTTCTGACTCCAGGGTAGCACTGCAGAGCTGGGGGGTGCTGGCATCCCCTCTTGGGAGGGAGAACCCGGGGGCTTTGCCATCCCAATTTGAGCTGGGAAAGAAGTACCTCAAGACCATCTGTTTCTGTCAGCTTGTGTGGAAATGCTTATCTCACCTGGCAGACTTTGCCAAGCCTCGCTTAGGAAATATAAACACTCCTTTGAGGTTCCCAGTATTTGTTTCCATTCTCCTCCCACCTATTTCTGTTCCCAATGGCAGGATTGCTCTCTAGATCTCGGAGCTGGTGAGCAAGGGCTGCTAGTGTGCTTGCCAGTATTCACTCCTCTTGCCTACAGCCCAGGGCTTGTGTGTCAGTCCTCTTTCACCAAGGAAAAAAAGTGTAGTCCTGTAATGCCCACAGAAAGGCTTATGGTGCTGGAGTGGGCTCTGCCCTTGCTTCTCTCAAATTCAGCTCTTAGCAAGGGTAGAACTTAATTTTTTGGTTTCTGAGCAATGTAACATCTCCAAGTCTAAATCATCTTATTGTTTGGCTGTTGTTGACCATTAAAACTGGTCAGAAACTTGAAAACTCTAGACCAGGGGAAATATTAGGAGTATGCTTGCAAAAAAAAAAAAAAACAACCACAAAAAAACCCCAAAAAAACACCAGCCAAACAAAATGCTCCAAACTGCATACAGCTGCACCAAACAAACAGAAAAGTTGTTCACACGGCAAAAATATTCTATAACCTCTTCAGACCACTTCTAGGCTCCCAAGGCTGTGCAAGCCTTCACTTGCTCCATAAGCTTGGTCACACTTTCTGCTTGCCAGCCCGTGCTCCCATGCCAGGGTTCGGTGCCCGCTCCAAGTCGGCGATGCTGACCTGCCCGCACAGGCTGGGTGTGTGGGAAAGGGGCAGGCCCACCCGCAAACCTGCATAGCCAGATGTGCCAGCGGGTGTGTGAAAGCCACAGGTGAAAAAAGGGTGGCAGAAAGCAAAGTGAGCATGTTATGCCCCGGCTGCCACAGCTGTACTGACATCTGCAGAGGTGGAAGAGCTCGTAGCTGGCTCTATCCTTCCCGAAGGGTGGGGAAGGCTTGAGGCATCAGTGTTGTAGCCCTTGCGGGGCTGTCATGTGGAGCAGCGAGCCCAGGGTGCTTCTCCATGTCCCAGAAAAGGGGCTCCCAGCTGGGTGCTGGGGACGCAGTGCCCTCTGAAGGAGGCACTCCGCCCGAGAGGGAGCCTTGGGAGGCTCTGCAAGGCAAACTTGCCCGTTACAGTCCAAAATCGCTGGAAATAATTTCAGGGAAATTTGGAACCTCCCTGAAAGCATTTATTAACTAAAATTGCGAAGAATTTGAGAGCTTTTCCAGAGCCCTCTGTGTGCTAATACACTTTGTCACAGCAGGCGAGCAGGTTCAGCCCCAGGAGGCAGGCAGCGAGTGAGGAGCAGGGCATTAACTTGGGGAGTAATCCTGTCAGAAAGAAGTAAGGGAATCTTCTCTCAATGCAGCAAAGAAGGTGGCATCTCCACTGGTCAAGTGTGCAGGGGGAGGGAGATTCCATCCAGCGTTCAAAGCAGCTTCTCGCCCTTGGTCTTTCTGCAGTCGGCTATTCTAGGTGGGACACCTCTGTGCAGGGACTGTTTAGAGCTGTGCTGGCAACGCTTGTCTAAGGCGCCCTTACTTTGCACAGTCTGATTTTTTGCAGTTTTGACTGTTTTGCTACTGAACACCCTCCTAAGGTAAATGAAGCAAATCAAAGTGAACATTCCTGACAAATTAATGAGCAAGCACATTAGCAGATCTGAAAATGAAATGCCTACACTTCACACGAATTCATTTCACAGTGTTTATATATTTATGGAAATGTCTTTGAATTATACTCCCAGCTCTAGCAGAGATGATTTCTTCTTCCATTACAAAGCAGGTTATATGGTGATAACTTTTAGACCCCTATGAGCTACTGGAGCATGTAATTATCTTGTTCCACTTATTAATGATGAAAGGTCTCTGCAAGTCCCAGAGTAGCTGTATGTACTACGCTCGGTAGTTTAAAGAGGCTGTATAAATTTAATTTTGTTTAAAATTTAGTTGCTGACTTAAAATAATCTTCAAATATGGAATATAAATGTTTTAGGGCATTTAAAACTTTTCAAAATTATAAATGGGTATGTAGAACTGTAAATCTAAACTTAACGTTGTGGTGCTAACATATGAGACAGAGAAAGCGGACTGTAAGCAAAAGAAGCTGACCGGGCTCTACTCTGAAACGCATATTGCAAACAAACATCAAGCTAATACAAATTAGGACTCAGGCTTTTAATTTTGAAGTAATATTATTGGTAATGGAAGATATGTTAAAAATGAGTTTCATCTTGACATCCTTGGAAGGTGGCCAATTTATATACTTCTGGGCTAGGGATCTGCAAACCTCTGTTCCCCAACCTTCCTAAAATGGCATTGCTCATTTTATGATGTCTCCTAGCTATAATCCTGCTTCTCCAGTCTGCCATAATAATGCTAATTAGTTCTGTATGTAAATAAACTATTGTTGACAGGACACTTTCAGCAATTCACATATGACTCATGGATAGAGAGAGGTTTTAAAAATGATTTATCCATAAACAGAGATTCCATATGTCCTAATCTGGCATGGATTTCTCTCCTTCTCTTTATAGCAAGGAATGTGTGTACGCCTGTACAGCCGGGCTATAATGTGACAATTTGTCTCGAAGTGAAACCAGGATTTATGGCACTTACTGGAGACCACAGAGGTAAAATGAACAGCAGGCTGCATTTAATCATCTGATTTTTCAAATATTTGTTTTGCTTGGGCAAATGTATCTTTGTTCCTTTTTGGAAACATGTTCAGCTGTACGATGGGTTCCTGTAACGTTATCTGCAGATACTGCAGGCATACTTCTAGCGAAGTGCACGCAGGGGGTGGGAGAGGAAGCCTGAACAGGGGACGCTTCTGCAGAAAAAGGTTGGGGCCCAAAACCTTCTAGATGAGTGTACTTCTGGCAAGGCCGCCAACGTTAACACATCCTTGAAGAAAATGCACTTATCGGGTGTCCAAGGCACCTTCCTGGAAATTGGGGTGTATCACACTAATCCCAGATAAATGCCATAGGAAATCCAGGCAAAGGAGAAAGAGGAATTGTGAGCAGTTAAATGCTCTTCATGGCTCCTGTAGCGCCTGATCCTTGTAGCCTTTAGTGACGTGATACTATTCCAACCCTGAGAGGAGCTGTGCTGATATCAGTGTACTTGCAAAAGTACCCTTTGCAGGGTTTGGAAACTTTCCTGGGAATGAAGCTTAGGTTGAAGTACCTTGTATCTGGGCTTTTCATTTCTGCCCTTGTGGTCTGGACTGCGGTATATATCCTTCTGGTGCTGCTGTTCTCCCAGTCTCTCCTTTTTGCCTCTTGCTTTCTCTTTAATTATTTTTGGTTTTAACACAGGGTTGCTCATGTTACTACAAGTAATTTCCGTAACTTGCCCATTCTACTCTTTTAAATCAAACCTAAGTTCTTATAACAAGATTTCAGGATATGGAGCTTTGAGTAAACCAGCCAGAAGTCACGGATCTGTCGATGCCTAGAAAATGGCAGCATGGATTACCTGAACACACAGAAAAGGCAGATTAAAAACCCACAAACCAGTGGCAGGTGGTGGCTGTGCCTTCATAATTTGAACAACACAATGCTGTGCATGTGAGCCATAAAATGGGATGAAACAAAGTGCTGCTGGCAGTGAGTTGTGATGACAGAACAAGGGCCAAAAAAAAAAAGCTGAATTTTGTGTGTGTGTGTGGGAAAGCTGGCACCTGTGGAGAAAAAGGCTGGCTGCTTATTCATGGCAAATTGGAATTGGAGCCCATGTTCTTCTTTCAGAAAGAGAAAGCTCTCTGGGGGTGACAGTGGTTTAATCGGGATGGCTTGTTACAGCCTTTGGGCTGCAAGCCCTGGTGAGGCTGCCAATGAAGTGCCAGCGTGGAGGAGATTTGTCTGCTGCAAACTCATGTCTGCTGAGAATTGGACCAGGCTCTGGTGCATTGGCACAGCTGTTTGTGGGAAAGGCAAAGCCAGAACTGCTTTTTCCTTCTCTTGAATTTGCAATGACTTTCCCCCTTGAGGCTGTGTAGGGAGAAGAAACAAAGGCACTAAGTTGGCTCACCCAAAGAAGGGGATCCCTGGTCTGGATTTTCTTGCTTTCATCAGATCTCTTTTTGGTTCCTGGCCTGTCCCTGAAGTCCTGAGCCTGACAGTTGTCATTTGCTGGCAATGCTGGCCAGGGTTTATCAGTGAACCTTGCTGGAAGAGCTGCTTTTTAGCTGGTCCCAAGCAGCTCTCTTCCAACTCCTTCATCTGATGTATGAGACTAAGAGCATTCTTTAGTAGTGTCCATGCAAATATTCTAGTCAAAGTTCTACCTGCATGCCAGCAATAATATTAATAATAATTATTATTAATAATAATAAATTAAAGTAGGAGGGATTTTCTGAAGTTGTTGTTTCTTATGTCCTGACTGTAGTTTTCTCAGCTGTGAGACTTCTGGCCTGCTCTGCTCTTGACTTCCATTCACATATGAGCTTTTTCTATGAAAAAGGAAGGTAGCTAGAGAGTATCTTCTCATTTTATAAGGAACTAGGATAGAACCTCTGAAATGTGCAACCTGAGTCCATACAGAGATAGGAAAAATGATCACCCAGGAAGGACCTGATGGATTGGGAATGTGCTTTGGTTAGATTCTGATGTTGGCAAACTTGCAGAAGTTCTGCACTGATATATAGGATTTACAAACCCAGCAGTGACGGGGTGCAATTCTGAATCTGAATTCAGAGTAGGTGATAGTAAACTATCAAGGGTGAGATAGAAACTGGAGCTTGATTCAGTTCTGATAGTTTTGTGGCCCTTATATTGTTAATGTACGTTACTGTCTTTGACCTTTCTTTCCCCACTAGGCATTTCTGGTATAAACACATGGTGATGATAAAAGTGAAATAAAGGCAGATTTTTGGGAGGCAGAGCAGAAACGTGGGTGTTGAGTAGGGATTGCATTTGCCCAATTCTGCTAGAACTTTCCTTTTTTTCCCCTCTGTAAATGTGACAATTTATGGAAGGATCATCAGACTACATTTTTCATGCTGTTGTCATTGCTTGCTGTTTGAAAGTTGAAATGAAGAGTTGGGTTGCTTGGTTGCTGTGAGGTGAGTCATGTGTGTTTACTGAGTGGTGATCTGCCTGCCAGCACACCTTGGCTACCTGTATTTACTGGGTTTAGCCACAGAAAGAGCTTGGGGTTATGTTGCATTTGATCTGCTTAAAAACAAAGGAAAGGAAGATTCTTTCCCATCTCTTTAAACAAATTCCTTTATGAGCAATATCCCCAAAATAGGCTGAGTGAAAAAGTAACTAGCTATTTTGGCCAGAGAGGATAATCCCAACGCAGAAACCAGTGTTCTCAGGGAGCTGGGACGGCTGGAGAGCATTATTTTGAGAATGAAAGGTGAGTTCGGAGATATGGTGAGGAGTTATGTGGTATAATTTTTCAGAGGGTTTTGAACACTTCTGAAAATTCAGGTGCTCAAGAAGCCTAGTGCTCTCATGAAGTGACAGCTGCTGTATGATGTTGCCCTTGAACACTCATGCAGAAATATGAAGGATTCCTTATGTACTGGAAAAGTTTCAACTGAGGAATTATTTTTTTTTTTTATTTTAGACCGCAGAAATTCTGACCAATTCAAAGCAAGACAAAAGCATAGAAAGTCTTCTGCCCAAGCTAAGGCTTATACTTTTAACTTTTAATTGCTTTGAGGCAGAGAATGTGGCTGTATTTGGAAGTGTATGTACAGGACAGGGTCACAGAGGATTCATTTTCTATTCCCCAGTTTTTCTGTTGTTATAAATATTGAGAGGAAAGCTGGTGGTGTGAAAATCTTGTGATATTCCTTCCAGGAATCTTTTGTCCCAGGGTCCAAAATATGAAATTAATTTGCCCTGTGTGCAGCTCTTCTATATGTGTATAAACTCTGAACATAAATGGCAGGATTATGGCCAGGGCTGACTGATTAATCAGTTAAAGAATTCTTGCAGGAACACTCTGGAAGAATCCTCCCAAAATTTCTGGGTTGTATCTCAAAAAGTAGGTCACAGGAAAAATGTAAAAGTTTGATTTGCAGGTGCAGCTGGCAGTTTAGCTCTCAATTACCTGTATTGTTAGCAGATGGTTGTGGTTGCAGCTTATCTTCCCATCCATTGGAGCAGACTGTTAAAGGCTAATATTTGCAGTGATGGTTATGGATTCCCCTGGCAGAGTCGGAACTGTGTGGGCACAAAAATGCAGACTGATTTATGTGAACTGGAGTTACTTATTAAAAGTCCCTGTTGAAAGGGACTTCCCATTCAGGTCTCATGCTGCTGTTTCTTTATCCAATATGAAGTTGTTGCTGATATGAAGTTTTATTTTTCCTGTGATAATGCTGCATTTTAAGTTTGGTAAGTCTTTTCACAGAGCATCTACCCCAGCCTGCAAGCACACAGTAGCTGTACTAGTTATCCTATAAAGAGTGTGTGAATTGTCAGGGCCTGAAGTTGCTGGGATGTCCTTTCTGAGAGGTAAAAGAAAATCAGCCTGTTGAAAAGCAGTGACGACACTGAATGCTAACATGGGAGTATGTGGGATAGGCTGTGACAGGGGGGTAACCGAGATGAATGACTGCATTTGAGGTGAAGTAGCTGTTTATTGAAATCCTATTGCCTCCGAGGGGGCAGTGAGGCTGTATGGTATTTTAGGACACTGATTTCCTGTGGACCTATAAAGAGGTGTTTGGAAAAAGTGGCAATTCAAGGACTGTTTTGGTGTTTCTTGGAAGCACTAGCATTTTGCATTAGCGTGCAGTGCGGAGGTCAACTATCGCTGCAGTTTGCATTGGGGCATCGTCTGGGTACCTTCTAAGCAATTGCTCTGGCGTTCAGGGAGTTTCTATAATCCCTTCTAGTGCCAGGAGGAGGGAAATCTGAGGCAGAGCTGCCAGAGGGACTGGGCAGGCAAAAATTAAAGTGTATCAATAACAGCTTGCATTCACCAGAAAGGTAAAAAGGTATATCCAAGGAAGCAGACACCGGTATTGTTCTTCCCGTATATGTTTCATAGCCAAACAATCACTGTTCTTAACAGCTCTGAACGTGTGATGTACGTGCACAGGCTCTCGCCTGTCCCTTGGTACCATGATATTTCAACACTATAGTTCTGGTTTTGGTATTCAGGTACTGTCTTCCTAGAGGGAACATTGTAACTACCCCAAGGACTCTGCTCTTGTCAGTCTGTCCAGACTTATAAGTGGTCGCGGCCAAGCAGTTGCTGCTTCTGACTTGTATCCCTGGCAGCATCCTCCCTTAGTTAAGGGAATGGGGAATGGTGTGGAAAGTCGTCTTCTGCGTCTAGCTTGCAATTTTGACGGCAGGATCACTGAGTGTTTAACAAAGAGAAACAACTTTGTCTTATGAGATAATCATCCAGGGCAGAGGTTTTATTGATGCTCTGAATATCAATAATCCAAGGAGGATAAAGAACAAATGAGGCTACCAGGATTTATATGTAAGAACTTGAGAGTATACTTGCAGATAGTCTGCTCTTCCTCAGTGAAGTAGTGGGGCCGCCTAAGATAGCCTAGTTCACCGTGAAACGAGCACCTTGTGGGTGACTTTGCAATACTTACCGAAAGGGACCTGGGGAAAAAGGGATACCAAACTGGTCTGCAAAAAGGAATTGCATCAAAACACGTGTGGATAAGTGAAGTAATCCAGAAACTATCTCTTTGGGTTTATTTAGCAGCTTCTGAAGAGCTTGTCTGAACACAACCTTCAAAGTGGATCAGAAGGTGAGCCTGGCATGATCTAAACATACAGGCATTACTTGAGACCCATGTTTTGTTTCAGGCTCTGCTTCTGGCCCAGAAAGATGGTATTTGGAGAAGATATTTGATCTGTCTTTGATTTTCTGTAAAATCAAAGTAGTGATACCAGCTACCATGAAAACATGTGGAGATAAGCCGATGGAAAGTTATTAATTATGTTAGTAAAATCACTTCCATGATTGTCTGTGGCAAGTTTCCCAAACTAGACTCTTGAAATAACTTTTTTCACTAAATGAGATTCCCTTGTTTTATGCCTCTTTCTCTCTCATGTCCAGAATACAAGAAGGATCTCAACTTTCTCTTGCTTCCACTTAATTGGATTAGTCATATACCTCCAAAGGCATGTGCCTCAGGTCCAGTTCCTGCTGACAACCAAACCAATGGGCCATTACATGAGGTAGATGGAATTCAACATCAAAGGAGAGAGAGCAATCTGGGCTGGAGAGATGCCAGGAGCCTTTTGTACTTATCCAAATACCTGCATGCACTGAGATTTTTCTTATTGCTGCTAGTACTCCCTTATTGCATGTTGGAAAGATTAAAACCTTTGCTTGTGAGTAAGGTTGTACTACCGTTATCTCCAGTGCATGAATGAGAATGGTGGTGTGGGGCTGCTTATGGTGTTAGAGATCACTTCTCATTTTCAAATGCTGGTGGCTCTGGGGAATGAAAGTGAGTGCTTCATGAAGCATCTACGCATAGGATTTTTAGCGGTGCCTCAATATGACCAACCCTCCTTTCTTCCTGTCACACAATCAATGAACAAGATTAAGAATTATCATTGCTATAACATGGCAGGGAGGGGTTCTGAGGAGATGAGAGTGCAGAGTTCCTGCCAAGTTTTCCTAATGGAGCTACTGCTGCAAAACAGCTTCCAAAACATCTGTGAAGGTCATTGGAGAGCCTGCCAGATATGGGATGTTGCAATAGTTTGCATTGCCCTGGTATAGACCTCAATGGCATGCTCTGTGCTCTTGGCTATGGTAACCCACAGCCAGTGTCCCTGTGGAAGTGACATTCACAGTAGAGTAGGACCACCTGCAGTTTTAAAGCAATTCAGAAATGGACACTGGGAAAGCTGGAACTGAGTCCAAAGTCCATTGAAGTGCGGGAAAAATTCAGATAAATATCCACTCCAGCATATGTGAGAAATGAATCCCCAAGACATCTATGGAGTTGAGTGCAGCTGTTTTGGAAATTATGGCCCCTTTGGTTTGTACATTGAGCCAGATCACCCAGGAGAATTGTGTTTACTGTGTTATTTCCAGTATCCTCCTGGGAAAACAGTCTTTGTATTCCTTTTCTGCTGAGGAGTTTGGAAGCAGAGACAAAAGAAAGGTAACTGGGTTTTGCCTCTCCTGAAAGATACAGTGGGGCCAAGCAAATGCACAGCTAACATAGTCTGGAAAGGTCTGCTCTAGTCAGGTTGTCAGCCAGCCTGCTGGGCGCAGCACATCTTCTCTGTGCTTCAGTTTTCATGTTTGAAAAGTAAGATGATGTTAGTGGTCTTTAAATTACTTTGTCAGCTACTGATAAGTAGGGATCTGGAAGAGGAAGGTACTGTTTGAGCATTGCTTAGGTGATGGGACATGTTTGTTGTGGTTTTTCTGCCCTTATCACTAATGTGAAGAATTGAAAGCTGCTTTGCAGTAGTGGCTTATCATATGAAGAGCTGTGAAATCATGTGAGCTTGCAAAAAAGTTCAGGATCACCTTTACAAATTCAGCCTTTAATAGAGCATCTGCTACAGCTGTGGGGGACCTCTGTAGGCTATTGAGAACAAGGGTGTTAGGGCTGGAGCACCCTTTACGGCCCACAATACATTTACAGCTACTTTCCCACCAAGTTGAGCTTGCTTAGTTTTATCAATCCCGGGCTGCTGCCAGTCCTCCTGCTTTTGCTGTGTTGAGACAGCTTTTTCACAAGCCATGGGGCAACTTGCCCATACAGATCAGGTAGGTACAAAGACTACTCTTGAAAGTCTTGTCCTGGGGGTCTGCATCTGTAAAATCTGGCTCTCTAAAACTAACATTTGGGTATGGTTGTTCCCAGCATTAGGATAACGTATGAAGTCAGGAATTCCAGTGTTAGTACTGGGCGTGGATTTGCCACTCTGACTTTTTTTCAAGAAGATGTTCTTGCTTTATTTCCAGAGGCAAACCTTTCCAAAGATGTGAACACAAGAGCTTGCCAAATATTAACTTTCAAGGTTTTAAGTCGCACAGTGTTTACTCGAGTTACCCCTTCTTGAAGTCTATATAAAGAGTCGTGTTTGCTCAGGCATACTCCTAAAAGCCCCAAGACACGGCTCTGGAAGGAGGTATGCAGCAGCAAATGTAAATATTGCTGTCCTTAAAACTGGAAGCCCTCTGACAAAATCTACAGAAGGAAATAGTAATGTGAGGAAAAGACTTTGTAAGATTTGGAGGTGACTTTATAACATTTGAGGGTGAAGACTACAGAACAGTACCTGGAATGGATAAAATTCAGTGATATTGTAAATATAACTTGGCTGAGGCTTAGCTCTGCAACTGCAGCTGCTCTCTTCTTTTCCCCAGTTTTACCTTTTGCTGTCACTAAGGCAGCATTTTTCCATGCCCCAGCCTCTGAAGCAGTTGCTGGGAACAGTCTTTAGAGACTTTGGCCAAACTATGCTGGCCCCTTGCTGTGGGACAGCAGCTGGAAACAAAATATTCCTCATACTTTGCAAAATTATTCCCTCCCACTTTTTGTCAGACATTGGTGTCGCTTTTCTGAGAAGGTTGTGGAAATATGAGCTGATTTTTCAGGTGCTCTATGATATGATAAATAGGAGAAGAATTTTCATGAAGGAGTGCCGAAATACAGAGCAAATAAAGAAAAAATAATTGGATTAAAATTCAACCACAGTATTTACAAGTCTTTCCACCTGCCCATATATGCAGGTATGCTGAGACCAAATTGACATCATCAGCTTCCTGCAGCTGAGACAAGTGAGCAGAGTGCTGGGATGGCTGAGGAGAATATTATTTGCCCTTGCCGTGCCACTTTTTCTGTGTATCAACAAGCAGCCCAACTAATTTCCACTTTTTCCTCTTTGCAGATAGCTATTATCAGCCTTCCCACAGCAGGGGCAGGATGTAAATAAATGGAGCTGAAGCATTTTTATGCTGCAGCAGAAAACCTTATGCACAAGTTAATGCAGAATAATTACACTTATCGGCGTATTGCATCTAATGCTGCGCTGACTACGTGAGTGAAGGATTGCTGCCGAGCTGGAGGCAGCAGGACCAGCTGTGATCCTGCACCCTGCAGATGGATTTATGGTTTCCCGATGCCATCTGCTGGCATGTGCCTTGCTTGTGCGCTGAGCAATGAAGCCCTCCAGCTTCCCGCTCCCATAAGCAGATGCTGCAGCTCCCCATGTCTTTGCAGGTAGTGTAACCCCAAATCATCCTTTCTTGTTGATTTGTTGAGCTTTGCAAAGCAAATGCTCCTGGCAGCCAAGCACCTGTAAAACCACTCTGCTCGTGGTCCCTCCTGGAGCTGTTCTTCAGCTGAGTGCCCTGTAGGCTTTCCACACCTCCCTTTTTGCCTGCTGTAATGCTGTATGCTTCGTGGGAGCAGCCCCAGATCCATGGGCATCTGCAGCTGGACTGTTTTTTAACAGACCAGACTAAACCTCCAAATCCATGTGGTCTTGAGGGAGCAGGTTTGTCTTTGGTGCTGTAGCAGTACCAGTAATACTGCGTGAGGGCAAGATAACTGCTAGAAAGCTTTGGGAGCAATTGAAGTTTGATCATTCTATAAGTCCCTGAAATAGCCTGAAAAACCAGAATGAATATTCAGGTATTAGAGTATGTAGGGAATTCTGTCCTTTCTCTATCTTGCAGACTTGCAAAAGGGCCCTGTAGCAAGCAAAGACACACTGTGAACAGCATTGGTTGATGATGTTCCTTGGCTTTTAGTGTTAACATTCTTGATGTGGTTGTAGAGCTGCTTTTATGCCTTAAACTAGCATCGCCGTCTCCAGCACGGCATCTGCTGTGGGATGATGTGTGCTGCAAGGGAACTGACCTCTGAGTCTTCCTCTGATTCCAAGCAGAAACAGCTCAGCGGCTTGCAAGCGCTCCCTGGCAGGTGCCAAAGAGCTGGCTGTGCCCATGTGCACTGCACGAGCCTAAGACAGGATCTGTGTCAGAGCAAAAGCATAGCAGCAAAACTCATAAAATTCACTTTTAAACCTTCCAGATTTTAGAGGTAATATTTCATTTTGTGTAAATACCACATAAAAACAATTTCTTGATTCATGCACCTTGCTCTGACTTCAGTCCAGCTTTGCTCTGGCCTTCCCTCATTTCTGCCTTTGGGGAACTTGCACTAGTTAACCACAAATAAAGTGGAGTTTCTGACACTTAAATTCTAGTATGTCAGGAGTGGGTAGCAGCAAGAGGTAGCTGGAATCTGTATTAACATGTTTGCAGATATGGATCAGAGGTTTGACATCCAGATGTCATGAGGATGAATGAAGAGGAGAAATTGCTAATCAAATTCTAGGACTGCAATGCAATAAAACAGGGCAACTTGATGGCAAATGTAGTCAAGCCTCCTAGTCTGTTTTCCCAGATACATTTAGGCTCCAATTTCTCAGTCCTTATGCCTCCCTCTTCACATGAACTTTAAAGGGAAGGAGGATGTCTGTGAGGATCAATGAAGTAATTTATTTTCTCCAAGCAAGTCTAGTAATTTTCCTGGATAGATCTTCCAGAGGCTTCTTCCCCTTAACTGGGGGTAATATTGCAAATAAGTTCTCCATCTTCAAACCATTTCTAATACAGATAATGCCAAAGCAAGAAGCATAATGTTGGAGTAGAAAAAATAATCCTTTTTTTCCATTCATTGGCCAATATATGGTTAAATTTGAAATGTTTTCCCAATCTTGTGCATAGCTACAGCATTTTTTAAATTGAGGTGACTGGATGCAAAATATTGCCCTCCCATTACTGAGTGGGGTGTCCCTTTGCTTACAAAGTCTTTCTGGATACAGGAATCTCCAATATTCTGACATCCCTGTAGGATGAAAGGAGCTGAGCAAGTTCATATTAGAGCTGCAGGTGTTGGCTTTCTACAAAGTAACCTAAACTGTTTTTATCTGAATAATGCAGTGTAGAAACACAGCAGTAGCTGACATACTGCCTAGATTTTGAATTTGAGCCAATATTTATCCCTGACAAAAGTAATAATCAAGCACTTTGGGCTCTGCAGTATTTCAGGCACATCACTTTCAAGGTTTTAACACTGGCCAGATGGGAGACTATGTGCAGAATTCCTGCTTTAAGACTTAAAAGGTCTCTGCAAATTAAGCTTTTCATTCCTCCTCTTTTCTTCCTACAATTTGGTTGCAGTTTGCATGCAAAACATTGTTTTGACAGGAGCAGCCTGATTGTAATGGTAAGTTTTGGCTTTCAGGAAAAATTACAAACTGCCAGCAAGCTGTGTGTATTAATGGGACAAGTCTGCTTTAAGACAGAACAATTTTGATTCCATCTTAAAGGCAGCTTGTAACTTACGTACATCCTTGTAGGTATTAATCCTGGGTCTTGCAATCAGTGATACAGGGATGTTGTCAATTCTTCTAGGCCATGCAAAAAAAAAAAAAAAACAAAACCCCAAAACCGAGTAAATACTTAAGTAGGTGATAAGACCTTGCAATGGGCGGCATCTTCAGAAGCTGTTTAACAGGCAGGATTGAATGAGGGAGTGTCCTATATGTATGAAAGGATTTCAAGCCTCAGCTTGTTTCCTAAACAAACAGGAGTTGACACCACAGAAGCTAGGATAAGGAATGAGTCTCCAGCATGAGCCCATGTGCTCAGATATTAGGTTTCCAAAGAAGTTTGCCTCACCAGAGCAGCAAACCATGGATGGCAGTGATTGGGGGGGCTGATGGAAGTGCTCCTGTAGCTTGCTTTGGTTTGGTCTGTCAGGTACAGCCAGTGTAATTTAAAGTACATTTCTGACTGCTCTAAATCATGGGAAGGAAAAGGGGCAAGCTCTGTTGACCCTAAACTTGGGGGATTTGAAATGGCATCTTATACCCACTTCTGTTGCACTATGGGTGCAGCTGTGGGGAGCTGGGCGAAGCTGGAGGGATGCTCTGGTTGCTTAAAGCTGTACAAAACTCACAGGTTTGCTTCGCTATTAAAATAGAAGCAAAAGTTCAGAAGTCAAATGGAAGCAGCTGCCCTTGGAAACTCTCACGTTGTCTGTTCTTATTGCCTGCAGCCCTCTACATTTCTGTTTACCCCATGTAGGCCCCCAGGACCTGGGAACTGGATGGCTTTGAGATGCTGCCCTTTGCTTCCTGCTGTTCCTCTGTACTCAGCAGTTACCTGTGAACTGCTGAGCGACTGCTTCTCAGGTGCTTCATGGAGGTTTGGTTACGCTGAGCCTGCAAGTTCACAGGGGGATAAGCCTCGATGCCAGAGTCAAAATGGGATCTGGAAGAAGGTTTTATGTGTTTCCATAATACTCACTGGAAAGACATAAGCATTTCATGTTTTTATTTTGCTTCCGCACTGTATTCTGCTCAGCTAATTTGGTTTTTGGGCTTGCTCAAAATTTTCATGTGGTTTACCCCAGATATGGCTGTACTTGGTGGTGGGAGAGGGTTTACCTGTATTTGAATTATTAAAATGCTGAACTGTTTTGTGGATATAAAATAGGATGTGCTACAGAAAGACAGTGACGACTTTCATTTAACAACTATACTGCAGAGGGAAGACTTTTTTCTGGTCTCATTTTGAGACCTTCAGGCACCACTTTCATGGGTGGAGCTGTGGGCTACAGAAAACTGTTCCTTGGGGACGCTGAGAGCTTCCATTAATATCAGACTTTGTTTTATTTTCACCAGGAGACTCATGCTCAGGCCCTAATCTCTCAGCTTCCCTCTCAGAGAAATGCATTTTTTTTTAATAATATCTCACTTTGCCTGCAAATAAGCTACATAATTCACCAGTATAAGAAAACACAAGGAGCCGGAGCCTGTGATCATAGCTGTGGAGTTGTGTGACGGTTACAGCATCTTGCTTTAAGGTCTTTGCTCTCGATGGCCACACAGTGGCAGCAAAAACCAAATAGGTTTCCCCACCCTAAGCCAGCGTTGGTAGGAGGAGGAATGAGTCCATGGCTGTACAAGATGCACTTCGTGCTGATAAGATATGAAAAAGTGTATTAAAGTAAAAAACTTCCTATCTATAGGACATGGAAAGGAGAACTTGGCCCCTTGTTGCCCGAGTGGCGTACCTGACTGAGATGAATCCTGCTGCAGGGAAAGACTGACGGGATTCACTTCCAGCAGTACTTGTGTCCTTTTGCGTGCTGCTCCTAGAGGAATCGGGCTGGCTGGGAGTGACACAAACTTTTCTAGACACTTTTAATAAGTCTTGGTCGGGTTGCATGGGTTTTCAAGGAAAAGAATAATCATGCTTTTAACATCTCTCTGAGGATGAATTAATGGCGTAGTGGAAATCAGGCTGGTTTGGGAGCACATAGACTTTACTTCACTCTGGTCATATCATCGTTTACAGCTTCAGGGTCCTGTTAGGTTGTGTGCTCTACAAACACAGTATGAAACCATCCCCTAACTAATCCTTGAAGTCTAAATAAAAAGCAATAAGGAAAGGACACTTTCATTACAGATAAGATACCAGAGCACGGAGGCAAAGCATTGCTTCCTTTTTGTGGCTAAGGGTTTATCTGGAGACAACTAAGGAGCTGAATCTCTTTTTCAAAAAGCCTAATTCACTTGGGTTGAAGTTTTCAAGCACTTGAATGCTTCTTGCCTAAAGCTACACTGGAAATACCCCAGGTGGGGATTGGAAAGCAAATTTTATCACAGCCCTCCGACACCACATCAGCCTGGGTCCCAAGACCCACTTGCTGTCCCGTGGCCTGAGCCATAACCAACAAATGAAGACAAGGCTGAAGAACAGGTAATCATTTATTGTAAAAGAAGAATAGTACGACCCCAAATGGATTTTTACCTCCTGGTTCATAAATCTTCATGGTTCCTCTCCTTGTCTAGAAGGATGGGCATTTATTTGCAATCAGAAAAAGATGATGGCTGTGTCTGTAGTGTGCCCGGCTCAGCAGAAGGGAAAAGTTTGCATTATGTGCAGCCGTAATTACTTTAGGACACTAGTTAAAGGAAGAGCTGTTTGCTAGGCAATCTCCAAGTGAGATATGAGACTCTGGGAGCAGCGAGGAGCAGCACGGGCAGAGTATTTGCACGAAGGAATGTGGTCATACAGGAAAGCAGGGCAAAACACCACCGGGTGTGTGAACTCTGAAGCAATTTTTTTTGCCTTCCTTGTAAGTGGATTAAAGGAGACAATCTGAATATCTTCCTTAATTATCACCATTTCCTATATATGAGGTAATTTACTAGTTTAAATAGGAAATAATTTAGTACTATTTATTTAAATGACTCATCAAGTAGAGTAAGGTTAATTCAGCCCACTGTTTTATTATGCTTGTCCTGTAGGAAGGGGTGTCTGCAGCTATAGTCATACAGGCGGGCTGTACCCCTATAGCAAGCTGTAACCTTTGGCTGTAGCTCTTGCATATTGCCACAGGCCTATTTAACACTTTTGTTCTCTTTTCAAGTTCGTCAGAAATGATGTATTACAGTTGAGATGTATTTATCTTGCAGCTAACAACAGTTGGATGGAATAAAGAGCCTGTTGCCCATTTTAAACTTTTCTTTTTCTCACTAATCATTTATTATAAAAGAAAAATAGTGCAACCAAAAATGGATTTTTACCTCCTGGTCCATAAATCTTCATGGTTCCTCTCCTTGTCTAGAAGGATGGGCATTTCTTTGCAAGATGCTATAGATGAAGATTAATGCTTATCCGTGTCCAAGGCTGAACACAAGACGTGAACACTGGCAAAGCCTCTGCAGACTCCTTATGATTTTCCACTATACTTTGTAAATGACATGTTCTAGCACGAAATTTGTCGTTATTTCACTGCAAGTAGCTCTTGGAGAGCTAGTCTGACCGTGAAGATAATCCTGGAAGGTTAGGTATTTGAATGACTCCTTCATACAAGGATTAAAGTTCAGATTTTCAGACTACTGGGTGCAGATGTGCTCACCTGACTAGTGTGTGTTTGCCTGTCTGCTAACCCCAGGATTTCCCAGAGACAGCCAGCAGGAGGACATGGGCACTGGGGCATGGAGAAGTGCTTGGAAATGTCCTCTGAAAGGCTTGTGTTCAAGCAGGGTCATCATTAATGTGAACAGGAGGAGCACAAGAATAGGCAAACTGGTGAGATGTAAGGTGGGTGCAGCCCTGTTCTGGGACTCAATGTTGCAGAGGAAAGCCAAAGACTTTGTGAAGGATGAGTAAAAGCCCTGGTCAGAAGAAACCTCTTCTCCCCTACATGGAAGGGAGGAAGGCTGATGCTTGCCAGCATGTATCACTTAGTTACTGAACAGTTACTGGGTAACCAGTCACCATCTCATGGTTGTCTGGGCCTCTGTGCTCCTCATGCCTTTCTCACTCTTTTTCTGGTCACTGCTCTGACAAACTGGCCATCAGTGGGCATTCAACTTGTATGCTGAAGGTAAGTAAAAATTCCTAGTGAGTTTTTCCTTTCAGGACAATGAGCAGGGGCTAGTTCCCCACACCTGCACTACCACCACTTCTCCAGAACTTGTTGATCTTTTCTGACAACAATCTCAGGCTTAATCTTTGCAGCAGCAGAGGTGGTGGTACCTTTCTCTTTGGCCAATTTGCATTTTTTGACATCTTTGTTCTCTTTTATCCAGCTGCTTGCATGTATTGCCTTCTCTCTGGAGAAGGGAATTAGAGGTAAACCTTACAACCCTATTCCTAAGAGGTTGATGAATCCTCTGACCAGTCTCTTGCTGTTCTCGGGAAGGTACAAACGCTTGCACAGTAAACAGCACAAATACTCTGGACCTTACCTGATACGCTTCCATGAGTCTCACAGTTTTTCTTCCTCTAATATATGTACTCTTAACTTCCATGACAAATCTTTATTTCCCCTCCCTCCTTTGGCAGCCAGACTTCTAGTCCCCTCAGTGCAATGCCAGGTTTGGAGCACGAGGGGTTCAGGTGACATGTCGATGCACCTCCTTTTCTCCAGGGTCCGGTTCAGTCAGCACAGTAAGTCTGTGGTTGGGCTTTTTCCTTGAATGTGCCCAGACCCTGTTACTTGGTGTCATTCCTGCTTGCACATGTTCTCTGAACTTTTGCTGGCTGTTTGCATAACCAGGAGCGTATTTCCTGGCTGGCGTACAGCCCTGGGATCTGTTTATTAGCAGTAGTCTTGGATGGGGGTGAGTTGGTATTCAGAGCTGTAGGCTTGTGCTTCGTGTTCTCTGCAGAGTCTCCCACAGGAGTTTAACTCCTAGTCTCACTTAGTCAGCCTGTGACTTGATTTAATTTTAATTTAATATTAAAATATCAGTGTACTTGGAACCTATGCAAATATAAGATTCCCAGATTTGATCCTGGTGATCTGAGGGGAAGTGATCGGTACCACATTGCCCAGTTCAGTTCCTAGCAAAAGTGTCTAAACATTATCCACCTTCTCACCATGCAACTGTAAACTGACACTGTATTGAAAACCAAGTTTCCAGAACATGGGATCATTTATGGAGTCTGAACACTAGTGATGCCTTAGCTGCACTTTGTGCTCAAGCTTTTGATGTTTCTGTATATCCATTTGTTAACAGTTTTTCTCCTTATCTGATTTTCAGTTTCAGTGTGGGTTTCTTGCAGACAGCAATTCTTCCTCTCACGTCATCTATCCATTGAGTGTCAGCTGATCATCTTTAACATTTCAGGCAAGTCAGAAGACAGTGTTTCTTTGCTTTTCTGTCCTGTGCTTGCTATTTCTTTTGTTGACACTTAATGACCACTCAGTACCACAGCTGCACAATTGCATTTTTCTCATCCACTGTACCTTTTGTCTCTTCCATAATCAGATCTGCTCTCTCTGATTTTTGGACCTTCCACCTCATCTGCAGCTGAACCACAAGGGAGGAGTGTTTGCTTGATGCTGAGATGAGGACAGCCTAAGCCCATTGGCTTGATGCACACTGCAGAAATGGCCACCTTCCAGTATGAACAGCAAACCACAGACACAAACCTGCCAAAAATGTAGAGGTACCCAGAAACCAGCCTGTGCCGATGGCTTTGGAGCCTCATGCCAGAAGATCCTCCAGATGTGTTTCTAATTAGCTTCCTCAGGTAAAAGCGGTGCTGCTTTCCTCAGTAATGTGGCCATGAAGCTTAGTGGTAAAGAAAGCGAAAGACATCAGGTGATGCTAACTGGTACATGCTGATTTTCTGATCTTATTTGATCCGGTATAAAGTAATTCCTATTCAAGGCAAACAGGGGAAGAATCTGAGCTTTCTTTTCAATAACATCAGCTATTTTTCTGCACAGTTCAGATGCTGTGATCACCTAAAATAGAAAGCCAGCTAACACTGGAAATGTATTTGGAATGTATATGTGCAACAGAATCCATGGTCTTCTGTAACTAGGAGAAATTAATAGGCTATAACAAGACTACGCTGTAGTCTTTTCCTGTCAGTAAGAAGCAAAAGAGGGAGAAAATACTTTTTTTAGGGGGAGGAGAAGGAGACATGTCCATCAAGGCTGTCTTGTATTGCCAACACTGGAGAGAAATATTTTATGCTTTTTTTCAATGTTACTAAATCCTATGGGAACATCAGACTCTGAATAAAGAATAGCATGGTGGAAAAGAATGACTCAAAAGGTGATCTAGCTTACTGAAAGCATGGTTAGACTGTGTGCACGTACTATTCCTGAAACTGTTTCCCCTGCTCTTAACGTTTATCCTTGAAGTCCCTAGCTTACTACAGCCACTGGAGGAAATGAATGTTGTAGCCTGTACAGGATGTTTGTAATACTTCTAGTGGTATAAAAATAACTTTCCCAGTTTCAATTGAGTTGGGTCCTCAAAGGTAACTTTGGGTTTGTGTAATGAAGTTTGGCAAATTCATAAAGATGCTCTCTGTCTAACTACCTGTGCTGTAAACAAGATTCTCGATGTATATTGCTACTATATCACCTGTTGGGAGTGACAGACTTGTAAAGAAGCAGCATTTTCCTTCACATCTAGTGTTGTATTTGTTAAAGTCAGTGTAGTCAGCTTCACTATTGGATTAGACTTCATTCCTTGTTCATGGGTTTTTCTAGATTTTGAGGTTCTAGACTTATAAAGGAAGGTTTTTTTCCTTCTGGAAAGATGGCATTTTGATCCTTTTAAAAAAAATAATATATATAGTCCTAGATTTCATTTCTCTATAAAAACTATAGTACTAAATTTGATATCCATGCAAATTTTCCAGCTTTTCTTCTAAAAAGTACAAAAGGTGGTGGTAGGGAAACTGTTGCTTTTTGGATAGGCTGCAAATTAGAGTCAGTCTGAAAGCATTAGGAATGTTTATGCTGTATTAGACTTCCTCAGCATTCCCACTCCTTCACTGTAAGATTTAAAGCTATGTAAAATACAGCTGTGTGAAATATTCATAAAGGCAAATGAAGCAGGAGTCCATACTTGTGTGTTTTTGTTTCCCATGCACTACGAACCAAAAAGGGAAAATGTTTTAATCTTGCCCTTTTTTCAGACCGATTCAATCCAAGTATTAATAAATAAGCTTTAGAAGGAAACTCACTTCAGGTGGGAAGTGACTTGCTTTGTAAGATTCCATGCCTGACCTAGTTAATCTGCTCTGTCTTTGGGAAACAGGACAAGAACAATAATTGTACTGAGAAGGTCTGATTTGAAGAAACCATAATAGACCCTGGGGCGTGATCAGTGGGGTCCTGTGCATATAGCTCAGATGCTGGAAAATACTACTGTTCCCCAGGTTATCCATGCCACATCTCACCACTGGAAGCAGTTACCTCATTGGAGGCTCTGGCAGAGTGAGCTGCTTCTCAGGTGGACTGCGTTGGGTGAGCAGCAGGTTGCATCTGCCGGGCCGGGAGAAGGCAGGGTCCCCTTAAGCTGACACCGGTGTTTAAAAGACAGGTGAACCTAATCTTCTAGATGGCCTAGACAAGTGGTCTGTGCCGTGGGTGGGGAACTGGCTGACAGGCCGCACCCAAAGGGTGGTGGTAAATAGCTTTTTTTCAAAGTGGCAACCTGTCACAGGTGGGGTCTCCCAGGGATCAATATTGGGCCCAGTGTTATTCAACATCTTTATAAGTGATCTGGATAACGGGATCAAGTGAAGCCTGATGAAGTTTGCAGATGACACCAAACTGAGTGGGAAAGGACACTCCAGAAGGGAGAGCTGCTTCGCAGGAAGATCTGGATAGGCTGGAGGAATGGGCCAGCAAGAACCTTATGAAGTTCAACAAGGACAAGCGTAAGGTCTTGCACCTGGGAAAACATAACCCAGGAGTGCAGCACAGACTGGGATCCACCTGGCTGGAGAGCAGCTCTGTGGAGAGGGACCTGGGGGTCCTGGTGGACAGAAAGCTCAACATGAGCGAACAGTGTGCTGCTGCGGCCAAGAAGGCCAACAGGATGCTGGGTTGCATCAAACAGGGCATCACCAGCACAGATAAAGAAGTCATTACCCCGCTCAGCTCAGCGCTTGTCAGGCCACACCTGGAGCACTGTGTACAGTTCTGGTCCCTGCTGTACAAAAAGGATGTGGACAGGCTGGAAGGGGTCCAGAGAAGGGCCACCAAGATGGTCAAAGGACTGGGAAGCTGTCATATGAGGATAGGCTGGGAGGGCTGGGTTTGTTCAGCCTTGAGAAAAGGAGGCTTAGAGAGGATCTCATCACCATGTACCAGTACTTAAGGGGTAGCTACAAAGAAGATGGAGACTCCCTTTACACAGAGTCCCATGGAGAGGACAAGGGGGAATGGACACAAGTTGCTCTTGGGGAGATTCCGATTGGACATGAGAGGGGAAATTTTTCACAGTGAGGACAGTCACCATTGGAATAATCTCCCCAGGGAAGCGGTTGACTCGGCCACGTTGGACACCTTCAAGGGTTGTCTGGACAGGGTGCTGGGCTATCTTGTCTAGGCTGTGCTCTTCCTAGAAAGGTTGGACTAGATGATCCCTGAGGTCCCTTCCAGCCTGGGATTCTCTTTCATAGCTACAGAGGAGATAGATTCAGGCAAACCTGATTTTCAGCTTGCATCAGCCAAAATAGCCACTCAAATTTATACAACCAGATCATGTATTTTTCACATGGTGCAAAACTAGGCAAAGTGGAACAGCCTCATTGATAGGGTTTCCAGAGCTAAATAAAGAGCAGAACTGAAAGGTCAGGCTATTTGGGAAGAGTTTTTTATGAATGCTGGGACAAGCAAAGTCTCTATAATAGTTTATCTCCCCGGTATGTAATTGTTCAGCAAAATTACTGACAAATGCAGCGATGGGGGAGGAAGATACATATCGGGTACTTGAGTACAGAATTAGAGGGGGTAGGGAGGGTAACATGAAGGCACCTTTTAATTAACTAAGTTTTGCTGCATTAGTCTGAAAAGGAATTGTAACATATTGCAGTAACTCACCTTGTGCTGTCCCAGAGCAGTCAGCAGCGAAGCTGCCTGTTCCTGTGTCACCCCATGGCCCCATGCCCTGGACAGGGCATCAGATGGTAGGAGCTGTGTCCTTCCTCCTCTTCCAAGTGGAACAGGTAAGAGTTGGCATGGTGAATGCCCTGCTTATTTCAGTTTTGCTGCTTAGAGTATCTCTGCTTTTACCATCACAGTTATATCAGTCTTGGATTTTTGCCTCCCCATCAGGTTCTAGAACATCCTGGAGTATCGGCCACAGACAGAGGAATGGTGTAAGGTGAGCCAGGCTGGGCATGGAAAATAATTCAGGTACTGACTGGAGAATATTGCTCATTTTTTGGGGGTTGCTAGGTTTGGTGCCAATATTGGCATGGACCTTTAGAGTCTTTATTCTAATGTGGTACAAAGGTTTGCTTTCAGGGACACTGCTATTTTTATAAAGCTACTATCTTCCTGTTAAAGGAATCTAGAAAAGAAACTATTCTGGATGTTTTTATCTGGTATTTTTCTGAGGAATTGTTTTCTATAGTCTGTGCTCTCCTATAAAATAGACCTAGATTGGTCCTAAGGTACTGTGAGGGTCTTTTGTGGCATCTGGAACAGCAAGTAAGAGCTGTGGATGCCTCTCTGGGTTGATCAGCTCTAGTAGGGTTGCCTGTGACTGTAAAGCTGGGTCGTGATGATCTACCTTCTTTCTTAAACCAAGTTTTAAGGAGTTTACTGGTGGTAGGGAGAAGAACTCCTTCAGAAAACAAATACCTGTTTCCTTTACCCAGTACATATCCCCTTTCCTCCCACTGTCCCCTATCTATCTTTCCAGGTTACTTACATGTTTTCAAGGTCAGAGTTTGGAAGGATTCCCAGTTCGCTCCACTTAGACACCATTGCAAATATAATTTCACACTTGGCCTTAAGCAGAATTGAGTGCCTCATCTCTTGGAAAGGAATATGCATAGGAAAACAAATAAAATCACTTAGGAGCTGGTGCCTGGTGAATTATATTGTTTGAAGTTCAAGGATGTTGAGAATAGTACTTGCTTGATTGGCATTTATGTGGATGTTTGACTGGCACCATTTGACCCTCTCTAGCACTATATTCTGATGTATATATGCTATTGTAGTTTCTGTCTTGCCACGTGAAAAAGATACTTGATCTACTCTCTTCTTGCCAGCAAATGGTCGAAGTTGGTTCGTGATCCCACAGAACCGCTCTCTTTAGTTCTCTTCTCATAAAACATAGGTGGAGACAGCCTGTAGCAGCAGCTGGCTGCCAGAACTGCCTTGATTGCAGTGCGGTTCCAGCAAGGAGGAGATGTGGCATGATTTGCCTGCCTGCTGTCAGCTCTTAACCTCTTGTGTTACTGCTGGACAACTCTCCTTTCTGTTTATCCTCTCTCCTCTCCCGTCACCCAGCAAGTGTCTTTAAAAATTGTACATGAGGGTTAAAAGGAAAGTAAGAATGCTTTGGCCTTATCCTCCTGGTGTAAGAGGTGTCATGTCACAACTTCCTCCATGAGCTGCTAGATTACAGCTTGCAACATGGAAACGCTGGCTGTGTTGAAAGAAAGTTTTAAAAGCCAACATAGCGAGACATTTTTTTTCCCCAGAACCATGGGAGATTTGGGGCTCTGATTTCTACTGCACTGGACAAAAAAATGCAATCACCTTCAGTTGTCCTCAGGATTTGGTAACAATAAGACACTTCGGCGCTAAGGCTGTGCTGTGGTAGCGTCTGCATTGCAGGGAGTTAATACGCTTTATAAAGCAAACAGTACAACAGCACAATTGTCCTACAGTGCTGAAACTTCTGTTGTTTGTCCTCTAGATGGTCATGGAATGAGCTGAGACTTCGTACTTGCCTAAGCAGCAGCACAGCTTTTGTGAAGGGATCACCGGCAAATTTCTCTTACCAAATTTGGAAAATGTTTAGGTACCTACAAATGTTCAGAGCAGTAAGAAGCAAGTATTTTTTTAACAGAGGTAAAAATCTTGGGGTTTTTTTGAAGAATCAAGTCTCTTCTAATATGGCTGTCTAATCTTTCTCATACTAAATTATTTTCATCTATTTGCGATTCATAAAGAAAATGAACAAGACGTTTAAATTATATGTAATGTTGGAACATTTTGCCATGTGATTTACAGAAATGCCATAAAAATACATGCATTATGCTAAGCATTAGAAAGCCCTTTAAAACTCCCACACAACAAGGTTGTTTTTCTCTTCCTGTTTTCTTTTGCTGTATATTAGCTCGAGATATCAAGGATGGTAAATGTACAGACACAAGAATCTGTTTTGGTAATTCTGTACCATAACCTTTTATTCATATCCTTATGCAAAGCAGAATATGCTTTTATTCCCAACTTATCAATGCTTCCATATGTCTTCTCAGCAGTGCTGATGCTGGATGTATAAAGTACCTGGCTGTCATCTGTGGCTGTTACTTAGAAACATCACTCAACTTTAGTGCTCTTTCTCCCCTTTCACCCACCTAGTCCTTAGGTAAATTGTTTATATTAAATACCTTAACAGTAACCTGTTGGGTTTATCGGGGTGGGAAAGCAAGCTCGAAATACTTCTGTGTATATATGTTCATTTTATATCAGCCTCAAACTGCTGAGACAAGGATTAAACTTTTTTTAAGGCTGCAGTGCCATAAATCTCTAGACTGGCACTTGTAGTTTATAGGGTCTGAGTGGCTGTGGTGATCCTCCATAAACAACTCAGACATGTGGAAGATGAATTTTAATGAGTGCTCTCAAAGCTAAGTGCTACCTCTTGCTTCTACACCTCAAATTCACCCATTTTTTATTTTTATGTTATATCAGAAGCTGCTCTGTGTTTTCTTTTTTCCTAATTATGTGCACTCAGGCTGGATTCTGTCAAACCCAGAGCAAAGGCAACATAGCTATGTATGTAGAGGTGGGGTTTTCACCTGGCCTCACTCAAGCAAGGGTTTAAGCTTTCAGTCAAAATGCCTGGGCTTTTAAAGAGAAGGGATTAGCATCTCGTGTTCATGGATTGTTTCATTTACTTTTGCCTGTGCAAAAGGCTTTTGTGTTTCACGTCCTGTCTGCAAAATGTTCAACCTTGTTCTAGGAAAGGCTCCAAAGTAAATTAGAGCAGCCTCAGGGGCTGTTTTAAATCATAGCAGCTGAGGCCTTACCCCAGCACTTCACGCTCCACCCTGTGCCTCTTCCACCAACATGCTCTACAGTAACCTCAGATCTTTACCTTTTCAGAGAAAACTCCTTGCTTTGCATCACTGGTGGGTTTTCCTAGGCCGGAAAATCGTCAGACCTGCTTTACAATAAGCAAAGAGAATGAGAAAGGGAGCCCACCAGCTTTGCTGGGAAACCAGCATTCACCAGTTACCGTAACTCAGCGTTACTGTTTATATTCTGAAGTGCGTAGACTGACTAAGTAGGAAAAACACAGCTAGAATAATTGCTCCTGGGTATTGTGCTTTCAGATGCAAACGAACCATTCCTGAAGCTGCTGAGGACAATTTCCCTGAACTTCCAGCATTGTGCAATCGACCATATGCCTTCTCTGGGGTTTCCACTTTCCTCAGCTCTGACAAATATTGGTCCCTGCCAGAGGCAGGACAGGGAAACTGATGGATGGATCAGTGGAATGATCCAGTACCAACAAATTCATAGTTACAAAAATAAGCAGTTATTCTTATCATTTCCTTGTTCTGACACAATTTCCTGCCCTCCCGTTAGGCTGTTGTGAAGATCGCCTGGATGACAGATCTGCTTTGAAGACTACCAAACCCCTCTGCAAAGTACCTCTCCTGTTAGAAATAGCTGTCTTGAAGAACAATGGCTGGGAGCAGGGTGAGAAGCCCTGCCTTTGATCACACTCAGCATGTATCCAGCTAAAGCCTGCTGTGGGCATTGCTTGTTTTTAACATTTCTGATCATATCACACTAAAGCATAGGAACTGCGTTTTGCTTGATGAGTTTCATAACACCTCCTACAGATTTAGTGATCTCCAGCATTCTTGGAGCAGCTCAGAACAGGAGAGGGACGTGGGGACCACAGAGATGCGCCTCTATGAGCTAGTTAGGACATGACTGCAGCAGGCAAGGGAGGAAGGTGCACTAGTTTAATTAATAGGGTTCTGCTAGTGCAGTTCATTTTGACAGAAGAGGATTAATGAGATCTCACAGCTGCAGCTCTGCTGACAGGTCTGTGTGTGATAATGTCTGGCGTGGGGTGGTAGTGAGCAGACGGAGTTGGTAACCTCTTTGGCAAGTACAGCTGTCCTTGGCAGAGGAAGCATGATAGCCTTTAATACTCCCATCAAGACCCTGAGGGATCTATGTACTGATGGCTGTAAGGGTGCCTGTGATAGTTACCCTGACTTTGCAGACTGGCCACCTTCAGTTGTCATCATCAAATCTTCTTAAGTTTAGTCATAGTAGTTCTCAGCCCTCCTTTGGTCATTTCTGGGTCTTAAATATTAAAGGGTAATTGAAATTACAAGACTAAAGGGTGCATAGGTCGTGTTCTTTAAAACTAAGTCTTTCTATTTACTTATGGGATAACACTTGGAGAGCATCACCAAATGAGGCTCTAAGACTTGTGGCCATATCTACATGTAAACACTCGTTCTGGTCCAGGACCCTTAATATTGCATAATTTATTCAACTTCTAGAAGTGTGCGCAAAACTAATGTCCTTCAGAGTCAATAATTCTAGTGAGTCTGACTAAACAATTTACTGGAAATACGTATTACTGAAACATGGATGGAGTCTGCTGTGCTCACAGTTTCAGAGTTTGGTTTCAGGCTTGATGAGATTTTTGTACTATAATGAAGTGATAAGTGCTGTAATAGAAAAATGTTAACAGTAGCAGAAATGAAAGCAAGTCTCTAACTTTCCGTATTCAAGTCAATTTTGAGGAATGTAAAGGTTGCTGCTTAGCTATCAGTTATTAATAAACACAGATGAAGACTCTCCTGTGTTAAAACTTTTCACGTGTAACTTTTCTTTCCTTCCTCAGATCACAATTTTTGAGCAAATGCCAGTTCCCACAGAGGTGCTGCAAGGTAGGAGAATGTTCTCTTGAATGTGCACTTTTCTGAAAATAAACATTAAAAAAAGTCACTTGGTAGAATCTGGAACGGAGTACAGCTCCTAAATTCAGGTCCCTGTTCTCTAGATCCAGGACATGTCTAGGCTGTGTTACTCTTAGTTTGTGTTTGCACGTTCTTCCCGTGAGAATCACTTTGAGAAAGCAGGGATAATGTACACCAATAATCTGCTTTTAATAACTCCATACATGAAGGAATGGGAAGATGATATTCAGGGGAAATTTTAGAAAAATATTGAAAGAGTCTTTTTTTTTTTTATTTTCCAACCCTGTGTTTCTTCATAACTTATTTGCATTGTTTGGAGTGTCTATAGCTTGTGTCTTCTGTTACTGGAGTTCGTCTTCAAACGTTTTAAAAGAATAGAAAGGAAAAAATATGAAGAAAAGCATGGCTCTAAAGAGAAAAGATCCTCTGTCTTCAGTAAGTATGTTCAAATCATCACACTGGTGACGCCTTTCAGTGCCATGGGTTACAGAAGTCAGAGGATTTAAAGAGAAGTTAGCTAGGCAAGAGATTGCTGTGGGGTGAAAAAAAAGTACCTTAACATATCACTGCCCAGAGCCCTTGGTATTTTCTGTCTGCCACAGTACAGATAGTGTGTCAGTGGTATGTTTTACGCTGTAGTTACCTTTTGGCTTAACATTTGAAGTTGACAGGGGAATGAGCAGTATGTGCATAGCAGTTTAGCTGGGGTCAAAGCGAAAGTGGATTGAATATGGGAGGAACAACTTCTGGCTCTGGGGTCTTCATGTGTTTGGAGCTCAGCAGGAGCTGGGACCTCCTCCTCTTCCCATGGCAAGATCCCACCATTGCCTGAAGTACCTACTGAACAGCAAAAACGGACAGGGAAGCAGCCAGGGTGCCAGCTTCACCTATTTCAAGGATCAAATGCCTCACAGCAGCTCTGGTAAGAGCACAGGATTAGAAGGTAGAAACTCCAGGGACCCAGTTTTCCCTGTTTGAGAAGTACGAGCAGAAAACCCAAATGAAAATATAAGTTGCTCAAACCTTTCCTTCCCTACCAAACACTTTGTTACTGGAAGTATCAAAATTTTATGTTCTATTCCTGACTGTTGCTGGTTTCCTATCTAACCTTGAGGCAACCATAAAAAAAAAACTTGGCTCATATTAGTCATAAATGACAATACTTCTGAGATATATGAGGATGAATTGATTAATGCTGGTAAATTCATTGGAGATTCTTGGATACAATTCCTTATTTAACTCCCTGAGTGTATTTTTGTTCTGGAAGTTGTCCGCTGCTCTCAGGAGCACATACATCCACCCCACAGCTCTGAACTAGTCTTGAGATGAATCAGAAGCTGAATTTCCAAATGTTCTTGAAGTTCATTTTTTGCACAAGAAACAGTCCTCTGCGTTGCTGCTCAATGAATTGTGTCAGGAAAATGACTACATAGATACTAAATTATAAGATCTGTCACAAAATGCAGCCTGCTTAAATAGCTAAAAATAAATTAAAAATCTAACAATAATCCTGAGTGGTTGAAACAACTGTCTCATATCTTCATTCTTTCTCACTAGGTACAGCTAATCAAAATGTAGTCAGTGCTGAATGGCTTGAAATGGTTGAGTTGCACTCAGACCCGGGCACGTGATTGAAAAGAGAAAAGAAGAAATTTGAGGTTGTGATGGTTTCATTTCTTTGAAGTTTAAGCTCAGGTTTCACCATGCAACACTTCTGCTGTTCAGCCAAAAAATGGTCAGTGACACTTCAGAGAAGACATTCCAGCTCTAAAGAATATATAACACATTTTAGCCTATCAGGTGAATCATAAATATATTAAGTAGGATAAAAATACATGTTTTTTCCGGGTAATCTGAGTTGAAAGTCAAGTAGTGCAAACATAACTAATTATCATCATTCATGTCTTAATATCAGGCTACTGACATGCTTGACTGTCCTAAGGTCTTCAGTACACTTATTTGTGTAGTTGCATAGAACGACTTAAACCTTGCAGCTAGCTTAGTTTGCATTCTGGCAATGACTTAATGTTCACAGACCTGGAGAGCAAGCACACCCTTGGTCCTCCTCCAAATTCAGCCTGTAAACCAGGTGCTCAGCTGCAAGGAAAATGAACTGTGCCTTAGAGACTTGTAATTCTCTGTGTTGGGCTCATCAGGACTGCTGGGACGCAATTGTCCAACTTTGGAATAAAAGAAAAAAAACACAACACTTAACTCTTGCATGAGGTTTCACCTTGGTTTTTTGAAAAGCCTTTGTCAGTGGCATATCTGAGGGTTTGGCCCAAAGCTAACACGTGTCAAAAGCAATCTATTCAGTAAATGCCTGTGAACAAGTCAGTAAAGTTGGTGGTGAACAAGGAGGTGCAAACAAATTGCTCAGAATTATAAGGGGATCTTCAAAGCTTCTGGTGGCGTTTGCAGAGAACGCCCTCTACCTGTAGGTGAGATAGGAGACTTGAGGAGGAATCACTCAAATGCATTTATTTGATCGAGCTCTGAAGACTTGTGTTACTAGATACACTATCCATGAGGTCAGGAGAAAGGGTGTTTTAACATACATGGAAGGACTGTTTTCTTCTGTCCCTTGATCTCCTTGTGCCCCTGTACCCTCAAGTTTCTTCCTCATAACCCTGAAGATGTGCTGTGGGAAGCAGGCTATGCAGAGGGGTGGGCTGGGTACTCATCTCTGACAGGCTGCAGCTGAATCTGTCATTCGGGATGCAGCTAACAGCAATATCTTAAGCAGCTTCACATTGATCCACATTGGCCAGGTTTTGATAAAGGCTAATGAGGTAATCTTTTCTTTCAGCAGTCAGGCTACAGGGGAAAAAAAAATAGGCCAAAAGAAAAGTTGTATTTTTTTATTTGCTGAGAAGGTGGCTTTTCTTTCCCTTATGAGAAAATGAGACATTCACATAAAAGATGAGTAGCATTTGATAACGACAACTGTGGTCTCAATTATATATTTTTCTCTTTTCTTCCCTCAAAGGAACCAATAACAGTTAACGAGAAGCTCAGTGTGACCCGGCAATGTGCGCCTGCAGCCCAGAAAGCCAACCGTATCCTGGGCTGCATCAAAAGAAGAGTGACCAGCAGGTCCAGGGAGGTGATTCTCTTCCTCTATTCTGCTCTCATGAGACCCCACCTGGAGTTGACCTCTGGGGCCCCCAACATAAGAAGGACACGGACCTGTTGGAGTGAGTCCAGAGGAGGGCCACAGAGATGTTCAGAGGGCTGGAGCACCTCTCCTATGAAGACAGGCTGAGAGAGCTGGGGCTGTTCAGCTGTTCCTGCTGCTGGGGTTGGAGAAGAGAAGGCTCCAGGGAGACCTTATAGCAACCTTCCAGTACCTGAAGGGGGCCTACAAGAAAGCTGGGGGCGGGGGGCTTTTACAAGAGCATGTAGTGATAGGACAAGGGGTAATGGCTTTAAACTGAAAGAGGGTAGATTTAGATTAGGTATAAGGAAGAAATTCTTCACTATATGGGTAGTGAGCACCAGAACATGTTGCCCAGAGAAGCAGTGGATGCCCCATACCTAGATGTGTTCAAGGCCAGGTTGGATGGGTCTTTGAGCAACCTGGTCTAGTCAACCATGGCAGGGGGATTGGAACTAGATGATTTTTAAGGTCCCTTCCAACCCATTCTATGATAATGCTATCCTTAAAATCTAGAAGAAAAACATATATGTGCATGAAGGGAAGGTGTACAGTGGTTCCTTGTGAATATTCCTGGAAAGGTAATAAGGATTCTTGTTCAGGTATACACACTTAAATTTCTCCTGTTGAAATGTTTTTGTTTGTTGTGTTTTTAGTTGTGTGTTCATTTTTTCATGGTGTGCTTTGTAGTGGGATTTCATTAGTGTCTATCTCTAAGTCCTATATTTAATCAGGTAATATTATAATAATGAATAGCTTGGCTGTTGATGGCTTCAGAGTGCATTGGATACATTTATAAGATATCCTTATATTGGCCCCCTTACATTTTACAATTATATTTGGCTGCCTTCACTAGGGTTTTGGTGACATTTCCAAAGTGTCATGTCCCATCGTCTCTTCCCCTCAGCCTGCCAGTGATGCATAGTTATTCCCCAGAGGATCTGCCCAGTGTTGTCCTCCATTTCCTTTCATGGTCAGCAGTGAAGTAGCAGAGAGCTTTGACATTCAGCGTGCTGTGGCCTCAGTGCCATCCCACCACTGTCCTTGCAGTGCCTCTCACCGAATTTGGGCTGATTTCTCTCGTCACTTCCCTTTCAACCATGCAGTGAGGATTTCTTTTTTTGCAACTCCGCTTCGTAAAGTGTGAGTTTAGAAAGCAGAAACAAGTGTGTGCTTTTTTCTGAAAAAAAAAGTCAGCACACAGCAGGAAATGTTTAGTTAGCCGAGAAATATCTCCAATAAGCCGTCAGATTGGAGCTCTGACCATAGCACACGATATCTCTCTGTTTTATAGGTTTTTTCCAGATGTACTATATGCATACAGTATAATACACTGTCTACAGGAATTGTGAAAGGCTATTTTTTTTTTCAGAATAAGTAAAGTAAGCACTGGCGTTTGTTAAAAATATGAAGAGTTAACATGATTAGTAGTACATAGGTATATTGTTTCAAGTATAAGGTAAAGATGGGACAAGTTCTCAAGAACTCTGGTTTCTTGTCTATTTGTTATAATTGGGTGTTTTAGGGAAAAAGTTATAGATTACTAGGAATACATCAAACAGAGGAAAAAGGACCATGAGTAGATTAAACGAGGAAAGCATCTACAGGGGCTGAGGAGTAGTACGGGTCGCCACATCCACTGGCCTTCACAGGAACTAGAAACCAGATGTGAATGCTCACTTTGAATATATCTGCAGTGGCATGTCTTCAGCGAACAAGCAAAACCAATTCTGTTTATAGAACAAGGGTTTGGTGGGTTTTTTTCAGCTCCATCAGCACCTCCTTAATAATCTTTTTACTGTAGTCCCATCATTCTACTATTTTCCCAACACAGCACTCGGTGCACATGTACTGGTTTCCCTCCTGTTGCATAGGCACTGTTGTAGGACAAATACAAGCAGTGACACGGACCTGATGAGGTAAAACACAAAGGCCACAGGTAGTCCTGGTAACTGGCACGTTCCAAGGCAGCTGCAGCAGTTATCACCAAAGACACCTTAATATTTACTCAGACCTTAATACAGTTACAGGATGTCTAAGGGAAGAACATTTCTCGAGCGAACTTTTTTTAAGAGTCTGTATTTGGGCAGTCTTGTAATAGTTAATTGATTTGTCTTTTTATTGCCACTAACTCATGGCAACCTCTTCTCAATTTGGTGGATACTGGGTGCAAGAATTGAATATTTAGTATCTCTGCCTTCCTCCTGTTGCATCCAAGGAGCAATGTTACATTTTATTTTGGCAGAGACACACGCAAGCTACTCTTTTTTGCTACTCAAAAAACCAGCAGCCTTCTTTATTAGACTGCCCTTGGGTGTGTTTACAGCTTTTTCTCTTTTGGCTGTAGCCTTTGACAAAACACGCGCAGAACTATTTTTGGTACACATTTTGTGGGTTCACAGAACTAACAGAAAAGTATCTTAAAGATTACGTTGGTCTTGTTCCAAACTTAGCTAATTATCTGAATCTGATACCTTTCCTGGTTTAGATGAAAGGATGATAAAAATATTAGTGGCACGAGTTTTCTTTCTTCTCAGGTTTCAGTTTAGGTGGTTGATTAGTTTTCTGTTCTCAGCCAACTTCCCCTTAAATTTTTGATTGCGTGAGCAGAGTAAAACTGGCCTGCTCGGCATTCAGCAAACTTCCGAAAGTTATATGCACTTTAGGAGTTGCTGCATACTTCTTGACATAATATTGACCACAGTAACTGATGTTGTCGTTGAGGCTGTGCTGGAACATTGGGATCTGGCTATTCAAGCATGATCTTTAAGTCAGGAGGCAAAATAAAGCTTTGCCAATTTGTTTTTTTACCTTGATCCTGTAAAACTGCTCACATGTCCAAGCAATAATCTTACTGACGTGTAGTTCCTTGCTCCTGATCTTGTTGCATCCATGAGGGACTGTATGTATCTGTTAATTCCTCCTCTCCAGATTTGGTTGAAAGAATTGGAATAATGGCTTTTATAATGTTTTCCCCACGTTTTTATTCAGTGGTTAGTAGAACGATTCTTTGCGCTATGAGAAACTCTTACCGCATGCGCGTGGCAATTTCTGTTTTGCAACGGCGTAACGCGGTTGCATCGCCAAGTTGCAATAGATGACATGAGGTGAGTGTCACTACGTCAGCTATGCTCTTAAATAACATGACGTTTCTGTTGATCAGAATGATAGGCATGGAATGTAAATAAATTCCACCACGGAGCTTCCCCTCCCCGCCGTGGCTCCGCACCTCCGGAGCGGTACCATGCTCAGTGGTGGTTAAGCATCACGGGCGGGAGTGGTGACGCGTGATGTGCGCGAGATCTCTGCGAAGGTGTGTGGTAAAGTGTGAAACGCAGAGCGCTCCAGAAACAAGCTGGTGTTGAAGGGGCTGCTGGGTAGCGTTTGCCTTTCCGCGCCGTGGCAAACTCATGAAGAAACACGTGCGGGACCTTGTTTCGGCTGCAGACATGCCAGGTAAGCGAGTCCTCTCGCCCAGTCCTGCCTCAGTTTCCTTGCCTGGGACCCACAGCTGTGGTTCTTGGCTCCCTTGTTAGGCACCAGGAGATGCAGCCAAGAAAGCGTTACGTGGCAGTGCTGCTGTTGATTTTATTTCCCTTTGGCTGTAGTCATGCACGCAGTTTCCTTTCCAGCTCCACCCTCACCCAGGGCCCTCCAGGGGAGCGCTGCCACCCCCTCCCGCCCTCTGCCACTGCCTTCCCCCTGCCCCGGACTTTGGGGACAAAACCCCTGGGGGTTTGGGTTTGGTCGGGGAATGGTTTGGGTGAAATAATGTGGGGGGCGGGGAAGGGTGAAGTTCCGGGAGGGGATTCTTCTGGGGGCTGGGGATCCCCCGAGGGACACGGTCGGCGGAGCGGGGGACGCCGGCAGGTGGGACGTGCTGGGGAGGGGATGCTGGGGAGGGGACGCTCCCGGGGGCGGCTTGCGGTCAGCCCCGGAGGTTCCGGGCAGCGGCGGGGGGGGGAGGGGGGGGCGGCGGCACCGCCCCGGGAGGCGGGGGCGGGCGGCGACAGCGGCGGTGACAGCGACAGCCGCACGTGCCGCCCCGGCACCCAGCGCCTCCGCTGAGCGAGCCCGGCAGCGGCGATGGGCGGCCGCGGGACCCCCGCGGGCTCTGCCCGGCGGACAGGTAACCCCTTCCCCGGGGGGACCCCCTGCTCGCCCTTCCCTTTGCTCGGCGCGTCCCGTCGCGCGGCTTTAAATCCGGAGTGAAGCCGCTTCGCGAGAAAAAGCCCAGCTGGCTGTAGGGGCGGGGGGTTTATGTGCTGCTGTGCTGGGGGCTCGGCGGGTTTCGCCTGGGCTGTGCCAGCCGCGTGGCGGCCGTCGTTCTTACTTTCCCAGGTGTCCGAGAGAAGTAACTTTGCAGCGGGAGGCTCGAGGTTACTCTGCGCTTCGCTTTGCTGCGTGTTGCTTTAGTGATGCTGCGTGAGGTGCTTGGACCTTGTGTGAACTGGTTTGGTTTGGTGAGAAAATTGTGCTGGAGAAACGCTCACCTCTGTCAGCCACCTTTCACTGAACCGGTTCATCCTTATGTGTACTCGCTTCCTGAAATTGAGTTGGTTGGTTGTTGGTTTTAGTTAAGGAAATAATCCGCTTATCTAAAATAAGACCAAACAAACAACAAAAAAAATATTCACACGACTACATCGACGTAGCAAAGTTGCTTTAAGAGTACCTTTGAGGGGGATTTAAGATGTATAGTTCTTTAAAAAAACTGTTCGTGTGCTCGTAATGAAAAATAGCGTAATTTCTCAGGGACGTTAGCATAGCACAACTATGGACGCTGGCAAGAAACCCGTCGGTGCCCTTAGTTTTGTGACAGTCAGCTGCTCAAAGCACACTGGAAGCTGAATTACTACTGTATCACTAAGAAAACAGGAATTATCACCTGGATATTTTTATATTAATTTCCACGATTAAGCTGTAGAATTTGTCATGTGTTTTGCAGTGATTTTGATTCATTGGCAGAAGATGATAGTGTTGAGTGAGCAGATTTAGCTGTCAGGATGAATGGGTGTAGTTGTGTAATAATCTTATTTGTTTGATCTCTTGCTGCTGTTCGACCCTGTTATAAAATAGCTTATCATAAAGCAAATAGACTTTCATACGGTGTAGTCTGAAGGTTGATTTGGTATGTGTAGCTTCATTTTGCAGTAGCTGTGGGAAGAACAATTTGAAGAAAATGGTGCAGAGAAGAAATTTTCATTTTATCTCTTAATTTTTTGGTACTTCTCATTTTTTCCATACGGGTGGTAAATTTTGCGCTGTTAAGAACTGTTTAGTTGTATTGAAGAAGCTGTAGAATAGTTTGTAGGTGTATGTATTTAAGGTGTTGGTTAAGAAACAAGGGTGCAAGGAGGGCTGCTGCTGTCATCAGCAGCCAGTGGAAGGTGGGTGTCTAAACAGCACGTGGGTTCCTGTAATCATTCCCTCTTTGGCCAGTGCATGAGACCATAACAGAGGGCTAGAAGCGCTGCTTATGTCATTTGAGGTAATTATACCGTAACTGGCTCAACTTCACTGCAAGTTTTTTTCCCAGTGGCTTTTTGCATTTAGTAATATAAGCAGCTGCTTTCCGACTAACCGTGCTGATGAAATTCCTCTTACTTGAACAGATAATTATTCAAAAACGTACCTGCTCAGGCAAGAAATGCTTCTGAGGAGAATAGTGGATGTGCTTTGAATGTTGAAGTTCACTGGGATTTGGGGCTGCCTGTGATGAAGCTGGGGTCGGGCCGTGTGCGCGGCCAGAGTGGGCTCAGGACAGGGGATAAACCTCACCCCAGAAGCCTCTCAGTTCCTCCCACTGAGATTTCCAGGCAGTACCGAGTGTCTGCTTCTGCTGCTTCAGTCTCCATTGTGCTGATTTACCCTTCTCATCTCTAAAACTAAATTCTTATTGAAAGCTGGAGGTTGCCATGAGGCCTCCCCCAGGGGCCATGAAATTCATGCAGGGCACGTGTAACAGCTTGTGCTGTCATTTTGTTACAAGGACCTCAGGTTTTATCTGTTTTGGTCCCTCGCTCCTATACCATGAACTAATTTTAGTATGGGGCTTTGAATTTCAGTCTCCCAAGGTACAGAGACGTGGGGTCTCTCTTAGCATCTCTGTGCTGGTTGGGGTCCCCCTGCCTGGGCAGCAGCCTGCTGGTGTGGGAGAGAGGGAAGTTTTACCTTAGCAGAGAGGAGAGCAAAGCATGCTAAAAATGCTCTGCATTTCCTCTGTGCCATTTCCACCCTTGAGTGGAAAATTGTTCCCGATTTCCTCAGATTTGGAGGATTTACATTGGCACCCTTCCCACATTCCCATTTTACTTCCAGTTGTATTTATTAGATAACGCACTTACATAGAAGCTTGTTTATAAGCAAAAGGAATATTTTTCATCAATCTATTCTGACCAAAGTTAAGCAGTTAAATGTTTCCTGGGTCCTGTTTCTCAAGACTAAATTGGTCTTTGCACGATTGTGAGGCTGCCATGAAACACAAACCCCTCAAACCTGGATTTCAAATTATCAGCGTAACAGCTGTACCTCAGCGCACCTCTGTTTTCTAAGCTGCCGGTGCTATAAAATCAAATTATAGAAGCAGAGGGGAGCTTCGTATTTAGGCCATTTGTGTGTCTCAATAGCAAGGCTTGCTTTCTGTGTCCTGCGCAAGGATTAACTCCCCGCTGCCTTCTGCGTGAGGGTCCTAACGAGACAGAGAACGGTAAGAGAAACTGGGCCAAGTCTCCCGTGTTTGAGCAAATATTTGATCCACCTTATTATACACCTGGCAATTTCTCGCTTGAGGGGATTAGTTTGGGTGTAACTACAGGTTTACCAGCATTGCCAAGGAGTGGGGTGATCCTGTGTGGGCAGGCAGGTTTGGTCCAATTTAGGAATCTGTAATAAGGAAGGCTGGTTAATGGAGGCTTCCTTTCTGTTAGATGTGCTCCATCGTCCCTGGATTTTGGGTATCGCATGAGTAGGAAAGCACTACAGGTGTGCAGTCTGTCTGTCCTGTCCTGAGGATGCCAGGTGCGAAAGCAAACTCAACTTTTGCCGCGCTCGTTGCAGCACGTCTCGCTGTGCTGGGTGCATATCTGCACAAGTATAACTTCACTTGCGCTAATTCATCACGTAGCTACTCTGCCCTGATATAAAGGAAGCTCTTGCTATAACTTTTAAAAGCATTTGGGAATTACTAAGTCTCTTATTTATCAAAAAATGCAGTCCTTTAGAAAAAAGCTGCACTAAGAAATAGGTGATTAAAAAACCCTTTAACCTATTCTTTCAACTTAAAAAAATACTTGCTTAGTTACACCGAATGGTAAGACTGTGGAAAAGATGATGTTAATCAACTTTTCTTGAAACATTCCTAGAACGGTTTTGGACTTCGATTGTTTTGTACTGCATTATAAATTCAGACAAATCAATTGTCAGGAAAAAAAAAAAAAAGATTTTGTATGCCTGCTGTGTGTGCCAGTGAGGATGTTTGGATGGTACAACTTTAACAAGGCTCCTTGAATGATCTGTGTTTTTTAGTTAAGAGAGATCATTGGGAATGAAAATGAAAATGCAGAAGTGGTTAAAATCTTAGTGAAAGGGAGTAAATGGAGAACAATTACTCGTAATTTCAGATAGGATTTTAGAGGTGAGAATAAATGAGCAAATCCAATGATTTTTTCTGAGGTACTGTTCAGCAAGAGAAGATACTGTTTCACACAAGCATAATATTTTCTGTGGAACTCATTACTGCAGGATGTTCCCGTTGCTTAAGATATAAATGAATTTTAAAAGTTGTTAGGCAAATTAATAGAGAAAAAGTATGCCAGGACTGTTAATCACAAACATGCAGATACAATTTCCAGCTGAAGCAGCCCCTAAATCACAGATTCCTGGAAACCAGATTATTTTGCAGGCAGAATTACTATATCATTTCCTGACCTTATATTCTTTCCCCACGCATCTGCTTTTGGTCAGAGTTAGAGGCAGCTTATTGGGCTAAATTGAATATTTGGAGCGATGTGGTCCGCTCACATGCTATATGTGATGAAAATTTCATTAGGTTTTTCTCAGATCACTACTGCTTTGTCCAAAACAGTTCTGAGCAGGTGAATGTTACGTGTAACTTCAATTTTCACACTTGGGGGAAAAACCTACAGTAAATAGTGTGCTCAATGTTGTGTTCCCTTAAGTTTTGATTAACTGGCGGTTCGTACCCGTCTGTTAAGAACGCAGATTGATCTGACATTTTGCGAGGCTGCACTGCTGCTGCAAAGCTTCATTGTTTTATCACTCATGAAATAATTGGATTATTGTGTGAAAATCTGGAGGCTGTTATGATTTTGGTCTTGATTTCTGTTTTCTTAAATGTATACTGCTTTTTTTTTTAAAGGAGGCTTATTTTTCTGGTTATCTTCACGTAAGCAATCTCCTGACCTTTAGACATTTTACTTTTTAGCCTTTGGTTTAGACCCTTACACTGACACCTCCTCCTGGTAAACGCTGCATCAGGGCTGATGGTGACAAATCGCGTGTGTCCACACTTTCCCATTGACTTCAGCTGCTCCTTTTCTAAGGATAACAGACCCTTGAGCTGGAATTCTTGAAGGCCACTTGTGGAATTAGAGCTGGGACATTTCCAGGTTGGTCGCGAAGGTGTCCAGCCTCCCCTGCCACCAGAGAGCTCCCTCACGTGGGGAGGCGGGATGCCTAGTGTGACCATCGTTGGTCTTACAGGAGAGCATCTTGATAACGCTTCTTGGTGGTCCCTAATTAAATCTAGTTAGCTTGATTGCTTGCTTCTGGTTTCTTGGTTAGCGTATGGTGAGAGTTGGAGCTACATGACCCAGAGGGTGACCTTTCTGCCTGCTGTGGTGGGTGCCTGTTTCATGTGTATTTACACAGATGCTCCTTCACTAGCTTGTTTTCACTTTCCCACAAAAACAACTTGCTAAAATACAAGCAACATAGTAATGTAGGTTTTGAGATCTTTGTTTTGTTGGCCTTTCGAATGAGGAAAAAAAAAGAAGGGATATCTTATTCATATCCTTCCTTTCTGGGAAATACTTGTACCTTTGAAAATTCTTCCTGTTGTCCACTCCTAAGAACTACATTTGTAGTCTGCAAAGTAAATTCTGCTTTACTGGAAACTTTAGGTTTGAGCAGACTTCATTGTTTTGGAGATTCTTGGAATTGTATAGCTTTGCCTTAAGATCAGAGATAAGAGCTAATTCGGAAATAAAAGATTTCTAACCCTGTGTAACACTGTAAGATTAAGATGCAGAGCAGTTCTGTTGTCCTGAAAAGGATTTCATTCTTCTTTGCTCCTAAATACATAAGACTTACTCTAGAAGTAAGTTTTGGCCAGGACAGGCTATATAATCTTTCTTGTTTCATAATCTCCTAATGGAGATTAATGGAAATGAGATGGTCACACTAATTTATATGAGCAGGCATTTGTCTCTGCTGCCATTGATGAGGAGGTGGCGATGATCTGAAGCCGTCAGCGAGGATGGGGCAGGCTCCTTCAGCTCATATTGTCATGGAGGTGAATTTTTTTAAAAAAGCCTGGCTCATTTGGGTTTAAGTGGGAAGGGATTATGGAGCTCTGTCCTTTGAAATTTTATTGGATACAAGTTCCCCTTAAAGTAAAATCCTATTGATCCTAATGTTTTTCACAGTTTCAAATAAAAATATCTAAATGAATGAAGTAACATAACCAGCTCCTTGTTGCTGCTTCCCTGGGTTTCAAGTGGAATGGTTTTTTTTTGTCTCTTCCCTCGTGGGAAACATCTGCAGAACCAAATGGCAAATCATTAATGCTCATTCAATAGCAGCCTTTGTTCCTGGTTTCTTGTGCTTGGAAACAATTAACTGTAGAGTTTTTGTTTTGTTTTGTTTTTCTTTTTGAATGCAAACATCTAATTCCAGTTATATACTCTAGTGGGTTTTGTAGAAGTCCTGCTACTTGGGGTTGCTTATAGTTATTTTAGAATATACACTCCCTACCCAAATTCAGATAGTGGTAATTGTGATAGCACCTCTGTGGTTGGGGTGTGATTATTTTTTTTTTCTTAGTGTATAAGTGGCTGACTCTTGTTCAGCTTTGTAAAACTATAATTTAGGACACAAATCTCATTACGAGGGAAGAGAAGACATTTGCATTTTGAAATCCAGCCTGTTTCCTCCAGTTCAGGATGGTTTCTGGTTCCTATCACCCACCAAGCAATCTTGGATGCCTGATCGTAACATTTAGCAAAAAATCTATCTAGCCTTTGGTGTTGAGCAAATGAAAGCTGAAGATCAAGCATTCATCCACTTAGGTGCAAAAGGTGCTTGAACCAGCAAACCTCATCTTTTTAGCTGACTGCAAGCAGTTTGTGTTTCAGGACACTTCCCAAATTAGTGGCTATTGCCCATATCTGCTAGACACAGGTAACTGGAACGTGGATGGCTCTTAAATGCATTAAAAAGCATTGCTACATCTTGAAAGGTTTTTATTGACACCTGTTGCAAAAGTTTTGGTTTTGAGCTCTATGTGGTTTTAGTCCGTGAACAAAACCAGGAGGCTGTATAATTATGATAGCTGAACTAAAATGCCTTTTAGTTATTCACCATAACTAAACATCCATGATTAATCAACTCTGCATTTTGTTTGTCAATTATGGGCTAAGTGGTTATAATTTGTGCATGTCCCATTTAGTCTGAGAATATGTGAATGGGGCGTGATAATGACAGGTGTAATGGTCAGTTTGATCTGTTCTAAACTATCCCGCCTGGAGCTATGTATGCATGAGAGGAGAATTAAAACCAAAAAACCTCTGCTGTGGTAACAGCGTAGAAATGAGAAATGAGCGCGGTTGGGCAGCATGAGCAAGGAGCTGTAGACATGCTTAAGGGAAGGTATTTACAGTTTAGCTAACTTCACCCCACCCTGCCTAAGGCAAATTTACCCTGGATGAATCAGGACTAAAATGTTTTTTAAGGACTGTCTAATGTGCCCACAGTTTTTCACAATAAAAGTAGCTTGACTTGGATGGTTGTTAACATCTTCTTGGGTCCGCCACCTGGATGTAGCTGCCAGGAGCTCTCTGTTTGGACCCAGGATTTGTGTTCTTCAGTCTGACACAACTGAGATGGAATAAAATCCAGCAAACTCTGGCTCTAAATGGAGAATCTCTTGCATCCTATTTAAAATACTTTTATGTTGAGGTTTGGTGCTCTTGTGCCAACAGATAAGGTCTCTCTCATCTTCACCCCATCATTTGATGTACAGTGGAAATAAATGATGTTTTTAAAGATGCGTGCAAGTTCTTCTGTGAATCACTGGTCCATAACAGCGTTCTTCAAAGCGTGGGGTGTTTCCTCCTTCTCTCTTCCCCCAAAATGCTTTTCAGGGAGGTGTGAATGAGAAAAGTGTTGTGCTGAAGATGCTGAGGTGAGGCGGGCATTGGGATCGAGCACTGCTGTGTGGTGTCCCAAAGTCAGGGCTAACACAGGTAGCAGCTCCAGCAACTCGTTCTGTGCAATGTGATGATGGCCATACTGGGCAAGACCAAAGGTCCATGTACCGAGGACCCCATCTCTGAGTCGCTGACAGGGCATGCACTCACAACCGTGTAATACCAAAGCAGCCCTTACTGGGGCTCAGAGAGGACAGAATATTTCTGAGAATTCTGGGTTAGAAACAGAAAGCACTGAAGAAAATTGCCCATGACATCAGATCAAGTGACCAGAATGCCAGTGTAACATCAATAAGCCTAGTTCCTACCTAAAAGCTGCCTGTAACTACAATGATGCCGAAGATGTAGAAAATGAAAGCTACAGAGCAGGTTTGTCATATAAAACAAATAACTGAGAAGAGCTGAAAGTGACTTTTAAATTACTTCAGCAAGTGCAAGTAAAGGAGGCATCATCCTAACTCAGCAATGCTAATATTTCTGTTTTGGGGAGCTTTTTGTATTAGATCACTTCCAGGAATGCACCAGAATTAACAAAACTGGGCTTTGCTGTAGAGTTGAGGTTGTCTAAACTTCTGCAGGTAAAATCCTGAACAGGTCACTTGAATATTCACCCCTGCATGGGATTGTAGCAAATACTTACATTTTAATTTTTGACCCTTTTATTCAAACTTAAAATAGTTACTGGAATCATAGTTTGTGGGTCTCTTGATAATGATGTCAGTATTTAGGGGCTTCAGCTTTAGCAAACCGAAAGCCAAGCGTTAAGACTTGGGAAGTGCCGGAGTATAATTGTCAATGATCGTGACTTAAATTTACCAACTTGATCTGATCTTGTCAATGGGAAAATAATGCTGTAACAGAACCCGGAGGCAAGGTGAATATTTCTAGTGCCGGGAGGCTGAAAACTCAAAAGGTGCATGGAAAGATAAACCTCAAAGCTGGTTCTCTTCTGTGAGAAATGACTGGCATTTAGAGACATGTACTGGTATAGATTTAATCTCTACAATTGGAAAACAAAAAGTTTAAAGGAGTCTTTAGGTTTATGCTGCCATTTGTGCACTTAATGTTTTACTGTCATGACTTCAGGGGAGCAATATGACTGGTTTTAGTTGCATGCATTGGCTTCTTCCTATTTAAAGTATGAAGTTATTGCCCAGGATGAAATTTATTCATCAGAATAACAGCTATGAATAAGGAGGATGAAGCTCCTTCAGTCCAGGAGGAAGGTATATTGATGCATTTCCTTGCTTTTTCATGTATAACAGAATCATGCTATTGCAAGTTTTATCCAGAAGCCAGGCTTAAGCGAGAGAATTTTTCTGGGCATTAGTGACTAGTTTGTATGTATCTCTTTTCTATACCGTTTGTTATCAGTTTTGCTGCTTAACTTTATGAAGTCAGCCGTGTAATTTATGGCTTATTCTTATCTAAACTACTGTAATCTGTAAAAGCATAGCTTGTTGCCGATTGTTAAAATTTCTTCTAAACCTGCCTTTCCCCCCATTTCTGTAGCAGGTGTACCATACCCTTATTGCCATTTAGCTGATACAAAACCATGGCTTTCAAAGATCTTTATTCTCAGGAGTTGTTCCCTAGTAATTATCTGTTCCTGCTTCAGTATTTTTCTGAGCGTCCTACCTCAGGATCCTTTGTAACTGAATTTTGGAGTAGCTGAGGATCCACGAAGCACACTAAAAAGTTCAGGTACTTTGAAAAAAATTACATGGGAGAGCTTTGTGCTTAAGTTACTGGGCTTGTAACGTGGGAATAAGTGTGCAATAGTTCTGCATACTCACAGCTGATTTCTTGTAGATTTAAGAAATACTGTGTGTCTTCCAGCAACACTTCACTAGAAGAACATGCCAGTGACAAGGAGGAGTTTTTCTCTCCCCCCAAGTAAACACTTGTTTACCAGTTGTAGCCTGGAGGTCAGACACAGATTCACTGTGGCTATGATTAAGAGCCTTCCGAGGCTGAGGATCTGATGACTGCTTTGAATGCTAAATATTTTTTTATTCTTTATTTAAACTCCCCTGGGCTTCTCCTGGGCTCTCCATTTCACTTGTATTTGTGGGCTCTGTCCATCATCAGTCTCTGTACTGCTAACTAGGTATAAGTTAGTTGTACTGATGATTGTGTGATAGTGCAGGAGATGGCACTGAAACCCTCAAACGTTTGACTTTACCAAGAGCTTCCTAAGGGCTTTGTGTGTGGGTTTTCCAGTCTCCTTTTCAGCTTTCTCAGTGGCAATGCACAACATCAGGTATCTAAGTGCTGTGATTTTCTCTAAGACTTGGGGTTCTTGCAGAGAATGAGGGCTATTACTGGTGCAATTCCCTCATTCAGTGGTATGCTACAACACACCAACCTCTGTTTTCTTTAGGGACAGTTGTCTTCAGCCTCCTGCCTTTCTGAATTAAGAAACTGTGAAAACACTGGGTCTAGAGATATACCCAATCAGTAAGGAGTTGATAAATGTGAAAGGACATTTAATCATAGAGGTTAATGCAGATTCAGAGTAATCTCAACTCTCCTGTGTACCCAACTTTCACCGTGAGCTCTGGCCCTGGCACGTGCCACGTTGCCGTTGGGAAGAGGAACACACTGTAGTAAGAAAGAAAGGAGCCCGCTTAGTGCAGGCTTGTGTCCTGTTTGAGTCAGTGTCAGGCCATTTCTACAGATCAAAAGTGTTCTGTTTACGCCACTTCGGTGAATTGTTAAATAAAGAATCACGCAGAGCTTTTAATAGATCTTTCCTCTATAGTCACTTAGTTTTGGTAAGTAGTGTGACAGCAACAGTAATGATTTAGGGAGCAATACTGGCATACACAAAAGTAATTTGCATACAAGCACAAACTTCTTTTATTTAAATATGTGTCTTCAGTGCTAGTAAAAGGCATTAGCTGATTTGGCCTCCAGTGGAAATGAGTCTCCAATTTCCTTCCTCGGTTTGTTTTCCTTGAGAGTTATGAAAAGCGATGATCTATTTCTGTGCACCTCTTGTTATAAAAATACACCTTTTGTAACGAGAGAGATGAACAAGGGCTTGAAGGGGACAGTGCAGAGGAAGGAGGCTGCAGGGCTGGGTTCCCACCAGAGCTCCTCTGGATGAGCACTAGCTCCTTCAACACATGAGTCCCTGCCTCTCTCCTGATCTTGTCTTGCTCCTCATGTGAGCTCTGATAAACCTTCCCTTTTTCTATTTATTTTAGAGCTCTCCTGATCTCACTGTTACCCTGCTTGTAGCTACATCTCTTCTTCCCCTTGCTGCTCATCCACTTTCCCTCTTCCCCTGCTCTAGGTACCACTTTTCCTAGGGATCACCTGATGCCACTGGGGACAATGAGGCAAATTATAAAACATACATAGCCAACGGTAAAGAAATATCCCGCTTGCTGGCATGATCTCAGCACATGGCACAGTGCCTTCCAAGGGCAGGATCTGTCACTCCAGGATCTTTCTTGGAGCCTGGTTTGATATGTATGTTATCCCCTGCAGTACAGGGCTGCAGGAAGCATATCTTCATGCATAGGTGTTCCTGGAGAGGTCTGACGCTCAGCGGCTGTGATAGCACTGCGGGGGCCCTCTGGCTTGCACAGGTACAATTACAAGCTACAGTATTTTGAAGGAAGCTGAAAGGGTGGAAGGAACTTGTGAAATATTTTGGTAAAAAAATACACCCAAACGCTTCCTTCTTCGTTTCCCCCATACGTACTCATCATTTTTCTTCTGCTTTAGAATAGACAGGAACAAACCAAAAGTAATACTCTCATAAGCTGGAGGCAGGTGCAGGTTTTTTTTCAGTAACTTTCACTACCAGATGCTATTTTAAGATGCTTGTAGCAGCTGGTTGTTCTGTTACTTCTCATAGTTAGTGCCTGCTCATAAATGAAAAGAAAGCTCTCCAGATTGTGCAAGAGTCTCTGAAGAGTTAGAGCATCCCTGTTCCTCTCTCTTGTGTGATAAGTGGAGGAAGATGTGTGCTTGTTTCATGTGTTTGTGAAAGGTGGAGCCTATCATATTTGAGCCAATTAAAAGCCAAGCATGGGTTCTAAACGCCCAGAGCCTAAACCACCAGGGATCTGTAAACCCCCTGCCAAAACAACAAACCCAAAACCAAAACAAAAAACCAACCAACTTAAGATGCCTGTATTATCTGCATATAAGAACCTTGCTTCCCTTAAGCTTTGTATTTACCCTAGCTAGTATTTGTGATCATCTTCTGCAAAGACTGTACATTTCTTTCAGCTTCAAGAAAATAATGCTGGCTTCTTTTGGTCATCTTATTTATAATCAAGCACTGAAGCATATAAAATTGTCTTTTATGAAGCACTTGTACTCATTTGGTTGACAGGAACAGATCAAGATTTTGTTTTATTTTAACTTTAAGTTTAACAGCCCACTATACTTTGCAAATCGGTCTGTAACTACAGAGCAATAGAAGAGCAGGTTCTGTATCAAACTGGCATCATTTGAAGCCCTACGGTGAAGCTTAAGCTCAAACGCTTTGGAAACTGGCCAAGACATGACCCTGCTTTTGCAGCAAGTCGCCTATGCAATGAAGACGTTAGCTATACTTCAGCAGTGCACTCCCTTTGACGCTTGTTAGTACTAAAAATAATTCCAACACTGATTTCCCCAGGGTAATTAGCCTGTGAAGACTCAGGTTGAGGTTAGGCTTTTTCTGGTGCCTATCAAACTTAGGTTCAGGTATTTACCATATGCTGTAAGACACAGCTGCAGGAAGAAAAGGCTGTCTCATTTTCTCAGTGTTGTGATGTGCGTATCTAACTCAGTGTCCCTTGTTAGCTTCTGTGATCATGCCTGGAGAGGAATGGCCTCAGGCCCACCTAGGTCAGCCTTTCATTTCGAACTTGTATTGCTCTTCCTAGAAAGGTTGGACTAGATGATCCCTGAGGGCCCTTCCAACCTGGGATTCTGGGATTTTCTTCAAAGGAAGTGCCCTGGTAATGTATTCCCTTTTCTTTTAAATATTTTAAATACCATACATGAGTGTAAAAATGGATGGAAAGCTCCAGGAGAACCTGGTAACTCGGAACAAACGGTTGCTTTATTTGGATGATATTCTCTTATTTCCGTGGCTGTTGATGCTTATCATAAAGCTACTGCGTTGCTAGATAAGGTACTGAAATAGGCCATTGCAAAGAAGGAAGTGGAGGGTTTTTCTCTAAAGTAATTCCACTCTTAGAAGTGATTCGTATTTGACTGTGTTCTAGACAGAGTGATGAGAAAAACCTGGAGTACTTAGTATGATCTGATATAGAAGTAACCACCCAGCACATACAGTTGTTGTTTAACCAGCTGAGAGCTATTTTCCTGATATTTTCCTTTTTTCTCAGGGAGGAATGGTTTAATTTATGGCTCCTAGGGCCAGAGGGTAGAATTTATGGCAAAAAGCTGAAAGAACGCTGTGAAAAGAGGATTCCAGCCCCTTTCCCTTATCTCCTCCTTGATGGCAGCCTCATGTCTTAGTGCACTGAATCAGAAATTATAAATATAAAGGGGTTATACTCTTAGTGTAACTTTTAATAGCCAAATACTATGCTGCACAGCAGAAGTATAATTAGCTTTGCTTGTGGCTTGTACAAAGTCTCATGCATTAGGTTTTAATCCAGTGAATCTGCGCCAGGCAGGCAGGGCTTGGGGTGAATACCCTATGCCAGAACAGCCAGAATCAACAGAGTTTTTACAATGAGGGAGCTTCATTAGTTCCCTCCGGTTTGAACCCATTTTAAGAAGCATGTGAGCGAGGAACATCTTCCTAACAGCCTGTAATGCACATTAGTATTTTCAGCTGCGATGGCTTGAAATGTTGGCTAGCATTTAGCTGTAGCTGAAAACATACTGACTGACTCAGACGTTACGAAGATGGATGGCATGCAAACTGACCCGATGTTTTCACCTTAATTGGATAGGCAAATTGAGTACAATGATTACTAGATTTATAAAAGTTGTAATAGCGGTGGTGGTACACACAGCTGCATCTTTATCTTCTTGCTGGCTTTAAGGACGCTTCTTAAAAGTGCTAGCAGGGAGTGTTTTGGGGCTGCTTCAGTGAGCATTGTGCATTTCTGGGTGTGCAGGGAATGGTTACTTAGTGGATAAAGTGTATTCCATAATTTCCAATATGTAAATCAATTTGGGTTTGTTTGCCAGTTTAGTTACATTGGGCACTTTTATAATGTTTTCAGACTGTCTTGCAGTATTTCTCACTTGTGGCTTTTCTGGCTTCCTGACAAGACAGTAAGTGAAGTAGAATTGCAGAATGATTTCTCTAGGCTTTTGATGGCATTTGAAATATCTCTTACAGCCACCTGTTAGAACATCTAGAAAAAGCATTTAGCTCTAAATATTATAACAGTTTAAGGGAGTACGTAGGGAGTGTTATAGTGAGAGAAAGCAAACCACAGCAAAAACAAAAAATCCCAGGAATTGTAATTAGGAGATACTTAAAGGAGGATAAAACACTAGAAATATTTGTTATATCAGTCAGATGGTGAGCTGTGATCAACTACTTTGTCACTAATCCTTTCCTTCTTGCCGTATTTCCTCCAAAAAAGGAGGAGGCAGCAAGAGAAGAGGATACAATAAAAATGACAGGTGCAATCAAAAGGTGTCTCGCTGCAGGAAGAGATTAAACTATATGGATTCTTCTGAGCATTCGAGATTTAGCAGCAAATTAAAGAGAAGACTGAAGAAGATAGGAGAAAAAATATCTTTTTAGCCTATTACGTAAAAACAGGGAGTCAATCAAATTAAAAACCACAAAGTTAAAATTGATAACAGGAAAAGTTTCTCTTTGATTACTGTTTGCTGATTTTTTGCTACAATTTGACATTATAGGGAAAGAATAAGGAGGCCAAGCTTAGACCAGGAATTTGGCAAAGTACGCTTTTCTCTGTGGTTGCTTAGGGAATGTTTGGCGATCCAGTTGCCACTGAACTTCTGAGGCAAGCGGGAACACTTCTGGCCTGTGAAGGATAAGGAGTATGTAAACAACGTGTTTGTACCAAGACAGCAGTTTTTACGAGCAAGGGGGAATTTCTCTCTCTTCAAAATTACATGTTTCTATTGATGTTGCTCAGTATGGAAAAGAAAAGCAAAAAAAAAAAAAAAAAAAATTAATGTAGGAAGAAAGAACAGTTGTGCATGTGACCACGTGCTGGTGTGGTACGGGAGTGCCCCCGGCAGCCTGGCACCCCTGGCTCCAGCTCTGCGCTGGGGGGCAGCGTGGTCCCCATCCCTCGTCTTCCAGTGGCCTCTCTGGGGAACAGGTTTCTGGTCGTGGTGGTGATGCGTTTCTTCTGCTTGAACTGGGGAAGTGAAAAACGTGGCAGTCTGTGGATGGCTGATGTCAAAGCGCATTTGCCCTTCAGATTGTATTTACCCTTTCCTCAGATTAGAACAGATTGTGTATTTATTTTTATTTGTGGATTATAACCATCAATTGGATTAATTTGCAGCAGGAGCGTGGGTGTAAAGGTCCAGAGGCAGAGTATGGTCAAACTCTTTGGTGACCCAAGGATGGGCTTGTTTCTTCTGTGGCCTCAGTTCAGGCAACCTGGTGCTCCCTACACAGCAAAGATCACCACCGCGTTGCCCCAGCGCAGGGGCTGCCAGGCGGCGGGTAGCTGGAGCCACCCCTGCTGTCTTGACCAAAGCCTGGAAACTTTTCCCCTATTTTTCCCCCCCCCCCACTGTGATTTTGCCTTGTTTGAGGACTCTGCTCATTCTGAGTTAAATGCAAATGGGTGTCAGAGATACAGTACGGTCCCTGCACCATCCTTGCTGAGTGGGCATTTCTATTCAGCCACTGAAGGAATGTAACTGGAAAAAAAATTCAACCGGGGGAAAGTAATCGGAAAAACCTACAGGAACAAGTCCGCTGCTAGGAAACAAAAATCTCAAAGCAAACCAAATAACAATGACAGCAGTGGGTCGTCAAAATGAGAGGGGTGGAGAATAACAGGAAGGGGATAGGAAGCAGTAAGAGCCTGGGGAAGTGGCGGTTGTGAGCTGGGGCCTGCCTTTATTTACAATGCCTTTATTTCAGCAGGCTTCCATGCATGTAGGTGAGCAAAGCATAGAGCACTGGCAGTAGATGAGTTGTTTAAATGAGTCCCAACGGTGGTGTTTCATAATGTTTTGTGCAAATGTGTTTGGCCTAATAATTTCTGTAACTGCCATGTGATGTAACGCTACCAAGGAGGCCTGCGGCTGCTGTGTCAAGTTTTCATTTAAAGAGGGAGGAGCCCACGTGAAAGCTATCAGCTGACGAGAGCAAATTCAGCCATGTCTCTGAGCTTGCACAGAGCATCAGATGCCGCTCCTACATGGGCATTCCTACCTCTCCGGTCAAATGTGTTAGGATGGTTGGCATTTATTTCTTTTCTTCTCTCCCTGTAAGTCTGATCACCTTGTACTTCATCCTGAGTTCAGTAAGAAAAGAAAGCCCCGTCATGCCTTTGTGTGCCTCAAATCTTCCTCTGTGAGGTTCAGAAAATTGTTTTTGCCTCCCAGTGATGCTGTGAGGGAAAAAATAATTTCAGTTTGTCCGTGTGCAGTTTGATACTGCATCTGACTTCTGGAGATAGGGGTGAAAATACTGTGTTAAGCTGACATATCTATACTAGCATGTCTTCCTATTTGGGGAAAATTTGTTATTGCCTTGTGAATGCATGCAGTGCAATTAAAGCTTATTGGTTTTTTGTATTGAATATAATGATGCTGATATTAATCATTTATATACCAATATAAAAGGGGGGAGGATTGTGCAGCTTCAGTTACATAGTAATACAGTTAAAGGACTTTTTGTAGATGCCTGAACACTCTGCAAGTATGGTGGGGTTAGTCATAAAATTATTTAAAGAAGTTATTAAGTAACTATCTATACAGCCTCATTCAAACTAACGAATGTAAGAGTAGATTTCTTTGAAAGCAGGCAGTGATTACTCTATCTGGATTCATTCAATGGTTGTATTTCTATTCCCCTTTCTGGCGTGTTCCCTATTAATTAGGAAAACAGTGGGATAAGTCATTTTTGGTGAGCTATGCAACTGTTAGAATATAAATACGCTGTGAGTTTTGGAAGCAGCAGGCATGTAGTTATCGGGTATATGTTTATAAGGACACAGGTATATACTGTAATCTCTGTGCGTGAGTCTTTGGGAATGTAAATGAGTAAACCTGCAGGTTTCATCTGCTTTTTTTCTTAATGAGTTTTGATGATGATTTGACTATCTCTGCCTCACAGAATGAGGATGGTAGCTCAGCTGTTAATCACGAAAGACGCTGTCCGTGAGGATATTCCTGTGCACAGAGGTGTCCATTCAACCGATCCCTTACAATGCTGATACAGTAGGTGATTTTGTTTTGGCTCTTCTCTTCTTGTCCCTCCCTACTGTACAAATGCTTAGGATGAATCAACTCAAAGACGGGTCCACCAGGTCGTCTTCAAAATCTGTTAGTGATCCATCCATCCATTTTTGGCCTCATTTTCTCTCAGTTGCCTTCTTTATGAGGAAAATTAATTCTGCAGCAGGAGCTTTCACTGGCAGTGGGTTAACGTAAGGGAGTGTTTGGGGGTCTCAGCTGGGATTTCTCTTGTCCTGTGTGTCCTCCTCAGCCCCTTAGTTTGTGGAGCTGCTTTTCATGTTGTGCTTGTCCACTAAGATGTCATGCAACAATCCGTGTAGCCAAAAAAACCTACACAGGCTGCAAAAGCATCAGCAGAAATTATGGTGCCAGCTTTGCCAGCATCTTTCGTGTGCTAGCATTATTGTGATTTAACTCCCATCAGTAAACTTTGTACAGAAACAGTTTCAAATTGGATAAATCTCGAATTTTTGCAGATTGGGACTTGGCAGCGGAAGAAATATAATGTCTCCGCTTAGCAATCATAAAGCAGTGGGCAGACATTGCATTTTAGTGTAGGATTAAATACTTGTTCTGGCTGTTTTCCTCCTAAATAATCAAACCTACCCACCAGATTGTATTTGGAAGCTCTTGCTAATGTTTTAACTGTTTAGAAAAAAATGACTGAAAGTTTCAAGATGAGACAACGTGAATCATAATCTTCAGCGGCTGTTCAATTTCGTGATTGACTTGCCTTCTTCCTATGTTCCTTTTAGTCACCCTGGGAATCGCTGAAGCTGTTTCGTGCAGGAGACATTGCTGAGATTCCCCTTGCAACAATGGATTTGGATAAAGCATCTGTCTGGGGATCCCTGAAGCAGAAAACTAGACCGTTCCTGCAAAACCTAAGTGTGAAGAAGACGAAAAGGAGGTCTAGCAAAATAGTGGAGAGGAAGGTCCACTCCTTGGACCGACGCCTCAGCGTGTCGGTACCTGACATGCTGGAGGTGGAGACTCTTACGGAAGAAGAAACAACTTATTCAAGTACTCGGGTGTTGTCGAGCTGCTCCCCCAAGAGCTTCTCTAGGTCTGTGGTGTCCCTGAAAAGCAGAAGCGCTTCGGTGAGGCCGGTGGGAGAGGACTGGCCATGGGCGCCCCAGCAGGCGTCACGCACGGAGGTGACCGTCACCCACCCAGAGACGCAAGCCGCAGGCAGTCCCGCGTCCGAGGCGAAGAGGAAATCCAGCAGCGACCTCTTTGAGCTGCTGCAGAGCACCCGCCTGAGCGCTGCGCTGTCGGACGAGGGGGCAGAGGTAGGTGCTTGGGCATCAGCTGGGCTCAGCGGCCACCGTGGGTTCGTTGTACTTCTCATTGTCTGGGTTATAAAGAGATTCAAGGAATGAATGGGGGATAAAAATAAGTATAAACCATACATGAAATAAATTTAGGGAGACTGATTCAGATATCCTTTCCATTGATCTGGAGCTGCAATATAACCCCTCTCCATTATTTTTTTTTTTAATTTTGGCAAGGTTGTGATATTTCAGAGTGGTTGGAATTGCCTGCTTATGTTGGAAGTTGTTGCCGCCCTCTGAGCTCTGAAATGTGCTGCTGATACTTTTGCTGTAGTATTCTTTTTAGTTAATGTAGCTTTACCAGGATTGCTGTATAGCAAAATCAGCTTACCATCTGCCCACTCAAGATCCAGCTGAAGGCAAGAGGTGAAAGATGAAAGATGATGGGTGAGTGAGGTGAACTCCGTCTGTACCTAGAAGTAACCACGACAAACACGTGATGGGCTACAGTGACCAGGCAGCGTCGTGCTCAGGGCTGTCCTTTGGGTTTGTGTTGTGATTAATTAGAGAAGGTGCAAGCTCAAACCATTTCCTCTGCATTCCCTGTCTTGTCCTCCTCCTTCCCTTTTCCCCCAGCCCCGCAGTCAGTATTTCTGTGGCTGGACATACTGTCCCATGAACAGGAGGATCCGAGTCTAATGTTTCAAATCTGGCATGAAACGGTAATTCCTGCCTGGCCGGAGCAAAGCGGGGGATGCTGTGCGGGTGCTGTGGAGTTGCATGATGGCTTTGTAATACAGACAGCAGGGGAAGATTGTGGCTGCATGAAACGTTTTAGGTGAAATTTATTTCATTTATACTTTGTGGAAGCGTATCTCCTCCTGTTGAGTTTTCACTGGGAAGGTTAAGTTTTGAACTTTGTTTTGAGGCCTTTTCCCCCATAACCAAGGTGCTGCAGTTATGGCAGCTGCTTTCCTTAGTCATCCAAAAATGGGAACACATTTTGGTTTAAAGTCCTCCTTCGGGAGTGGTGATTCCAAAGGTCAATTAACACTTCTTTAACTGCACGTTCAACATGATGGTTACTGCTGTTACGGGGACAATGGTCCTTTCTGCTACAAAACTGCTTGTTCTGCATCTCAAAGGCCTGTATTCTTATCAAATCAGTGTTAGCTCCTAGTTTGTTGTGATGCAGATATTAGACTGGTAGTTACTGACCATCACTTCTAGATTAGTGTTGCTAAATTAACACGTTGGCGTCAACTCCCAGGAGTGTACAATTATTCAGAGGTCTGTGTAAGAAAAATAGCTAAAATGGTATATAATTTTGTTTCCGTGCTTAAACTTTACTCAAAAATTGTGGCAACTCAGTATATGGTAGATTGGACATTACGAACATGTCATTATTTTAGGGCTTTTTTTCAGGTGGTTTTAGTGATAGCAGCTGTTCGTTCCTGCTGTTGTAGACCAGAAACTCTAACCTAAAATTTACCATGGCAGGACCAAAGTTACTCCTAAATCCTGCTTTGAGTTTGGGCAAACCACGTGCTTTAGGAGAAGGAGGTACCTATATAGTGATGGAATAGCTTGACTTCAGGTTTCCTCCAGATGCACAGTCTGAGCCTGGCTTACTCTCTGCAGCATTTAAAGCTTTCCCAAATTGTGTATTTGTATACGTGTGTGGGTGTAAATCATTTAGTATTTACTTTTATACCAAATCACCTTGCTATCTGAATGTCCTACCTTCCTTCCTATAATCTGCTTCTAATTACAACTTTTAAATGCAGAAAGATTTTTTATTTTTCTAAAGATTACATAGCAGAGAGTGAAGCAAAGAAAAGTAGAAAAGAGATAAGGAATATTGAAAAAAAAATTAAGCTGAATTTGGTAAAACCCTCAATTTTCAGCTTTTCACGTACTTCATTGAACAGCTACAAAATTTGTACTCGGTGGGCCTTGGATGGGACAGTTTATTGCAGAGGTTATTGGTCTTCCAGTACTGGGTGGGGTTGCTGTGAGGAGCACGACAATAGCGTGCGTTGTTCTTTTGTGAGCATCATTCACTAATCAGTGAGGTAAATCAGAAGGAAGGCAGATCCCTGGAACAAAACAAACTAAAAAAAGCAAAAATGTAGGTTGAGCTTTCTTTCCCCCTGAATTGCTTGTCACATGCCACCTACTCATTTCCTGGTTATCTTTGGTCACCCATTATCATCAGATACTTTCCGAGACTCGTGCATATGCTCAGTGTGGGCTTGTGGTTTTTACACTCGTCTAAACTCTCAATACAGAGCTGTCAGTGCTCAGAGCGTGCCATCTTCAGTAATGGCTCTTGCCACAGGCACCATATTTCCATTTGCTGAGACAGTTACTTTATCTGTTCCCTGTCGCAGCCCGGCTAGGCAAAGCTGAAGGCTGAAGAAGCAACTGAAGTTGCATTGATCGATTCAGGTTGCAAAGGGCACCAGTAATGCCACTTTTTGCAGTTGGGTTTTGTTCGTGGTCACGCATCGTTGCTGAAGTGCTCTAACACTGCTGCTTCATCTTCCTACTAACACCTTGCAGTGAGTCACAGGCAACCCTTAGCCTCGTCCCGTTGCTGATGCACTCAGTGCCCTGGTATTTTGAATCATTCTACCACAGAAAACAAGAAGAGATAAAGGCTGTAAATCTTGTCAGGAGGAATATTTGATTGATTTTTTTTGATATATATGGACTCTTGATTGATTTGTTTTTATACAGATGCATTTGGGACTGTGACCCGCTTGGTGGATGTGGCCACATCCGTTTATACTTTTAAAGTTCAGAAAACTGACTGACTGCAGTCAGATAAAAATTCAAGATTTCAGGACCATATTTTCAGCAAGGCTCTTGTCTCTATTCAGTGTTCTTATTGCAATTAGCTACCTAGAATAATAGCAATTTCCATTATATGGAGCTAAAATGAAAAAACGAGCGTTTTTATTTAAAATTGTAATCTATGTTCAAAATCTGTCAATGTAATGCAAGTGAACAAAAAGCAGAATAAATACCAAATCATAACTTTGAGGGTAAATTTTTTATTATAGATTATATCAGGCTAGCAGGTAGGGTACTTTCTTATTTTCCGTACAGTTCTTTGATTCTATGTTTATGTCATGTAAAACAAGCTGCAAAGAGAAACCGTTACCAGTGCCAATGATGGTGCCTGAAGGAGATTCCTGTGAAGGCAGAGACTACGAGAAAGACTAGGTTTAATGCACACAAGTGAGATTTTATGCATACTAGTCAGGAAATTCAAAGTTAGGGTTCCCCTAGCAGCTGTAACTCAGCTCAGTTGTGCGAGAAGTCTCTTCTGCTGCTCTTTATGATGATAATTTTTCTACTTTTAATGCGTTTTTGCAAGGTGGCCAAGTTACAATTACTGTGGGAACCATAATGTTAAATTTCATCCGTCATGCAAGTGAAATTTTACTTGCAATACTGGATTGCTGTACTTCCCGATAAGTAATAAATGTCTTTGGGGGGAGGATGAGGAGGAGAAGAATTACACAAAAGCATATTTATATTTATCTCAGCATAGCAATATCTCTGAGATTTATGATCTTTGGTGCAGGAGGTAGTTCTTTATTTTTTTTATGTTTGTATAGTGCTCCACACAATGCAGCTCTCATCTGAGAGATTTGGATGTTACCACGCTGCACATAATAACATTTTCACATGAAGATCGAATTCCACCTTGTGTGCATTTCAGTAGACTGAGGTTATTCTTAGCATAAATCTTTGTATTTGAATGGGCCCTGCCTGGCATTAGACCAAAGGGGCTGCCCAGGCACGTAGGTCCTCTTCAGCTAAAATGATGATCAGAGACTGTTCTAGCAGTCAAAATAGCATCAGAGGTGTCTTCACCGACGAATCGCTTCTGTGCGTCCAGACAGTCTAGACGCTGTGCCACCGTAGCCTCAAGTTTTTCATGAGTCAGTATTTAGGAAGAAATGTTTCTCTTCCTCTCCGATGCTGGGCACTAGATAAAAATTCCTTGGATCTTTCAGTTATTGCAGAGAGTGGGGGGAAGTACAAGGCCAACATCTTTTTTTCCCCTTTCCCTTTGACCATTTCTTTCTAACTTTCCCGTGGAGCTTTTTCTTTTTTTTTTTTTTTTTAATATAAAACAAAACACAAAAAAAACCAAACCAGAGCAAAACTTTTCCTGGACCTTGCCTTTTGGGCGATGAAGGAGAGTGTAGCCAAGTGAGAGAGCAGCTGGCTCTCCAACCCCAGGATATTGCTGCTCCTGCCCACCACTTCTGGCATTTTTAATTTCGTCTTAGCGAGGGTACTTGGAGATTCAACAAATAAAATTCTGCTCAGGAACGGGGGTCAGCATTGCAGTGCTGACTGATAAGTCACCAGATGCAATAACCTTCAGGCATCAGGAGAGTTCATGGTAAGGACCTTCAGCAATGAAAGCACAGGTCTCTACTGGGGAGGAAAAGAATGTTTTCCAATACTGGAAGATGGCACTTATTTTTTTAGGCTAAACTCAAAAAACTGCGTGTAGTTACTGTAAAACAGGAAAAAGAAACTTATATCTAAATTATGGAGGGGAAGGCTCTATAAGCAGAAGTAAAAGAATTTCACTGGTTGCATATACGTATGAGTTCTTTCTTGACTGAAACTAGGAGTATTTTCTTGATCCCTGTATTACTGTTGTCTAATTCATTGTATTTTTTTTTAATAGTACCCATGTGGAGAAATGGATCTAGACTCTTCCACATCATCACAAATTTTTGATGATCAGATGGTAAGTCCTTTCCTTTTAAAGCATTCTGACACTTGATCAGAGGAACAGTTTATTTTAGGTTTAGGTTCTTTGCTTCTTACAAATTTAAAAATGAAGCAGATGAAGCTTCTATAGATTCCTCCAGTGTGGCTTTTTTGGTTTGTTGTTTTTTTTTGCTTGTTTAGTGGTGGTTTTGTGTGTTTTGTTGTGGGTTTTTTTTTTTTTCTTAATCAGTAGTGCAAAGCAGTTGCTAATGTTTTAAACAGCCCCAAATGTTCTGGATTTTGTTTTTGTAAAGTGTTCTATAATTTCTGTGTTGTGCTGATAACTGCTGAAAGCATCAGCATAAATACTCAACTAGCAGCCTAGGAACAAACTGGATTAAAATAAAGACAACAAATACCATAGCACGGCTCCAGGGCTTGATGGACAAAAGAAACACTTTTAGGGCAGCCCAAAAAAGTATTGGCAGTTTTGACGTGTGCTCGGCTCATGTAAAGCATATTAGCTTATCCCGGATGAACTTCTCTACCTTTGCCCTCTGATAACCTCTCAAGTGCTGTCCAGAGGCTGTTTTCACTGAACGTGCTGGATGATGCTGATGCTGAGGCGCGTAACCCCGGCAGCATCTCTGATGAACAAGAACCCTCTGGAGTTTGCTACTGCCAAACCTGCTAGCTAGCACTGCTCGCTGCTGTGCTTCTCTCTGTTGGAACTGCGTAAAGAAATGCTGTCCTCGGTAGCTTTGTAAACACGTGCTTCCTCCTGAGGTATCAGATGAGTACGAATGGGCTCGATGATCCTTATGGGTCCCTTCCAACTTGAGATATTCTATGAATGCACAAGAAACAGCTAGAAAAAAAAAAATGCAATAAGTTGGTAGGATTTGGAAAACCTGTGCATGCATTTATGATTGTTAATATTACCGCTCATTTTCAGGTATAACCCACCTTGTGTTACCCCTTGCTGCTTTGAGCGTACCTGTAGCTGATAATTAGCTCTCTGCATAATGAAACAAAGCCTGGGAAAGAAATTTTTTAAATTTTTTTTTTTTTTTTTTTTTTACTTTCTGTAAAAGCTTGCCTTAAGGAAAAATGAGAACTTTGTGCAAAACCGAGAGAAACCCTGCTTCAGTCACGGTCTGCTTCAGGAGTTGTGCGGTGGCGACTGATTTCTTTGTTCTCCTTAGGCTCTAGAGGAAGCAAACGACTGCTTGAGTGACCTGCCCAGCCCCTTTGCCTACCTGCTGACCATCCACCTGAAGGAAGGCCGGAACCTGGTTATCAGAGATCGCTGTGGTGAGCCCCACCTTTCAGCCAATTTCCTTTAAAGTTCACATTGCTCTCCTTTTACTGGCTTCAGTTTGGCAGCAATTGGCTTTTTTTTATCTCTGATGCAACAAGTCATTAACTTGCGTCCCCTGCCTGGGTCAGAGCACTCAACAATTGGGTTTATCCACCTTAGGTACACAGGGGAGGGAGCTGCCCTCTGCTTGCTGTTCCTCCCTTGCAGCTGCAAGGTGCCTCCTTGGCTGGACTTAGCATCTGTACCTGTTCAGGAGCTGCAGAGTGATTTCTGAGAAATAGTACTTCAGCTAAAAAAAAAGAAAAAAAAAAAAAGCCAAAGGTTATTTTGAAATTTATTAAGTAATGGAGGTGTTCTAGGAGTGCTTTTTAGGTTATCTGCAAAGGTTTTAATAAAAGGGAAACCATGGCAGCAGGGCTGTGAGCCAGCAATCTGCTCTCTAATCTGGGGTGCAACCTAAGGGGGACAACACTAAAAAAAAAAAAAAAAAAAAAAAAAGTCATCAAACAAATTAGAAGAGTTTTGGGGAATTGCTGGAAAAACTGTGTGAAAGTGCCTGCTGTTAGCCTGGCTTCTTTTCAGGCTGTTGCAACAGAGAGTAAAAGTGCTTATAAACAGCCGGTTGGTCATTTCTTCACTTGCTGCGGAGGGAAGAGCTGTCCTGCCGGAGGCTCTGCGCAGGCTTGCAGGGCTCTGCAGCAGCAGCTGCTTCGGGGCTTTTGATCTGGACCTGTCAGAGAGCTCTGCCATATGTCCCATCTCTCCGCATTTTAGATTTCTTCTTTATTATTTTCTTCTGCAAGTAGAAACAGTTCAAATACTTTTGTGTTGCAAAATGCATGAGCAATTGCTCTGAGGTGAAGCAATAGGGTTTATTCATACAGTTTTAGAGTGTGCACAGCTCGCAGCCTGTGAAATTTTGCATCTAGAGGGACCCGTACGGATTTAGAAACCTTGAATGGGGTGCTTGTTTTGGGGATTTCCCTTATCTATTACCTCAGTTAACTTTTTCCATGCTGGTTTTTCATGTCTTCAACAAACAGTAACTCCTGGCCAAGTGTGTGCTTGGTTTTCCTCCCACCTCCCTTTTGGAAGGAGTGAATGAGTACTTAGATTAAGATCTTTACTCTTTAAACAGAAGCATGGATTTCCTAGCAGTGTAGCAGTTTGTCAGATTTACTAGCAAGCTGCACAAGCCAGGACACGTCCAAGTGCTTGTATGGAAAAGGTGCTACAAATGAGCAATTCCAGCAGAGTGGTATTTCTAAAGAAGACGAAGCGTAGTTTGCTCTAGGCTGTGTTTTGTTGCGTAAGAAAGCAAATGCTTGTCTTAGTGAAGCGTTGGACAACACAGTGAAACAACATAAGCAAGGGGGAAAAAAAGTATTTTGATGGTCTCTGTTGCTTTGGGGCAAATGACCACTCATTCGGTGGTCATTCAGGTATGTGAGGTGGTGTGTCATTCAACAAAACTCCTGCTTTTGTTTGCAGAGACACCGAGAGGGAGAAAAATAGTGACTTAATGATTATTCTTCAGTCACCATCATGCTGCAGTGGTGGCTCCTTAAAAAAACAAGCATGCCGCTGATGCACATCTTCGTAGGTCTCTGCTGTCGTGCTGGTTGTTTAGGATCTTTGCGTGACACTCAGGCCTGACCTGCAACCACTGCGCTTTTTGCAATGGGCTTTTAAACGCGGGAAGCTGTCACCTTTGCTCATCTCTCCAGCATGACAAAACCTCAAAGAAAACTTGTGGGCCAGGAGAATGTAACTTCCCTCTTCTCCCCCTACCACAACGCCAGATAGAGCCGCCGTGCTGGGATGTACAGCCTATTCTGAATAACCTGAATATAGGAACATGCTGTCCGCAGCCCGTGTACCCTGCGAGTCAGACTGCGGCTTGGGCTGAAGGCCAGGTCGGCCCCATTCACGTTTTGGGAACAGCAAACCTCTGGAGCTAACCAGGCAATGCTGCGTGACGCAGCTGGGAGTGGGTGTCGCTCCCTCGCCCCCATGGTTTTCTGTGTGCAGCGAGGCGCTGGAGCTCCCCAGTGGGTAATGCTGAGCTGCTGGTCCTGTGTTTTACGTGTGTGCCAGAGTTTGAAACCTTCTCTGGTCAGCCTTGTGTGAGCAACTGCAAAAATGCGCTGGTTAAGCAGGAGCGGTGGCAGAGTGCTGGAGTGCGTAGGCAGGAGTAGCGATGTCCTTTTATTCAAATAAAGTGGTCATAACTAGCGGTAACTTCTTTCCTGGTCATGGATGGAAACTAACTCCAAATACTGTGTGGAGCATGCTATACATTAAATAACAAAATGTTCACATGAAAATCTCAGTTTGAGCGAAAAGTGTATGCCAGCATCTTTAGGCTAGATCGGATTTTATACGTAAGTTTTGTAAATTTCCAGAATTTTGGTATCGGGTTGTTACCATCTCAGCAATTGCTCCGAAAAAGTCTCGAAGCCGGCATCAGACCCATCGGTTTACTTTTTTTTTTTTTTTTTGGGGGGGGGGGGGGGGATGGGATGTTCTGTATCTAATCAAAGATAAAGAAAAGGTCACTTAAGTGTGGTCTCCTACCCTCTTCTCACGCCTGCCCTTACTTGTACGCTTCCCGAACGCTCCCACCGAGGGGCCCCCCCCAGCGCGGGCCGTGGTTGCCCCCTCGCGGCCGCTCCCCGCAGCCGCCGGAGCCGCGGCCGGGGAGAGCCCCGCATCTGGGCGCGCATCTGGGCGCGCATCTGGGCGCGCATCTGGGCGCGTGTGCAAGTGTACCGGAATAAATCGAAGGTGCGTGGCAAAGGAGAAACGTTTCTGCCATTGGAAACAGCTGTTGCTGAAAGCTCCTGGTTCTACTCAGCAAATTCACGGGGCTCTCCCTGAATTTATTCATTATATGCTTAACAGTTATTAAGTAGGAATTAATTACACTTGGCCGAGTAAAGGTGAGCAGTAGTTCTGCTGATAACTGCAAGCTATAAAACCAGCAAGTGACTTTACTTTTTCGCAGCTTTCCAGGTATTTCTCCAGACTTTTTGACTCGCTAGGTACTGCTCTTTCCAGGATATGTTCCCTTCGGTGTGATTTAATTTCCTCCTTGCTTTACCAGATCTTTATTACTCTTTCCCCCCCCCCCCCTTCTTTCACACTGTTCTTTATCCCTTGTTAACATCTACTCTTTCCTATTTTTCTCTTCACTTTTGTCTCTTGCTTTGTTTTTTGTCTGTCTGCCTTGTCTCTCCACCCCCTGACCTTCTGTAGCTCCTCTCCTGTACCCGCTCTCTCTAGAGAGGGTGCAGTGCATCAGCCCAGGAGCCTGGCTCAGCTGCGTGTGCTCCCTGTTGCTTCCTGTAAAGCGCATAAGCAATGCAGGAGGAATGTCAGAGTCACAGTGGTTTTTACTCCTCGCCTTTTATTTTCTTTTTTTTTTTTAAGTGTAAGTGGGGAAAAAAAGCCTCCATACAGCAACACCCAATATATGTACTTGGGCAAGAGCCCTGTTAGAGCAGGATATTGGTTGTAGCAGAAAGGGGAGAGGCTCTGAAAAATCCCTCTTTGGGTCAAAATTGCAGCGTCCCCTCTTAGGGATGCAGGACGAGAGAGGTGTTACCTGTTAGTCATCAGTTGCTTGGAGTCTAATTTATTTGCTCCTCATTGCTTCTTGGGATAGACTCTAACTCAGTCGTACTTTAGGAACTAAGCAGGTGGTAGGGTGTGCTTGGCAAGCGCTGTTCACGTCGCCTGCGTGTAGCTTTGGGCTGAATGTTAGACGGCGCGTGGGTCCCATGTTTACAGTTCTTGTAGTTGATGAACCAAACACTGAAGGCTAGGGATCTGTGTGTGTATATACAATACCAAAAGTTTGGGTTTTCTGTACTTTTTATAGTATTACTGTTACTAGATGAGTTTGTGATCTATGTAGTTTTAATACTGTAAGCACTAAGGAAGTAGAAATGTATTTTATTAATTAAATATCTGTGGAGCACTGGTAGTCCTGCAGAAAAGAGAGAGAATTATATTTTATTTGGCTTTAAAAAAATATTGAAGCATTCTTAATCACCATTGCTCGAAGTGTTGCCATTTTGTTGCCCCCTTAGTGGTTTTATGGCCTTGTTGAGCCTTTTCTTGTGAAGCTCCCAACTTCCAACTCCACTTGCTTTGAACTGGGAGAGGCTGGAGCCCATTTCTACTTGCTGGTTCGCTTTCACAGGGCAGGGTGAAGCTTCATGCTCGTTTGAGCCAATCTAATGAAACCTGAAATGTCCTGCTCCCTCAGGGCTCCGAGGTGATTTGACTGCTGCCTGTTACGAGTCACCTTTGCACAACAGTGATGCTGTGGCACAGCGCAGCAATATGATGCCACAGCTGTAAGGAAGTGTTACCTTCCTTGAGTTGACAAACCCAGCTCTACCGCTGCAAAAAACCCCGGAAACTGGGTCTTGAGTGCCTGTTAAGGGTGAGAAGCCCCTCCTGTTTCCAAATCCTGTACTTTCAAGGTTTGGGTGTATTTTTTCATCTGTTGTATGGTGTGGTTACAAGAAATATGTTTCTCGGATGTGATGTCAACTGGTGAGTGGCTGTGGTTGCTATTTTTTTTTTTTTAACCCTCAGCTCTGTTGCTTCAGCCTGAATTTTGTGTCTCTCTTTTCCACATGGCCTTGTGTTTTCTAGATTTTTACAGGATCTTTGTGCCCCTATCTCTATTTTTCTTTTGGGTTTCCCTTCTTGCTTCCTGTTGCTGCGCTATGGTTTTGCTCTCATTTCTTTCCTCTCGTGATACGGCTGAACGCACGAAATGAGCAGGGTGGGTTGCAGGAGTACAGAAAGTGCTGTCACCTTTCTGGGTGCATCCTGCCTCCCCTGTCCAGATCACAGCATCATCTGCTCTCACATCTAACACCACCCACTGCCGGTCCTTGTGGGCTTCTGGAGCTGGCAGAGAGGCCCTGCTGCTCTGTTGCATGGGCAGTTCCTCACATCAGCGCCAGCTGTGCCAAAGGTCAGTCTCCCAGGGGCAAAATAAAATGAAAGAGGACAAAATAGCATGTCCTTTTAAGCTCTATGCAGCAATGAACCTGCAGTAGCCCACTGCTCGCGGCTCTGGACTATCAGCTGCCTGGATCCATGCTGATACCGGGGTGCTGGAGGAAGGGATGTGTTTGTGCTGTGCTGGGCGTTTGTCAGCCTAGAGCCAGTCCATTGTTTGGAAAGCAAATGCTCAGAGCATTTAGGCTGAATCGCTCCCTGCAAACATGCTGATTAATTTAGACTTCCTCTGTTTTCAGGGTATGTGCAACTAGATCATTAGTCCTTCAGATTTATTAATTATTGAGACGTATTAGGCAACTTTTCACACTTCTTTTTGAAAGGCGTAATCATGGCTAATTTACAAATGCTAAGAATTTGAATGGTGCTGGGTACTTATTTTGATGTTTTCTGGATCCCGTGTAGCTCTGCGTACAGCGGCTTGTGCTGTGAGCAAGTCCAGCTTCTGGAAGTTAAATGTGTGCGGCTGAAACCTTGCCCTTATACATGGTGATCCCCGCAAGGCTCCCTCCGGGGCTGGCCCTGGGACATGAATGCACAATTAAGTTAAAACAAAAGCGATTAATCCAACATGTGTCTAGCACCTTTAGTAAACTAATGGCAGGTTAAGAAATACAGGGATGGCAGCACTGGGAGAGAATAGGTAGGGCCCAGAGAATATCCTATGACTCTTCTTTTGTAGGTAATTGTAATTTAGATAACAGGTTTCTTAAACTGATCAAGCTTTAGCAGTTGCCAGAGCTGGCTCTCGGGGCAGCTGCCTGTTGTAACAGCTCATACTGGGTCTTTCTGGAGCCCCTATAAGGAGATTTTATAAGGGCTTTTTATTTTTTTTAAGAATACAACACGCAACTGTTTACACCCAAGGTCCTCAGTGCTGGCTAGTAACGTAGAAGTGGCTTCTCCCCTATCCTGGCGCCCTCCTGTGTGTTCATACCCAAGCCCCGACTGGGAATGCGGTGTTCAGTTAGACCTACGGTGTTTCGGTAGGGCCTTGGGTTTTTTCTTCATTTGTTTATTTTAGCTGTTTTTTTCTTTTTAAGCACTATTTCTAAAGTGTCTTGCACAGAACATCCTGAATCTGTTCCTTTCATTCTATTAAAGTTCATATCAGGCTTTTTCCCCCGCCTCTCTTTTTCCCCATCAACTGTGGGTTTGTATGCATTCTTCACACTTCTGGTCTCTTTGATTTATTGTTTTTTGTTGTGGTGGGTTTATTTTTGGTTTTTTTGCTTGCTTGTTGGTTTATTTTTCCCTTGGAGTCTATTGGTGATGCGTGTTTCCAAGCACTGTTTCACTTCCATCTGGCCATGTAAAACTAACTGGGCACAAAAACTTTCAAAAATTACCTGAATTTCCTGCCAGCAGAATACTTTTTTTCCAATTTCCTCTTTAAACCTTGATCTCAGCTATTTCACTACAAGAATATAGTGGTTTCCCACTTGAAAAGTGTGTGTTCCATTTTAAAGTGTCTTTTGCTCCTTGTTGTAAATAACTTCAGTAATTCTATTTCTAGGAAGATTTTAAGAAATTTGTTCTTTATATGCATATAAAATAAATCCTTAATTTCCTTCTTCAGATTAAAATTTAGGTTTTTAACCAAAACTTAAGATGGTCTAGGTTATATTTAGCACTGTTCTTAGATTTTTTTTTTTTTTTCCAGGATTTTAAGGCAACTTGGTGGTATTTTCTTATTTATTTATGTAACAAGACTCGTTTCATATGCTACAATTCCAGTAAGTTTGCTGTTATAATATAGTGTGTGGTCTGAAATTATATTAAGTCTTCTGGTTTTTTTTGGTTAGGCTTTTTTTTCCCTCGTTATGAAGCAAGCGTGTGATGGTATTAAACACTGTCGATGTGATACATCTCGTGGTAGCTGCTAGAGGGCAGCAGTATCCATTTAAAAACACCATTAACAGTTTCTTGGGCTACTAAACCCTGTCCTCCTGGTGTGCCCCAGCAACTTTTGCTCACTGAAGCTTGCTCAGATTTTAGCTGATGTTTGGTCTGCCTGCACTGGTTGCTTTTTAGTAGTCGTGAAAAAAAAAGAAGTAAAATAGATATTACAGAAATGAATTCAAGGGAGCATCGCTATTGAGATGCATGTTCTTTCTCTAATCAGAAAACAGGTCTAGCTGATGGAATGATTTATTTTTTTAGAGGTCATCCTTTCGTTTTAGTCTTACTGGGTTTTTTTAGGCTGAGAAGTAGATGATTCTGTTCAGTTTTTATATATTTTGTCTATATATTTTACTGTGTGAAAACCTTCTTGTCATTGCATAACATTTAAATTAACCTCAAAGCATCACACCTTGCTTTTCCCACCAGAGAAGTATTTTTCTTGGGCTAAATCCTCAGCTGGTTTCAAGAAGTTGAAACCAGTCAAAATCAGTCTTCTCACGTTACCCTGCTGACACGTGGTTACAGCTGATGTGACCGAGATGACCCGGTTCAGACCCTGCATTGCAGAAGAGCCTGGATGCACGTGCTTAAAAGTTGACTTGGTTGCCTTCAGTAGAAAATGGCTGCTGAAAAACATTATTTTTTAAAATGTTTTTAATGGCCTGGCTTCTTCAGAAGACTATCAGATGGCTGTCATGCTTAAAAGAAAACTATAAAAATATATCCTTTTTTAGACAGGTTAATCTCCAGAATCACTAGGCACTTGTCTGAAAAGTTGTGCTTTTCTGGCTTGTAGATTGGCTTTCTAGATTGTAGATTGTCTCTAATAAATAGCTTTTAATAGATCCAGACATCTCTCCGGTCTTGAATCTAGAGGGCTTCGAGCCTTGAATTCAAATTCACTTAATAATTTGCAGTCTGTGCTGTTTGTCCTGTCAGCCAGGGCTTTTCCACCTGGCTTATTTCTCATTCCCTGTCTCCTTTTTAACCTCTTTTGATCACCTGGACACAATCTGGGGTATCTTAAAGGAAAACAGAAACAGGCACCCTGAGCCAGGGAGGTACAGGAGCTTCGTCAACGTCCCAGGAATAACTTGGGGGAAGCCATGAAGGCTCCAAAAGGGGCCGGTAGTGCCACATCATTTCTCTCCTGGCCATGCAGGTCCACCCGACCCAACGCCACCGAGCTCCGGTGCGCGCCAGCTCCCGCCGCGGAGGTGAAAGTCCATCTGTTTGCCGGCGCGGACGTGTCAGCCCGTCATTTGTATGATCCCGTGCTGCTGACCCCTGTCCCCCGCCTGCCTAGTTGAGATGTTACCCCTCTGACAGCCAGACAGGCGAGCGCCGCCGAAACCCGTGCCCCTCCGCAATTATTTTCCCTAACAATTAACGCCGGTACTAACTTGACACCTTTTCCTTGTTTGGCTTTTGTAAACCACCATCCCTTTTTCTATTAATTCCCAGCATTAATATTTTCTTTCGCGCAAGTGCCGCCGTTCACCCGTGAAACAGTTTGAACATTATGTAGCTGTCAAGATAGCGAGGGATTACCCAGTGTGCCTTGCCGGAGTAAGTGACACCACTGAGGCCCCGGTTTGAGATGTTTATTTTGAGAGTAAGCTGACAAGCATGAAGGCCTGATCCCAGAGTGGCAATCTTATTTAATTAAAGGCCTCTTTTTATTATAGCTTTTTTCCCACCTCACTGTTTTTTATATATTTTTATATAAATATATATATTCCTTTTATATACATATATATGGCTTTTTATATATAAATATATATATGTATATGTAAATATAAAGGAAGACATTATTTTATGTATATTTTTATATATATGTGTGTGTGTATATATATATATCTATATATAAAAAACCCCAAGAATGCTTGCTGACGCCTGAATCACATGAGCGGTGCTGGGCAGCCCTTCCCCCTCTTTTATTTTCCTTTATAACAACCTGGAAAGCTTTCAGGGCAATAATGCAATTGGGATGCTTACTTAGCTATAGTCTTCTTGCTTCCCATCCTCAGAAAAAGGCCTTGGAGTTTTTTACTTGCAGATGTTGAACTTGCTGGCTGTTTGCTTTCTCTGTCTCCTCTTTCTCTCGCTCTTTTCAGGTTTTGCCCTCGTTCGTGCGTTTTCTGTGCCAAACCCAGATGAGTTATGGCCACAGACCACCTGCTTCCGTCACCCTCATCATGCTTTCATTTCATCAGTCGCTTTCCTTGTCTCAGCCAGTTGGTATTTCATGCACAGAATAGGTTGTGGACATTATTACTATTGTTGTTATTTTTAACAACACAGCTTGCTCCTGCTTATCCTGTAAATAAAAAAACAGTTCTTTTGTTTGGGTATTTTTTCCTCCTTTTTAAAGGAGCTGGAAGAAACTAACAGCAGAGAGCTCAATGCTGTTATTTCTTAACCTCTGCATCCTCAGAGGGCGACTGCCCATATTGTGGGGCTGCAGTTTATCTGTGTGTTCCCACTTGTTGTGGAAGGTGTGCTGGCTTTAAGCTGTGCATGTTCTGTAAAAAATATAATCCTCGTTCTGAGAATTATTCTAGGGAAAGGTCTAGCTCTAAGACATTGGAAAAAAAGAGAAGCTGCCCTCTGACTTCCCTGGCTTTGGATGAGGCCCTTATTATTATTATTCTGTCTTAGAGGAGAAAGAAGAGAAACTTCTCTTTAGGTTTGCAGTATTTTTAACAAAAAGGGGTTGATTTCAGCATTTACTGTTTAGGAAAAGGATCAGCTGCAGGTAGTGTTTGAAAACCAACTGCTATTTTCCTTCTGTGAATGAAACACCCTTTAAGTTCAGAACTGGCCAGGGCTCTACAGCTCTTCCCTTTTGAAATTAAAACAGAATAAAAACTTTATATAATTCTTAAAAATAAGTCTGATTGTCTCAGAAGCACAGTACCTTACACTACTATGTAAATAGTACGTTCCGAATAGATGCTAACACGTAACTATTCTTCCTTGAGTCTAAGTCTGCCTTCACATGACACTGATCAGAGCTTTGGGCATTTAAATATGGATTTTTCACATTCTCGCTGTTTCACCAAACCAATGACAAGACTGAGTATTGGTCTTACGCTGGGTTATCCTGAACGGCCATGTGTTTGTCGGCCAGTATCTCAGTAGGAAGCAGGGAGGACAGGTTCAGGTTATATCTGAACGTGAAGTCTGGGCTAGGAGTTGGTCTTTTCCTGCCGGCAGCCCCCACTGCAGGCTGGGGGCAGCCAGGACCATTGTGTTAGCTGTTATTCTTCTAATGAAATCGAACTGTTAGGAGGGAAGTTTAATTCCAAATATAAGGTATAATACAGCCAATATTGAATGACAGATGAACGGCACCTGCGATCAGTTAATTGTACATGCTGCAACTCTTCAGTTTTGTTCTTTCCCATATTTGCAGCCTGTGAGATTTTTTTGCGAAGTCTGTCTGCGTTACTAAATCAACCGTCTACTTAAACCCTTCAGGTACCTTGTTCCCTCTTTTGTACGGTGTCCTGCACAGTGATTGGTGTTAGTGCAGATGCCACCGGTTTAATAACAATAATAAAAAGTTGATTCCCTCTTCTGTTCTCCTTTGACAGCTGCAAGTCTTTCTATTGCTGCCGAGTGGCACGAGCCTCACACTCTGTCCATGGACATCTGCTCCATAAAAATATGGGCCGTTATTGCCATGGCAAATCGTGCCACTTGGATTAACTAATGTGTTACCTGAATATTGTTTGTTGTCTTTATGGAGTCTGTTCTCTGTGTGGTTTTTAACCTGAGCTGGTGAATAATGTCAGTATCTTTTTCACTGAAACTTGAAATTTGGTTTTAAGTAAATTGGCAAGTGACACCAGTAATGAAAACCTGATGGGTATTTTAGCTATTGTTACTGGTTTCCTTGGAGCTCCTATCCAAGTAACGATGCTTTTGAGTTTTGGTCGTCTTATGTATTCATAGTCACAGGATCACATTTCTCTCTTCCGCTGTCTGTGTTAGTTGGCCTGTAAATAGTCCTTCATCCCTGCTTCTGGTTGCTCTTTTCCCAAATTAAAATGCTAACTAAGCTACTAAAGAATAAGTAATGTTCTTTAAGAATAACACAGCAGAGATCAAGCAGACTGTGAAGAATTTTTGTTGCCTGCTTTGAAACAACTTTCTGGTTCTGTCCTCTTGATTCCCTGTGTGAACTAGCAATTTTTATATAGGTGATTAAGTATATGCATATATATATATAAAAAATAAGTAATTACAATTTATTATTGTTATTTATTGTTTAATGAAAATAGAATTTAAGGTTGTGAGGTTATGTGGGAGCATGCTAATCTATTTTTAATTAATTTTTAACAGGTACAAGTGACCCGTATGTGAAGTTCAAACTGAATGGGAAAACTCTATACAAAAGTAAGGTAGTCTACAAGAACCTCAACCCAGTTTGGGATGAAACTGTTGTGCTGCCTGTACAGACCCTCGACCAAAAACTCTGGATCAAGGTAAGTTTTGGTTTTAGATTTTTGGAAAGATGGGCCAATATTTTTTTTAAGTAATTATTTTCAACTTTAGAAACGTATTGATTTTTATTCACTATAGCAGCGTAACATAAAACACAATCCGCTTTAAGAGTTTCAGCAATTTCAAATTAAAATGCACATATGTCTTTTCCAGATTTTACTCGCGTGTTTTGCTTTCCGTCTGCAAAAACCCAAGTTGAAATAAAACTCCTTGACTGGATATGTTTAAAGCTATGGAGCTAAATTCTGCTCGCTCTTACCGTGGTTGTGCAACTCAGTGAAACCAATAGCGGTTTCATAAGCACGTTTTAAGAGTGTAATTTGGCTGGGTTGAACAGAATTATTACCTGGGATGCAGCCGTGACAAGTAGTAAAGCCTTTTCTCATTATGAGTAACGTTACAGTTACCAGAACTGCAAGCTACCAGTTGCGAGCACTAATTGCTAAAACATCTGTAGCCAGAAGTACCTGATTTTTGTGCAGCGTTTCATTATGCTATCGCACAGAGCATAAAGGAACAGGCACAATCCATAGCAGCACACATGTCTCTGTTTACATAATATTAAGAAGATACTTCCAAAATGCTGTTTAAATATTTAGTTAAAAATGCAAATTAAAGCAGGGAGATGGAAAATTATCCCTGAATTATGTCTAAGTTTTGATCTTTCAAACACAAAATTGAACCGAAAGGGACTAAAATATCTGTTCTTTTATTGGCCAGGATAAAAATGGCTTATGATGTGAAAATTATAAATATTTATTTTATTTTGCTACCAGGTGTACGATCGAGATTTAACCTCTTCAGACTTCATGGGTTCGGCATTTGTAGCACTCGCTGAACTTGAACTCAATAGGTAATACGTTTGTTTAATTAAAGGTTGTTAATGCAGCTTAATTGAGAAACATAGGAAAATAATGAAATGCTTTTGCTCTAGCTCAGAATTTGTGAAAACTTATTTTGGTAGAAGGGTGGGGAGCACATTTAAAAAAAAAAAAAAGACATTGCATGAGAGAAATCCTGTACACGCGTGTTTTTATCCAGCTTATGATGTACAGGATTCAGATCGTACCCGGATGAGCCCAGTTCAGCAGAAGGCACCTTTTCCTTTTCACATCTAGGAATAAGAATAAGAGTTTCTATACGCGGCATTGTTTAGGGAGAGCTACACCAGAATAATTTATGGAGGTGGAAGAAGAAAGGGCAAAGAAGGCCGAGACCCCTTCTTAGCCCCACGTAGCGTGGGGTGCCTTTTCTGTACATAATTGGGCTGGGGAGCCGTGTGCCTGGCTGGCTGCGAGCGCCCCGTTTCCAGCCTCCCCCCCCCAGCCGTCCATCCCCGCGGCAGCTCATCTGGCCCTGATTTAGTGCGGAGGCAAGCCCTGTGCCTTTTGTCTGCTGCTGCTGGGTCTCAATGCGGAGCTGGAAGCCAGGAATTCCAGTTTTAGTTCTCTCTTTCGTACTCCCTCTCTGTGTGCCTTTTTTCTTGGAGAAAATGAGTTCTCCCTGTGCAGGTATACTATAGCTCCCACGGCTGTTGCATCTGAATTTCTAGAGACATTCATGAATTTACCCGTGAGATAGTGCCACCAGGTAAATACCAGCATTCCCGTTTTCAGAGAGGGAACTGAGTCACGGAGGGAGATTAAATGCAGGCAGAGATAAGGCAGAACAAACATCTGCAGAGTCGAATCCCAGCCATTAATGTTAGAAAATTCACTCGGATGAGTTTCCCTGCCACACTTTTTCCCTGTGAAGTGGAGGTAGTAGTAACTTAATCCGGCATGTATCTGCATATGGAGAGTTATGAGCATTAAGTAATGCTATATAAACACCACACTGGGTTATTAAAAGAGGGTGTATTTTGTCAGAACTGAGGAGGAACCCTCCAGATTTCCTGTTTTAACATTTAAACTCAATATTGGGAATTTCAGACAAGAAGCTGAAATTTGCACAGCTCAGCGTGACCTTTAATAATGAACTCGAGTTAACTGGAGTCAATAAATGCTTTTTGCTTGTAGAACTACTGAACAGATTTTAAAACTGGAAGATCCCAACAGTTTAGAAGATGACATGGGAGTGATTGTATTAAACTTGAGTCTAGCAGTCAAGCAAGAAGACTTCAAGAGAAATGTAAGTGGCTTAGGAAATCAAATTTATAGCTGGAATGTGTGTGGGGAAGAGCTGGCCTAATCTGATCTACTTGGAAATGTCACCTTTATTTTCATCCTCTGAGACTCAGTATTGAAATCGAGATAGATCATAACTGTAAAAAAAGCCACATATTTAACTAGGTAAGAGTTGCCCAGCCATCTGTAGCTGGATGGTCCTGCCTGGTAGCAGCGGCGCGCTGCGGCAGTGCTCTCTGCGTATCAGGGGTGTGGTGCCCGCCACTGCAACGTGCGGGTTGCCGAAGGGAGTGTATGAACAGTACCTGCTGTGATTGCTGTTCTGGAGCATAGGTGGCTTCCACCTGGGAGTTCAGCACTTAAAAAAAAAGCTATTATATTTTTCTTTTTTTTTTTTTATTTTTTTCATGACAATGAAAAAACAGATCCATGTGAAATCTAAAAGCAGAGATTCGGTGTTAAGACTTAAACTGCACCGGTCCTGCTGGAGGAGCACACTGGCTGAGAGGAAGAGGTTGCTTGTAAAACCCCTGATTTTGCCCCTGACAGTTTCTTGACCGAGTTCAAATGAACTCAGCTCCTGATGCTGTACTATGGTGCATCTAGTGACGCTAGAAATCCAGAAGAACCCGGGCAGAGACTGGGAACACCATAATTGAAGCTGATAGTTCTAAAACTCCAGGTCCTGCACATGGTGGTGGTGGGTTTTTTGAGTGTGTTTTTTGTGGTTTTTTTTTTTTTTTTCCATTTGTTTCATCCTTTAAGATACCTACTAGTATTTTACACAGTGTGTGGAGCATACCTGTGTTGGTGAATTCATCCTGCTCCTGGTGAGCAAGGGATGGGGAAAAGCCAAGATCGGGCATTTACTTGGACTGCCTTGAAAACCAGGGTTAATTTTAAATATGTGTAATACATATATAAAGAGAAAATATTCCTACAAATCTTCCATATAGTCTAGTATGAAAGTTGCTGTTTACAGCACATTATTGAATTATAGGTATGGAATTCCAGTCTGAATGGGATTATTTATTCAAACATAAATGTTTCAAGGGTTGGAAAACAAAAGAAGAAAAAGCTGATGTGGGACGTCTGCCGCTCATTATTTATTTTTCAAATAGTTGCCTTTTTGAGAATTGTAAAATCTCAATTAACATTAAGATAATTGTAGAGTTATTTCTACCTCAGTATGTGATTATGTAAAAGCTTAATGAGAACATTCAAAACACAGTTGTATTTATATATCTATATTATGAGATGGCTTTGATCTGGGATGTGAGTTCCCCCATAACTTGTACAAGAGAGTGCTGTTGGCACACGTATCGCTGGATTGCAGGAAGGGGTGAAGCAAAGACATAACGTTACTTCAGCAAAAAAGCAGTTTAGCCAAAAGAACCGTAGGAATTCTTCTGGGATTTTTAGGAAGGCATGGGCTAAAATGGACCTAGCCAGTGAGACAGAAAATACATTGGTTTAAAGTAGCAGCTTTTGGTACTCTTGGGTGCTTAGTTAACATTCAGAGTGCAGATGATAGAAGAGTTGGTGCACACTATAATTTTTTTTAAAGATGATGTTTTAAGCCCTCATATTTCAAATGCAAATTGCTCAGCCATTTCCAGTGGAATCAGAATAGTGAAATGGCTCTGTCCACATTAGCACTTAACAGCAAGATGATTTTTTTTTTTTTTCTTTTTAAATTAGCTTACTGTAGAACCAGATGGCACCAAAAGTATAAGCCATGTTTCTTACTAATGGCTCTGGGTCCCTCCACTTTTTATTCTTGATTACTTTTTAAAATTCCTTTTTTTTTCTTTTTTTTTTTTTTTTTCTGGTGCAATGCAGGTATTTTGAGTTTGTTGATTGTTATATTCCATGAGGGATGGGACGTAGATGAATGCAGTTGTAGATCCAGCCCCCTACTTATTACTAAGCTTTTCGAACACATTGGACAAGCTGCTGTTTGAATTATTTTACTAAACAATTTCTCCATTTTACTCCTTCTGTTTCCTGTCTCTGGGTTCTCTTTGGTACAATGGTGGGGACCTATGAATAGAGATGGTCAAGTCGGAAGAAGCGAACTTCATCCAAGGTAATCCATGTATTTTTTTCTCTTAAAAAATAAAAGTCTCCTCCCAAAAGCTGTTCCCTCTTCTAAAACAGAAATGTAAACATAGGAAAACTCTGATGTATGGATGCAACCTGTCTTAATGTGATGGCTGCGATACCCTTTGCTTTTTTAATTTTTATTTTTTCAATATGATGAGAAATTGTTGCACTTTCTACAGTGTAGAATTATTGTAGGCACTATGGTAGTGTCTAGTGGCAAGCGAGAGTAAGACCCCATTCAGCAAAGAGCTGTAGAAAGAGAGAAAAACTCTGTGCTAAGGAAAGAGGTGTAAATTCAGCCAAAAAAAAGGAGCTGTGGAGGATTTGAGTGTTTAAGGATACCTGAAAGGTGGCCAGTAGTTGGTACTGCAGTTGAACATGGGTCTCCTGGACCCCAGTCTAATCGTTTTGTCGCCTCTCGCCACAGCAGGAACTTTGTGAGGCAGTATTTCTCCTGGTCGCTCCTGTGGGTTTTGAAATTCCTTTTGTTCTCAGGATGGAAACTGAGCAGGCAGTTTTCATTACCAGCAATGTAACAGGATTTCCAAGATTTGTGTGCTGCTACATATCTACATAACTTGCTTTCCTTGGTCTTTGTAGTATCCCTGCAGGCTTCCATTACTTTTATATTCCTGTACTGTCCCATTCTTGCATTAGATTTTAACTTGTTCAGGAAACAGACTGTGGCTTTTTATTTGTTCTGTAAAGCTTTAATTTGCTATTGAGTAAATAACAGTGATATAGAAACTGGAGGCCCCAGCTTGAGAGCTATATAGCTTGAGAGCTATACAGTCTAACCTTCTGAAAAGCAGAATTTGGCTCTTAGAAGAACACACATGCATCTTGATATTTTCCATATATAACTATTGGTTTGTGCCTAAATAAATTGAATAATTAACCTCCTCTTGTTTTATTCATTACAACTGTGATGTGCAATGTAGGGGAGCCAACCCTCCCAGGTATTTTGCCAGCAAGTATATTTTTGTCAATAGAAGAAGTGCAAAGTACAGCCCTTGGAGCTGGACGGCATCTTGGCGAGCCCCAGTTCCGGGGATGCGCAGCCCTTTGCTCGGCGCGGAGAGCCGCCAGGCATCCCTGAATGCCGTATGACAGAAAGTGATGGAATAATTGAAGAGCTCAGCACTTTAGTTTTTAACTAATGCTCTGGAAATTACTGTGCCCTCACTCAATCAGTGTAGCTTGATCCCCCTTTTTCTCAGGCATGCACACACAGCTGTCTCTTGACGCTGGTTGGCTTTGGGTCCTGGGAAAGGGAGCCAGGTTTTTAAACTCTGGTTCTTTTTGTCCAGAATAGCCAAACTTCTGTCTCGGTTGCTGTCACTGGAGGTTGGTTGTTTTTGTGCTGGGTTTTTTTGTCGTTTTTGTTGTTGTTGTACCCTATATCTCATTGCATTTTGAATAATTTTTTTTACATACAGCTTTTTGGACCATTAGCTGTAAGCCATACTGCTGGGTCATCCAGTTCTCAGAATTCTGGCTTATGCCTTAGCATCTTTTTAAACCAAATTAAGAGATGCTGAAGCATGGAACTGAGTTAGGAGAAATTAAAGTATTTTTTAAAAGGAGAGGGGAAAAAAAAGAGCTACAACCCTCTGCTCTATTCTATTCCAGTCACTAGAGGGTAGGAGAGCTTCAGTTCTTCCGAGGGAAGACAGTTCATGCTCCAGTGTGATCTCTAAAGAAAATCTCTGTGACCATCCAAAGGCAGTAAAAATATTTCCCAGCATGCGCTGGAAAAATCTGACAAAGCAGTATTTCCTAGTTTATTGATTCTGCTACTGCACTAAAACACTAGTACTGTACATCAATAACCATCTTTAGTTAGGAAACTCTGGTCTGTGGAAGCAGTACTAGCAGTTTGTGGCAGAACATAAAGGCTAGAAAGAAAAATTGTGTGCATGGGGAATATAGGTGTCTAGGGAAGGCACAAGAGGTTATGGAAGAATAGCCAGAGAGTATGATGGGGTAGAAAACAATGTTGCTGGACGAGATAAAGACACGGGAACAAGGGGGGCAGGGGAAATGGAGAGAGCTCTCTAACGGATACAAGAACTCGTCTCTTTTTTGGCTACTGAGCTGACTCTGGTTGCTGCGGGACAAAAAGGCCATATACTTCCCGTTTGAGCAGCTGAGCTGAAACAGATCTAAATTTCATCTCTGTAGGTTTAAGCAAATAAAAGTTTTCTATTTGAAATTGTTTTCCTGAGTGTTTTTTTGTGCTGAACTATAGCTGACCTGTATTGTAGTATTTAGCTTTTCTTCTACAAATACAGGGAAATTTTTTTTAAGGATGGACAAAATGAACGTAACTTTCACAGCTGCTTTTTTTAACCTGCATTGCCTATACCAAAGAAATCTTGTTATACTCTCATTTGACCATTTTATGTTATCTTTGTGCAGATTTGGCACATCAGTGTCCTAAGTGAGTCTTGTCACATCGGTCACGGGATTCTTGCTGGCTTCCCAAATGGTTAGTACCCCTGGTGATGGTATTAACACCCGTGTCAGTCTGGCGAAGGCATTCACAGGGGCGGTTGTGGATACCACGCACTCTTCGTGTGTCTACTCTGAGCTCAGCTGCTTTTAGAAGGAAAAGTTACGCTTCAGACAACAACGAAAACAGCAGCACAAGGTCTCCAGTCTAGCTATGGTTGTCTCACGGTCATTACAGATAGTATGCAGGAAGGATTTCAGCAAGTGTATATTGTCTTTTAAATCATTTTGGTGCAAGAGCTGTTGAACTGGATGATTTAGCTCTCTGTTGGTTACACAGTATATATTTTTCACTGCTGCTAGAAAGGAATCATCACACATTTGGACGGACTCCCAAGACATGGGAGTCCAGATCCCTCATTTTTCATGGGAGCTGAGAACAGCATTGTCCTCTGTGGGAGCTGTCTCCAAGAGTGCAGCTTTCTTCTTTTTCTCATGGAGGATAGCATTACAAAGGGAAGAGGATACTATCAGGCAGTATTAACCTATGCAGTCTTATCTGTGCATGGGCAAGCTCTCCCCTCTTTTCTGTTTCTCTTTTTGGGGTGCAGAAGTTGTTGGTAGCTGCCTCTGATGGAGCCCAATGCGCTGATGCTCGGTAGCCTTGTTTGTCCCGGGTGGTTTGAGTCTCACCCCGAGTGCCCCACGCACTATTTCCAGCATTTGCACAGCTGACTAACCTTTAAGTGTTGAACATATAAGAAGCAAATAAGCAGGTTTGCTTGGGGTGGATTGACCCACAGCAGTTCAGTCCTGAAACAAAAGCGATGCAATTGCCACCTTGATAGCCTAAGCTGATTGATTAAATTGGCTGAAAGGTTGACCGGACCCAAGCGCTCCTTTGCGTCTCATCGCAGAGGAAAATCCCTCGCTCTTCTTATTTTTTTTCTGTGTGGGCTGTTAGGTTTCATTTTTGCCTGCCTCATTGTATTTGGCTTTCTCCCACAATACCCCGTGGGCAGCGGCGCGCTCCGAGCGTTTCGCGGAGCGCAGGGACTCGCTTGCCACAGGGTCACGCATCGTGGCGGCAATCTTGTGTCGGTTCACTTGCCTTTCTCGCTGCCCTCTCCTCTTTCCCAGGGGGAGACTGCCTCTGCAAAATGGTTTCCCTGCCTAATGAGGAGAGGTCCAAAGAGTCTTCCTATTTGCGTGTTGTTGTTTTCTGAAATGGCAAATTACACGGCCCAGTTTCGACGTTGACCTCTTCACAGGGATTGCAGCAGGCTTTCTGTTGTCCTGTCTCATCCTTTTAAATGAAAGATGTGAGAGATGGGTTCGCTTCACACTTGGCCACCTCGCCGTGTCATTTAAATGTACAATTTTTCTGCATCTCTTTATTGCTTCAAAAACAAGTTTGAACTTGGGGCATGTGTGTATGTGTCAGGAAAAGAGACAGATTTGAAAGCAGCCCTGATGTACCAGAGGGGATTTGCTGGGTGCCTATAGAGGGACATTATATACAAATGGTGTTAGCAGGGAGACTTGAGTTCCCAAAGGATTTTGTGAAGCTGGGTCAACGAGCCAGTTCTTTCCCCTCCAGAATTCTGGCATTCTTGCTCATCTCGTGTATTTGCCTCCCTGAAGGCAGAACGTGGCCCACTTGCTCACTCTTGTCCAGCTTTCTTCTTTAAACCAGAGCCAGAAAGTAACCAAAAAATTTGAAAGTTGGTGTGTGAAGCTTTTATATTAATTTTGGAACCAGAAACCAGATTCTGAAGATGGTATTGTGAGCACTGACTTTGAATGTTTCTGCTCAGAGACGTGGGATGTTTTCTGAGAAGATGTTCTTTCTAAGCAGCAGCGAGAAGAACCATCTTCTGTTCCTCTCATGGCAGGGTCCTGCTCTATGACCAGGCCATACTTTTTCTTCAGAAAAAGTTACCTGTTGCTTACCTGATATTACGAAGTCCCTAAATCTGCAGTTGATATGGGCTTTTAGCCTTTAAAAACACCTAGTTTGTTTTTTAAGAGTATAGCTTTCTTGGATATTCTTGTGCTTACTATTTTCTTTCTACCTGGCTTGTTTGAGAGATGCTTTTTGTTCAGGTTGTTATCCATTTTACAGCAGTGAACTGCTCATAAAGGTGACCTTTATAGGTTCACTGGTTATTTGCACTCAGAACCCAGCCAATATCAGAGCTGTAACTGGAGACATCCCCTCAAATTCCGGTCCTAAGGCTACCTTGATTTCAGAAGTAATGGGGGGACAGGAAGGCGTAAACAAACTAGTCCAATGTCTTGCGCTTGGGACGTGTGCCAACTTCAGTCATAAAGCATACGTTTCCTGACTTCCAGCCCTATAGTCTGATCCTAGCTTTATCCAACCTTTCTGTACCTCTGCAAAGCACCTTCACTTTGGTCTGGGATGTAGCCAGAGTGTGAGCTGGCTGATTGCAGAGAGTTTACAGGAACATGCAGCAGCAGAGGTCTGAAGGACCTGGCATCCAGTCTGTGAGCACAGCTGGAAGGAGCTTGGGGTCAGCAGCAGGAGGAGCTGAAGTACCCAAGTGCAGAGGCGTCCGTCGCCTGGGAGGTAACGGGGAGGGGAAAGAGCTGGAAAGATAAAACCACTTTAAAACTGTCACTGGTCAAGCTATTGTGTCCTCCTCTTCTGGCCAGTGTAAAGAGGGGCTTTGACTTTTCTGGTGTCTCATTGTGAAGGCATGTTAGGGTAGCATTTGGCGTGGTTTTTTTCAGTGCTTGTTTTGCCCTAAGTAGCTTTGTTGGACTGATGAGTGCACTTCTCTGTGCTCTGTAATAGTTTTGCCAACTCGGGGGGAGGCTGTGAAGTTTAATCATCAACTCTGTGTAAGTCAGTTTGAAATGAGTAGGTGCGGAGTATCAGAGAGGAGGTAAGACTTTTAAAATAAATAATGCAATAGCGTTTTCTTGTCACCTGGGAGGCATTTTCTGTAGTGCAGACTTCCCCAGGCAACACTAAAGTTGGCTCATTGATTGTCCAGGTCTGTGGGTCTACCACACATCTGCGTTTCCCCAGACATGCTTCCTTCCAGAAAATGTGAGTGGAATCTGAGACACTGCCTGTTTGGCTGGGATTTCCATCAGGGTGGTCAGAGGAACAGCCTGCCAAGTACCTGGGGAGGCTGGAGAGGTGGCTACAGAGCATGCACAGAGCGGGTCTTTGGTGCGTGCATAGATGATACGAGGCACAGGAGACATGCCAGACCTGCTGAGCACATGCTGTGGGAAAGACCTGGGCATGTGCAGGAAAACCAAAGCATTCCTAACGTGATGGGCTGTCTTGCGGGGGTGCGAGGCAAGCAGCCGTCCCAGGCTCCGTGCTGCTCTGTTTGGAGAGAGGTTTGTGGTGATGGCACAGCTGGCTTGGGGGAAAGTCGGAAGCAGACTGCAGTCATCGAGCCCGTGTCAAGGTGCTGCAGATCAGCACTATGCCCTAAAGCAGTTGCAAACATCTTGGCTTATCTACCCAGTGTGATGCTCTGAAGTGATGCTAGATATTGTCCAGAAAGTAGCCAGGTCCTGTTAGCTGGAGACCACCATACCCCTCTTCTGAGAGGAGCACAGGGCGCTTCTGCAGCTGCACAGCCATCCAGAAAGGGGGTGCCCAAGGTCATTTGCTAGGGGTCACCTGTTTTGGAAGGTCAGAGTTGATGCATTGCAATGTGCTCTAGTAATACTGAGCTGCAGGCACTGATTTTTTCCTGGGACCATGTGGAATCTGTGCTGGTTTGGGTAGCTTCCAAGAGTCCTTTGAACTTTCAAGTCAGTGGCTAAAAGGGTGGGGTTATGTATGGTACAGAATTTAGGTAGGAAGACCCCCAGTGCTGAATGACTCCCTAAAATACTGGCCTGGTTAAAAAGTGAAAAGAATCCAAATTTGATTTTAAAACTGAGTGATAACAACTGTCTTTCATGTTCAGCCTGGAAGCTTTGAAGGGAACTGGATGCTTTGTTTTTAAAAGAAATTGTAATGCAGATAATAAACTTTGTCTGCTGTTTTTTTTTTTGTGTGTGTGAACTGACATCAAAAACCTCTTCCTCCTCTGAGGAAGGAGCTGGGGGGGAGGAATCCTTGGTCCTAAAGCAGCAAGTACATCACATCAAACATGGCTATGTTAAATACTAAAATGTTCAAAGTACAACTGAGATAGATAAAGGCTTTGATGGGAAGTGGATATTTCCCAGGGACATTACAAGCAATAATCCAGATGTTATGGTGTAATGCAACGAGTGTCCATGGATAGATGGGGAGCTCAAGCCAAGCAGCGCCTGCTGTAGGCCTTAGCCCTCCACTCCCATGCTGTTACGCCATATGGAAGCAATCTCCAGGCCCCTTTAATAGCCAGCTTTGGATTCCATTTTCACAGGGCTCATAGAGCTAAGTGGAGCTGTTTTATGGACAAGTTAGATAGAAGCTTTTCCAAGATAAACATCCAATTCGAAATTAGGACATACCAAGCTGCAAAATTATTTTAGGGCATATTTCATGGAAGCACTGCCATTTTTCTAAGGCGATTGCCAGACTGTAGAATGCCCTTTGATCCCTTGTGGACATTACTCCCTTTTTTATAAAAAGGATTTTGAAATAGTTCAGTGTTTAGGGAGGAATATATCTGCCGGGACTTTGAAGTATGTCCATGGGAACAGTCATGCTTTAGCTTTTTGGCCTTAAAGACGAACTTTAAAAAAAAATATTAAAAAAGAAATTACATTGCAGCTGGATTTATGAATCAAAATCTCGTTTTCTTTTTAAAGGTAGGAATTTTTAATCAGTGTGCCAGGAAAGCCAAACGGGGTGTTTAAATAGAAGTATATTAAGATGCTTGTGGGATTCAAAGGGTTGGGTATTTTAACCAGTAAAAATCGAGTAAAAAATTTGTGAGTTCACCACCCATGATTTAAGAATTTTGTTGCTGGGTAATTGATCCATAAAAAGTAATCTTCAGACATCAGGTGCTTTTGCAATCGTTTTATTTAGCAGCAACATTTCTTACTTGCTTTTAAAGCTAACACGTCCTGTTTTAAAGTGACTTGTGAAATCTTCTCCTCCGTCTTGCTCCCACCTGTACATGACATGATTGAAGCTCTGAAGTGTGGCGAGTTAAAAGTTGCTTCATGAGAATAAAATATGGCAGGATTTTTACTGCGAGAAGAAAAGTATAGCCTTGAGTTTTAATGTTTCCAGCTCGCTCCCCCCAAATAAAGGCCTATTTAATCATCCTCTGTCCAATAAAATATTGCCAGTTAGCAAACTGTTAGCGCAGCCGTGCTGTGTAGGATGAAGCCACAAAGGTAACAAATGTGGCTACCAGGTAAACATAACTCCAGATAAAGAGCCCGGTGGTGTCAGTGTTTTTTCAGCAGGCATCAGTATTTTTGATTCGTGAGCTCGGTTTCTAGAAGCGGGAGCCACAAAGGCAGCAGGCGAAGAGCTAACACAGACGGCAGGCGGTTGAGCGATTGGGGAGGTGGAAGATGCACGCTCAGCCTTTCACCTGGCCATAGACTTTATGATTGTGGTCTGTCTCGCCAGAAAGGACAGACCCGTGTTTTATGGACATAGCTGGAGACGTTTAAGAGTTTACTTTAGTTTCTCCCCTCTTCCACCTCTCCTCCTGGTCATTCTCCTGTGTCTTTCCCTGAGCCAAGGTAACAGATTGCTCTCAACGCTCAAGGTCTGCTCTTGCTGAAGCTCGGCCAGGTTAGCTGAAGTCGGCTTCTCTGGTGGTTTAAGCTAACCCTGCTGATTTTGCCCTGATGCTGAGCATCGTCCCTTCACGGGACCAGCCTGTAGTACAGTACAGGCAGAAAATCCATAGCACCTGGCTGCCCTCAATTCCTTCCTTACTCCTAGGGGATCGTGGTACCCGTCTCACTTCAGGTGCTTTCATATCATGGTCAGTTTGACTGTAAAAATGTGGGCTTGGGTATATAAATATTTCATGTCACCGGCTTGCTTTTCAGTCGGGTTTCATGCGGAGCATGCGACTCTCCGACTCTTTGCGCAAGAACCAGTTGTGGAACGGGCTGGTCACCATCACGCTCTTGGAGGGGAAGAACATCCCCGGAGGGGGCTTGGCGGAGATTTTTATTCTCCTCAAACTGGGAGATCAAAGATACAAGAGTAAGGTAAGTATTAAGGATTTCCTTAAGTTTGCTGAAGCCAATAAGGTACTTAGCAACACTTGTAAAAGAAACACCAACTCGGAGGGAGTTATTCTTGAATCTCTTTTATGTAAGTGAGATCAAAACCAGGAGAGCAGAACAGGGGCATTAACATTTTACTAATGTTTTACATGCCAATATAGAAATTGGAAGCTAGGAATATTGTGTGTATCTGGTTTTGTGCATTTAAACATACTCATCATATTGATGGATGTTTGATATTAATATGAAATAAAATAAAGCTACATTCATCACACATGTGTTTTGTTCTTTGCCAATACAGAAGTCAGGTTTGCAATGTTAGGTATGCTGGAAAAGCAGACCTGAAATGGTTCTCAGTGCAGGGGAATTATTATTTTTTTTTTAAAGCACCTTTCTAGAAAAACATGTTCAGTATAGCAGAACCCACCCTCCCCACCCCATCCACCACGCAGAATATCCCATGGTTTTGATTTGAATTTTTATTCTTTTAGGCTGTGTTTACTTGCATCCAGTACTGTTTCATGGGAATCTAAGAAAGGAATGGGGTTCCCAAAGATATCTATTTAATTTCCAAAGTCTAATAAAGAGAGGGGCTATAATTAAAATAATATTCTGTTGAGAAAGCAAGAGATCTGCATGTCACGAACTGTGGAAGTGCAGAGGGAGGAGGAGGAAACAAACAAACCGCCTCCTGTACAAAATGTACAGAGCGAGTTCACAGAACATAGTGTTCTGATGTAGGCGCATCTGAAACCTGCACTCTGTCTGCCACATCGGACCTCGAACCAAGGTCACGATAGAATGTTTTTATTTAGAAAAGCAGCTTTGAAAAATAACAAATGGTTTAGTTATTTTAGAATAAATATACGTTATTCCTGTTAAGATCCCTTTTTATGTTTCTCTTTAATGGTCCATAGCCCATGTCATGAATCTGCAAGACTGCACTGTTTGCAGTCACAGAAAATTAAAAAGTTTAAAAAGGGGAGTCAAGTACAACGTTGTCTGCAGTGAGTTAATTGCTTCGTGTTTTGTCTGGGGTCCAGCAAAAGTTGGGGGCTGCTGCCTTTGCACCCTAATACGACTTCAAATCGCCAGTACTTCACGTTCTTACCTGGAGTTTATTCAACTTATGAAGTGCAATCTCTCGTGGTCTAGAAAAACAGACAAGGTGGGAGAAATCTCTGTCATGGTCCGGCTAATCCTATCTCCTGTTTTCTCAGTGGCTGTGCCGATACTGATGGTGGGATGGTGTAGTGGAATAAGAATTGCAAGTGACTTAACTCCCAGTGCAGTGAATACTCAGAGTAACCTGAACACACGAACAATCTCACTGAACACGGAGGGACAATTTACAGATATCAAATTAACAGGATGTTAATAATTTCAAGGCTGCTCTTTGCCTATATCTTGACGCAGAAGGGTAAAAAATACTGGTTTGGATTCCTGAATTCATTCAAACCTGTTTTCAGTTGATTGGTCTCAAAAGGTTTATTCTTGATTCCTCCCAGTGTGTGAGTGAGGTTGAATGATGACCGTGGTCCACTGAAAGTGGAGCTAGTGGATCGACCTTGTATTTCAGAATTTCTCCAGCCATTCATTCATGTCATGCTTGTGTATTTATCACAATTGGGAGAGAGGAAAGGGGTTTTGTTTTTTTTTTTTTAAGATAGATAAGGCTTTTCATGATGGGCTGGGGAGCTTTGGCTGGAATGATCTTAGTAACACCTGATGCCCTAATATCCAGCCTTGTTCTTGTAGAAGTATTGATATGTGCTTTACTGTGGAAATAAGTACCGTTTAAGAAAAGTAAATATTATAACTGCATGTTTTCTAGACACTGTGTAAGAGTGCAAATCCTCAGTGGAGGGAACAGTTTGATTTTCACTACTTCTCTGACAGGAAGGATATGTTGGACATTGAGGTCTGGAGAAAGGATAACAAAAAGCACGAGGAGCTTTTGGGAACGTAAGTTGGTGTTTTGTTATGGGGGTGTAAGTACAGAAGATGATGTGATTTTTATTGTTATTTTTAAAATTGATGAAATTATTTTCATTACCAGTATCATACTGCCTGTTTCTCTCTTTACTCCTGTCATGTCCAGGTGCCTTTTTAAGGGCATGTTTATCAAAACCTATTACTGGGTAACTGATTAACCATGACCTGAATGTGGAGACACCCAAGCTGACTCCACAGTGCTGACTGTAAAACCCACAATACCGTAGGAGCTCAGGGGCAACTGTTTCTGGGAGAGCCGGTGGCAGAAAGGAGGCAGTAGTTGTCTGCATTTGCATGGCGATATTGCTCCAGACCCATTGTGCTCTGCAGGGCTGATTTGCTGCTTCAGGCTGGTGGCAGCTCGGGGATCTTTGTGCTTCTTTTGAGAGTGGCACTGGCGTCCCTTTTCTCTGTGTGCAGCTTGGTGGTGTTTTCTTGTAGCCTCGTTTACACATGGGTCCTGTTACCTGGGTTTGCTTTATTTGGGTAAGCTCTTCCCCATTGCCACAAAGGACTGACCTCTTGGGTTTGGTGCCCCACGTCATTGCACAAGCTCATGTTGTTTGAAACATCATTTTCAGGGGCAGCCTCACAGGTGATTTACCCATCTCCTGATGATACTGGATTCTGTCCCACTGCGTTATCTTATTATAGCTTCAAATTCTCAAGTAATGATCTTATGCCACGTTAGCAGATGAGAGTTTTTGTGGGTTAGCAGTTGAGAACTTTCTGTTTTAATTTCTTAATGGGAAGAGAATATAGTTCCTACTCTTGTGTCCTGCTCTTTTCCCTCTACTCTAACTCCTTATTTTGTGCAGTATTAGTACGCTCTTGGTTTCCTAGTAGTCACCATATCTTTCCTCTGGTTGCCTGCTCCCTTCTTTTGGCTTGCAGTGTTGTCCTCTGGGCCCACAGCCCCAAACTGCATCTGCACGGTTGGCTACATGCAGCAGCTCCAAGAACCATTTAATTTATCGGAGCCCCTCTTTGGTCTGTCCGTGCTTATCTGCTTGCAGGGTCAGTGCCACAACCTCTGAATTCTTAGGGGCAGGGGTCCTGTCTGCAGTTGTTTGCCATTCTCACCTGGCAAGCGTTTCACAACTTGCTGACTAAATAACAGTAACTCATACTCTTACTTTAAGCATTCAAATAGTTTGAAACTATTCACTGAAAAGAACAATGCCCTTTGGCTCTGCAAATGTTTGTGGTTTTGCAGAGCAGGAAATGCTTTCTGGCTGAATGCTATTGCTCATCACATGGAGAAGAGGCTGAAGATGAATCTGTTCCTTCCATTCTCACAGTTACTTTTATTACTTCTGATATTCTGTTTAGGGTTAGGAAATGTATCAGTGTTTGTGGTTTGCCTCTGTTCAGTCTCCCTGATGCTGGAGCAATTCTTCCTTACGTTCCCCTGCCCCCTTCCCCCTGTTTTTTTTTCTCTTTTTCCTCTACTGGTTTCTGGCAGGTGGCGTTCAGTGTGGGAAAAAAAATTATCAGCAAAATGCTTATTCTATTATTAAAGGTTTCAGCACTGGGAAAGCCCATGTATGTTAGATTTACCTTCAAGTTATTTTTGCTGTCTGTGTAGAGAAAAAATGTTACTGTTGTTGCCTTAAGCACAGCAATTTTTCTATAGCATCAAAACAGGGAAAAATTATACTAGATTTTAAAGAGCGACTGCAAGAATAGGTAAACACCAAGCGCATAATAACAAGCCTTGCTTGTACAGTGTAGAAACTTTTGACATCCAAAAAATAACATTTTATGAAGGGTTCAAGTGCAGTCTAATCTGGAAGAGGATTCTGTAGACAAAAAGCATTATGAGGTGCCATGTTTATTGTCTCCGTGACTTCCAAGTTCAGTTTTGAGATTTCTGAATTTCACAACATCATTGTAAGAAAGATTCTTTAGTAAAATGTTTGTGGGTTATGTTCGGTCATTACGAACAGCAGTACAACCCAACTGCCTTCAAATAATTTGCATGGTTTTAAGGAAAAGATACAATTTTCTGGGTCTTAATGAAAAAGTCTGTGGTCGGTTTGTGGATAGAGTTAGAATTCATTATGCTCCCTCGGAGCCATGTAGGTTAAACTGTGTTGGTTAGACCCTTATATATATATGTATATTTAACATATAAATGAAGTTGAGGAGATGCACAAGGTGGAGTCATGTCTGATAACCCAGACTGCTGAACTTTTGTGGAATAAAGACTTCTGTTAATTCCTTTAGACCCAGGATTTCATGTAGGATGGATGCCTTAAGCCCCTGGAACATGGCTCTTCTCCCAGGCATAATTTGGTTTCAAGGTAAAATATTGTTCTTGAAATAGGACCTGAAGCATCTCTGGAGACTATGGAACATGTAGAATAATAAATGTGTTAGACCTCCGGTACTAAACACTAACACCTGGGGCCTTTGTCTGCTTCTGAATTAGTGTGAAGAAACATTCGGTGCCATTTTATGTCACCCTTCTCCTATCACGAAATGAACCCTCACAGTGCACACCGCAAGTTAAATTATTACCTTCAGCCTACCTGTGTCCTCCTTAGATTTTCAGCTGGATCCAGTTTCTCCTCCTGGCTTAAAATACTGCAGCATAGAGTGGTTCAGCTGCCAGGGTCCAACGCTGAGGGGTAGCTGTGTTTTGGTGCTGGATGAAATAATCCCTCTATTTAGTCTGCACAGAACTGTTAGTAACACTTACTGAGCACTTTTTCTGTCCTTTGGGATAAGAGGCATGCTATAAACAGGAGATGATGTTAGTGTATATTAATAAGCAAAGGTGTAAACATGTGCAGAATTTGTCCAGGCAGAGTTAAATTGTTTATGCCAAGTTGTTAGCGAGTGTTTCTGTATTAAGGGATGTTTTGAAAAAAGCGATGCTGCAAAACGTTGGGGTTTTTTCTTCACATATTTACCTCAAGAAAGAGGTTTTACAAAAACTGCTAGTCTTAAGACCATGAGCTATGAGATTGGAGTGGATCCAATATCTTTATGATAAATGTTTCCAGGAAACAGTGTCTTTGCAACAAGAAACAATGCTTATTTTAAGGACCATGCTGCGGTGATGGAGCAGTAAAATCCACTACAGCTCCGTCCAAACCTTCCATTTAAATGTTATCAATTTGGGAAGAATCAGACAACCAAAACTTATCTGTAGAATAAGTCACAATAAGGCCTTATTAAGTGTCTCCCTGACACTTGTGGCATTTGAAATTCCTTCCCAAATTTAATCATAGATGCACCTTACTCTATACTGTGATAATGATTCTGGCCTCTTTTGTGACCGGCTTTCAAGAGTTCTGCAGGGGGGGAAAAGTGTCAATGGTTTGTGCTGATTTTTTTCATATGTATTTATATACATTTAAGGACACTTACTCATCATAATTTGATGAACTGTCGATTGAGTAATAAAATACAACTCCATGATTACTGGTGAGAGGCACCTTTTAGTGGAATTTTAATATTTGATTCCCTGATAAAGTTAAAAAAAATAATTTAACCTCAGATTTACTGAATAGTGTTCTCAAGTAATATTTCTCTGCAAAATTAATAAAAAAGGGCAAAAAAAAAAATTTGGCAGCTAAAGATGAGGGCTGTAAGTGAAAAGAATGGTCTTAAATGAGAACTAAAGCTGTGGTATAATCCTCTACGGGACTAGAGGTCTATATAGAGGTGTAGACCTAAATATTGATCAGGAGGAGGAAGGAAAGCATTTAATTAATTGTGTTTTTTTTTAAAAAAAGTGATACATTTGTGTGCATAATGCACTCAATTTTCAGAACTGTATCCCCTATAGATCATGCTTATAGCCATGTGGGTGAAAGATTATACCTGCATTTAATATGTAATGTAGCAAAAGATGGCAACAAGCAGAGCTATCCTATTCTGAGATAGGATTACAATTTTGAGAATTAACTCGGGAGATCATTTGTATCACCTAAAACACAAATAATTTGAGAGTTTTGCTCTTTGCATTCGGGCAATTTTTGAGCAAAAAGCAGATTGCCTCCGTTAGTTTTATACTGTGCCCATCACCATAGCCTCTTACCACTATCCTGTGAAATAATTATCTGTAATAAGCTCTTGCAGATAGAAAGCTGACAAAGAAGGAAAAGCAAGAGTTTCTGCTTCAGGAGGATGGGGGAAGTAGTTTGGAAATCGTTAGACTCATTCTAATAGCGTAGAAGTGTTTGTGTGGAAGCTGCTGAATTTATATAGTAAATTGAATGCCTAATTGTTTTACCAAGCTGCATTCTTTGCAGTCTGATCAGTTATGTTGTATAACCTAAATGAAACAGGTTGTCTTTTTTTTCCTTAAGCCTTTTGCCATTTGCAAGTGCAAATGTGGATTTTCTTTTCAGTTCCTCAAAAGAAAATACAGAGGCATACCATCACCTTGAGTGAACACAGATGTTTTAAGGAAGTTAGTTTACACGGAAATCAGACATGATTTGAAGAAGAAATGCTTATATTCCACCTCCTGCTGTTTTCCCCTCCACATGTGCGTCCCTCCTACCCCTACGCCCTTTATACTCAATCTTTTCTTTGACCTTTGGCTAATCAAATTCTTTTAATAAGAGAAACAATTCCAATTTGCCGAAGCAAGCTAGAATTATATTTAACCTTGTCTTTGAGATACGAGACATTTCTGAGGTTATCTATCGGTGTGAGATGCATCGCAGTCTGAACGAGTTGTCTTTTCTCTTTTACCCTGTGGAAAGTTCTTAACCTAAAAAAGCAAATGCAGCTTTTCCCAGCTGTGGACTGTGTTGAGTGGGTGGTGTATGAAATGCTGATGTGGGAGATGTGGCCTGTATTGCCAGCTGAATCACAGACCAGCTGGGTGACCCTGAGTTTTCCCCTCTCATTGCTTCAGTTTCTTCACCTCAAAAAAAAAAAACAAACCCAACAAAAAAAAACAAAAAGGAAAACACCAACAAAAAAAAAATCCCAAACCAAACTAAAAACCCCAAAAAACTGCACCAACAAAACCCCGAGATAAAGATATATTCCCCCTTTTGCACTGATACCTAAAGTATCAGCAAAACTGCTGCAGCCTGAGAAGCAACTGTGTTAATGCAGCCAAGGGGATGTTGACCTCCAGTGTGGAATTGATAAGGTCTTTTTGTCAAAGGCTTGCCTTTTTTGTTGTTGTTTTGTTTTCCTTTCTGCTGTATCTTCTCTTGTCATATCTTTCTGAAGAGTCTAGGCAGAGCAATGAGTTTTAAATGCAACCTCTCACACTTAGGAATTGTGTTGAGAGGCAGCCTACGCGCCGTGCAGTGTTGGTACTCTTCCTGGTTTATTTTCTTTCTCTTTCAAAGCACTCGAAAGCAGTTAATAAGAGTAAACTTGCAACCTGTTGTATGTTCAGGGTGGTGAATAGCAAAGAGCACACTTAAGGCAAAGTCATCCCCATTGATTCTGGTCAGAAGACTCTTACACAAAGATCTATGCTTTATTATGTGGGACTACTGGATGACTTATAAACTCATCAGAGCAGTGACTTTTACTTCATAACATAGTTTGTGTTTGCAGGCTGAAATGTTTTGGGTTTGGTTTTTTTTTTTGCCCCCCTTAGCATTTGCAGAAAATAGGCTGTTAAGAAGCGGAAAGCATGCAATTTATAGCAGATGGGTATAAACCGCTCCAGCTCTACTACTGGAATGGGATCAATCAGGAACACTACATGCACCATTTACCCAGAAGAAACCCACCTGGGGGAACCCCGTGGAATTTTAGCCTATTAAGACAACACCTTAACAAGTTTAGTTTAAATAAAAACTTGTCGGTAGGCATTAAGCGGAGCGAAAGCTCTCCGCTCTCCATCATCCGCTCGCCGTCCCTTTGAGAAATGTGCCTCCCCTTGCACTGTAGCAACAAAGCTTCTCTTTCCTTAATTTTTTTTCTTTTTCTTCTGTAACTTTTGTTCAGCCTGTTCTTAAAAGCCAAGCCCCACGGAGATTCAGAAAAGTTCCACTCCATTTACTGGACTTCTAAATAGAAGGCATTTAGCCGAGCCAAGTGATTAGGCTTTCTGTTGCGTTTAACCGCTCCCTTTCACTTAGGCTGTGTAGTGATCTCTCCCTGCTTTAGCCCATACTCACCTTTTATTATTGTCTCTTTATGAATGTTTCTCTTTTCCTTCTTATTTTTATTTTTTTTGGGAAAGTATCAGGTTAATTATACAGAGTACATGCATGGATTGGGGGGGACTTTTAAGACAATCCTTCCCTTTGGGAAATATAACAGTACGCTGAGAATGTAGCTCTAGTAAGGCTTGTAAAAGAGATTGGGGCATACAGTATAATGTAGCATAAAATGGATTATGTGACTTTAAAGAAACTAATCTATTTTAGCCTAATGTTTTAAATTTTGCGTTTGCCCCTTTTCTTTTCCCCTATGTGAAATAAAATTGTGTTTCAAATCCATCACAAAGCACTAGGGGATTTTAGAGGGGAAGTGAGGCAGGCCAGAGTTAAGTGTTCCTACTGTACTTAGAGCCCAAACCTTTTACCTCTGCTTACCAGTAGGTGATCCAGAAAGCAAAACTGACAGTAAGTGCAATAGAAACTGGCTAATTGGTTTCCCATGTTTAATTTTGAGATGCTTTTTTAAATTTTTTTGCATTCTTTCCATCCTGAACACGGAATAAGTTCTGGTCCGAGCTTGCTACTTGAAATCAATATAAATGTTGCTTTATTTCTTTTTTCCAGCTCCTTTTTCTTATTAACCCTTGGCAATGTCATTCTAGGTGCCAAGTTGACATTACTGCCCTGCCAACGAAGCAGACCAATTGCTTAGAGCTGCCTCTGGAAAAACATCCGGGGTCCCTGCTAATGTTGATTGCTGTTGCCCCGTGTACGGGAGTGTCTATCTCTGATCTGTGTGTCTGCCCTTTGGGAGACCCCAGTGAAAGGCAACAGATTTTACAGCGCTATGTGAGTTTGCATTTTTTTCTCCTTCAGTTATGAAAGTAGTCAAAATTACAGGAAAAAAAATGTGTCCAGTCATAATAACATGTCTCCTACAAGAGAAAACTATTACACAGAATAGTTATTATGTTTAGAATGACAGGGAGATTGGCAGGGCAGATAGACCCAAGCAATTTGGCTGCTTGTATTTGTTGAGTTTTCAACTAATACTTTTCTTTGCAAGCTTGAATTATATTAAGAGATTACCATGGGGAATGAGACACACTGAGTATCGCAGAGACGTCATAGGATATTTAACTTTCTTTCCTCCTTTGGGGAGGATATGTTCTGGAATATCAACTGTTGGAAGATAAACCCATGTGATGACTTCCATGCCTCAACCCTCAAAAGCTGGGCGAGAAGGAGTAAGCATGTCTATCTCTCTAAAATCGGGTGAGAGACTAAGACATGAGGAATTTGCACAGTCCAAGTCAAAGTTACCTTTGAGGACAGATTCCTCACTCCCAAGTGAGCGTGCTGCCTTCCTGACATTTTCTGTTTTAATGGGTAAATGATACTTGCATAAAGACGCGGGGCTCCTTTCAGTCTCCACCATAGAGTTAACATGTAACTTATGTGAATGGAGAATTTCCTTAGGAGCGGGTGGCGTGCGAAGTTGTGAACCTCGGGGTCATGGTGCAGTGAGGCTGGGATAGTGGAGACGTGTTTATGGGTATATCAGCTGCTGAAATGAAACACCACAGAAATAGTGATGGATATGAAAATGTAAGACAGTTAGTAGTTCAATATTTTCTGTTTCTTACTGGATTACAAACAAAATATATCTTTACGCTTTCCTCCTTGCAGTGTATAAAGAATTCCTTTCGAGACATAAAGGACATTGGCTTCTTACAAGTTAAAGTTTTAAAGGCAGTGGACCTGTTGGCAGCAGATTTTGCAGGTATTTTTTTTTATTGTTTTCCAGCATATGGTGCTATAGTGATAAAATTTAAGCATTGGAACAGGCTGCCCAGAGAGGTGGTGGAGTCACCATTCCTGGAGGTGTTCAAAAACCATGTAGATGTGGCACTTTGGCCATGGTTTAGGAGGCCTGGGGGTGTTGGGTTGGTGGTGGGACTTGATGATCCTAGAGGTCTTTTCCAACCTTAATGATTCTGATTCTATAATATACTGTGAAATGCCATAGTATATCGTGAGTGCAACTTAGACTTTGTGCAGTACTGTCAGTTGATCGAGGAAAATTAAATATCATTATTCCAGTGGTGAAACCTGCCGCAGGGAACTGAGATACCAAATGGTTTTCACTCCCAAAAGTATGTGGGAAGGTCCGATGGGTGGAAATCTGTTTTCCCCTTTAGATCTGAGCAGCGTGACCAATAACAGCACTTAGCATGGTGTGCTGTTGTATTTTTCAGCAGGAATATGTAAAGTAAGAGTCGATATAAATGATGGTGCCTGCAAAGCAGCCTCTCCATCTTTTATCAGATGCTTTGTGAGTTTGTGAATGAGACTGAAGGATTTGGAGGGGCATCTGACACTGTGCTGAGCGTGTGGGTTTGGGTGGTGCTGCAGGCTGTCACCTGATAAAGAAAGTTTGCCAGCGATGGGGAAGTGAGTACGATGGTTTCTCTTACCACTTGTTTGAGGCTTCAGTTTGGGATGATCTTTCTGGTGCTCTTACTCCAAGAAAGAATGGGTTTTCCACTGCGCTGTACCTCAAATTGTGCTTGGTCCTGACAGCAACGGACACCAAAAATATGACCTTATATTGTTTCTCCAGGGAAGGTCTAGGGAATTGATACATATCTGGAGTGAATGCCTGGATATTATTATTTTTATTATCATCTTCTCCAGAATTCTGGAGACCTTTTAATTCCCCTCTGTATTGTGCAGCAGCTCGTAATTCACAGACACAGCATTGTGTGTTGTATATTTGCTGACATAATCATTTTTTTTAGATAACTTGTTGATAAAAGCAGGAAAGATACTAGAGAGAAAACACTCCCGCTCCATTCTCTGGTATTCATGCAGACATTGTAACATATCAGAACGCTGCTCCTAAAATAAGGACCAAAGGAGAAAGGCCAACATTAATCACAATACTATTTCGGTTTCAATTCCCTGCTTAACCCTGCAGTGGGAGGGGGGAGTAAAGAAAAAGTGGTTACTGGAGACAGCAGTACTTAAAAAACCTGAAGAACTTAATTTGAAAACAAACAAAAAAAACCCCCTGCCAATAATGAACGTTAGCTTGTACAGAAATGCATTTCTAAATTGACGTAATGTATAAATCTGTTAGGAGTGTAACTGCACCTTACCAACCGATTTAATAAGCAGTGTACCAGAGCAAAGCAGAACCTTTGGCAAATGGCAAGGCTAGGGCTACCTAGAAATACGTGAGGTTTTTAATATAGACAGTGCCCAGGAAAAAAAGCTGAGCCCAGGAAGTTATTTACCCTCTGGAAAACTTCACTGCTACTAATGCAGTTGCATCAGTGATGGATTTGGCCCCCTTTCCCTCAGTACTTAAACAGGAGCCTGTGGGTGGATAATGAACATTGGAAGAGACATGCAGGTTCTTGATTCTGCAATTCAAAGACTTTTCATAGAGAGTATGTGACACACATTCCTTGTGCATAGCACAGAATGAAATTCTGCTTAAGTAAAAGGTTACTCAGTCTGTCATTATATTCAAAATAACCCAGGCTTTGAGCCTGATTCATGAAGCAAATGACAAATTGTTTTTCAATGGCAGTGCTGAAAATATCCTAGTATTATGCAGTAATAGACCCACCAAATTGCAAAAGGATGCAGCCATTTTAGGTAAAAATAGCATAATTTCTGATCGTGAAATGAGAGACATAAAGATTAATTATCTGTTCTGAGCCATTCATAAATGATTAGTGCAGCAATTATGGGCTTCCATAATAGAGCCCTCCTAGAGCAGTGCCATAGTTCCTGCATTGCCAGGGAGACTGCTCAGATTTATTGTTATTGATAAAAGTAAATTCAAAGTCCAGCTAAAAATCTGATAAAGGGATAATTGCAGAGACAATAAGGGGTACAAAGATTTCCAAGGGTTAATTGAGGAGCAGTGCGAGCAGGTAGCATCCCCTCCCTGTCCTGTCCTACAGCAGTCATGAGTCTTGCGTAGGTGAACTTCTGCAGACCAGTTATCTGATAACTGTAATGCCACCTTATACCTTATTCCCACAGTAAAGATTGGATTTTCGTGTGATTTGGATTTCTGTTGTCAGTTGATTATATGTCGGCATTATGGATTTTAATTGCAAGTTTTTAGCCTACTATAATAATAGCTATCAGAAAACAACATAGTATCTGCTTTGGTTTTGAACAGTGTTTTGAAAATCCATATGATTTAAATTTTAGGCTAGTTTCAACACAGATATATCAAATATGTAGAAGCTCTCCAGCCACAGCAAGCCCAGTGTGAGCCTTCCATACTTTTATATTCCTAGATAATAGTTTTGTTGACGTGAAAATGACTTTCTGCTTTGTTGGATGTTTTCTGTGTACGCATGAGAGTTATTCTCAAACACTGCATTTGCTCACTGACCAAAAAATAGCATTCAGAATACCAAATTATACAGTGGGATTGTTTTTGGCATATACCAGTTTGCATTTCAAGCAGTTTCTCTGAAAGGCAACATGCATTTTCCACACTTATCAGAGAATGGGCACGTAAGCTGAGAAGGAGAAGACAAACAGATTCCAGTAATACACATGGTCTTTAAACTTTACCAGTACTGACTAGTTAATATCCATTGCTTACATACTGAAAAGATTCCTGTTCAGTGTATAAACTTCTCAGAGGAAGAACCTTAAGCGCTCTGCTTTAATAATACTAAAAATAAGGATTAAGAAAAAGACAGCTTTTGCTTAAATATCCTTTTTGTCTGCTAGCTAAATCCCTGCCTCGCTGGCATATTTAGTTGCCTACATAAAAGTTAGGCTGGAGTGTCTGTGGCTGAGTTATACATGAACACTGAAGATGAGATTAATTCAGATACCGAGCCAGACATGCTGATAAAGGGTATTCTGTTCACGATGGAAACTGCTGAGCTGCAATAAATTGTGAAAGCTACAAATTTGTCTAATGTGAGTTATCAAAAAAAAATACATTAGCAAACATGTCTTCACCATAATAGGTTTCACTTTGACATCTTTCTTTCGAAAGGAGGTTGGGTTTTTTTTTGTTTGTTTTGAGGTGTTGGTTTGCTTTAAGTACGATACCTGGTTCACGCATGGATTCTCCGGTTGATGTTGGGTTTTGTTTAAGCTGTGGCACTGTACAGGGTCTTCATAGCTTCAAGGACCTGCTCACGTGGAACTGATTGAAGAAATGCTACTGACCCAGACACAGTGCTGTGCTTCTCTTCTCATGGCGTGGGTACTGTCATCAACTGCAGACGACCACAAACTCTAAGCAGAGGCTAAAATAGAGAGCTGTAGCTGCAGCACTGATGCTTACCTGAGCCAGAATGACGGTACTGCTTTCATAATGTCGTCTGAATAATTGTCAACGTGAGCAGATTTTTTTCTTGCTATAAAGACTTAAAGATGATTCACAGTAAGTCTCAGATTTCAGATATTAGACTGAAGCCACCCGAATGAGTTGTAAGGTAAGTGTTAGAGTTTCTAGGACTGAGGATGCATCGGAGATACTGTTTATTTAGGAAGTCATTCCAACAGAGCGAGGCAATTTGCAGTTGTCTGAAATGGATCGTATTTTTATTTGGCCAGTCACTTCTTCAATCCTACTGCAAAGAAACAGTGTTCATGCTAAATACAATAACTGACCCACTTCATTTTTCTATTTTATGTTTTGTTTTTTCCCCCCCCCCCCCCCCCATCTGATCTTTCCCTAGGTAAAAGTGATCCTTTCTGTGTATTAGAGCTGGGAAATGACAGTCTTCAAACACACACTGTTTACAAGAACCTCAATCCAGAGTGGAACAAAGTTTTCACGTTGTAAGTGGATTGCTTTTGGAAACACACGGCAACACCACACAGTTAGCAGCTTAACTCTAAAAGCTATCGACTCTGGGAAAATACAAATGTCAAGTTTAAGCTATGTCATTTTTTCATAGTCAGAGAGGCTGTTGGAGAAATATCAAATATAACTCAATTAAAGCCTTTTGCCTTTTACTAGTTCTTGCATGGAGTTTATTAATAGAAGCCATTAAAAGAAAAATTACTGTGATATTTATAGGAAGAATCATGACTAGACATAATGGAGTCATAGCTGGATCCAAGAGATAATATAACAGAAAGTAGAGACCAGATACTCACGCCTACAGTTTCCGTAATTTAAAATAAAATGTTTCATTGAACCATTGTAGAATACTTCTTTCATTTGTAAGCAAGCCGAAAATTAGAGCTCATGTTTCTCCTGGTATATCTTCTGAATCTAAACTAGGCAAACATAGTTTACCCCAAATTAGAAGGTTAAATTTTTAGGGAAAGCAAAGTTGGGGTTTTCTTTTTGTAACTTTATTAATTATGAAGGTGATAATTTAGGTATTTCTTTTAGGCAGCACAATTTTTGACCTTGCTTTGTGCTGGGAAAGATTTTTTGTGAATTAGAGAAACGTCTCCAAGACTGTAGTAGTCTGTGGCAAGGAAGGCAACTGCGAGGGCTGGCAGTGGGGCATTTACGCTCTTTGCACGTCTCCACTGGCAGGACAGTTTGAGAATGGTGGAATTCTTTCAAACGCAACATTCATAAATACTGGGCATGATGCAAACACAATAGAAAGTATCTGATCTCTTTGACAGAAGTACCTTGACGGATTTCTGTTTAATTCATGGCTGCAGCTGAATGCATGTCTTTTGGAGTCCTTTCCCTTACTTCGTCTGTTCTCAAGAAACTTCCACTCATCACTGTTTATTCTGAGATTGTGCCAGCAGATGAGTCTTGTTGGATGTTCAGCCAACAAAATAGATCTAATAAGAATCCAAAATTATTTAATTTAAAAAGAAAGTTTGTGTCTGTACTTCCTGTGGGTCTCAGAAATGTCAGCTGCGGGCTGTCACTAACTTTCTTATTGCTAATGCACAGCTAGTCCAAGCACCAAATCTGCAGAGCCAGCCAGGCTCTCACATCTCTCCTTAGATTTTTGGCCAGTTTTAAAAATTTCAGTTAAGTGCCTTAAAAGCTATTGATGATTTAGACTTATTTTGGAGCAGAGTGGATTGTTTTGAGCGGATGAATCCATCTCAGCTGGAGTGTTTAATACTGCCAGAGAGCCCTTCCCATCATATTCAGATTTTCTGCAACACACATATCTGTCCGTGTCACTGAGGGGGTCTAATATTTTATACGACTGGTAGCTTTATTATATGGAAAATTATAATGCTTTGGAGAGAAATATGGAAGTATGGTTGCAGAAGTGGCAGGTTTTGATGTATTTTAAAGCCATAATGTCTTGAAAAATGGTACATTTCATGGTTGTTTGGCTGCCACTGGGTCACATCACAGAACACGCTACGACTGCTAGCTGGAAGAGACAACCAAGTGGCTTTTAGGTTAAGGCTCTGATCCATGAGGAGCAACTCCACCATGTTCCAGGCAGAAGTTTCAGGGGCAGGACTGCTCTGAAATAGCCTTCTTTTGGGCAGAACAGCTGCACTGAGTTAAACAGCAAAGACACACTGTACCAACTACCTCTTTCTTTAGCCCATGGAAAAAGGAAAAGAGGAGATAATGAATGCAACTCGTAAGTCTCCAGTTACCCATGCTTTTGCAGGCACACAGATATAACTGTTCTCAAATGAGAGTGATTTATTAATGAACTGATAAATACTTAAGTGCCAGCTGACACATCAGTAGGCATTTGCACTGAATGAAACAAAAATATTTTACATTTGGCCTTTAATTAGGGTTGTTAGGGTATTTTTAAAAGTAAGTGGTTTTGTTAGTACCTTAAAAGGGGGATAATAGTTCAGTAATTGTTCAAGTCAAATTAAGTTATAAAAGTTTTGTTTCCTAGACTATTTCTTTAGTGTCCTGAAGCCTGGTTTTGAATTCAGTCCTTGACCTCTGCAGTGACCGGCTTTCTCTGTTGGAGAGCTGAGTTCTACACTGTTAGCATCAACATCAATGCACAAAAAATGTCACTGTCTGGTAGTTATTTTCTTCACCTAGTTATGGGGCGGAAAGATGAGGGGAAAGCTTGGGGAATACCCACCATTTGATTCATATTTTGGGGGAATTTAATTAAATGCTAGTTTTATACTCTAAGGTAATACAAACTTAATTAGTAAAACAGTATTCTCAGATCTTTGTGGAGGAGCCTGTGTGCATGTGTATCGAATATTATTTTTTATGTGTCTGCACTTTTTGTTCCAGCCCTATTAAAGATATTCATGATGTTCTGGAAGTGACAGTATTTGATGAAGATGGAGATAAACCCCCTGATTTTCTTGGAAAAGTTGCCATCCCTTTGCTGTCTGTAAGTTACCTTTGCCATATATATCATTCAAACATTGATGGTTTTGCTGGGAATGAGTTGCATTTCTTTTCCCCATAGCACAAAGCAACACAGATTTAGAGACAAACAGGTTTTTGATCTATATATGCCTTAGTTGGCAGTGTTTATAGTTCTCCTTAGTGTAACGAGCGTTGCCAACCCATTTTAGTACAAATTTGGTTGATTGGAAAGAAAATTGCAGAAGTGTCTGTACTTCATCTGTACTATATGCCATGTAGGTCTGAAAACATAATGGAGTTGTTCTGTGTGTTTCCACATCATCTTCTGAAGGTAACGTTTTAAGCATGTCTTTGTTCTGTCTTACTACTTTTTACTCCAAGAAAGTAATTGCACATCGCAGTAGGATTGACTAGAGATAGCTGTTGTTATTGGCACAGCTGAATAAAATTACCTAAAAGGGGTGTTTTCTACTCTGTAGTGCTTTTAAAGACTGGTGGCTTTTGTTCTGTAAACAAATATGTGAAGAGTGAGCGGTACCATGGGAGTATAAAATCAAAACTGGAAACAAAGTGAGCTCAGGGGAAAGCGGTTGCTCTGGAGATTAAGGAGAGTTGAAGCTTTTTCTGAAATGGCCAAAAAAGGCCAGGCTAAAGAGAGAGGATCATAAAGGGGTCATTAAAAGACATTAATAGAGAAATGGGGTAAAAGCAGCTTTGCGTTTGGTAAGATTGATTTAATTTTGGAACAAGGCTTGTGGTAATAGAATGAGTAAACCAGATGAAGAGGGTGTAAACAGCTCCACGTGTATGTGGAGTATCACAGAAGGTTCTGTAGCTTTTGCAGTAAAGTTTGAGAAAAACTTCCTAGGCTGTGGCTTTTATTAAACCAATTCGCAGATGAGGCTTGAAACATCACGGGTCTCTTGTGCTCATGTCAGTCAAGCCATGTAAACACACTTCACTGTAAGCACGGGGGTTTCCTCGAGTTTTAAGGCACTTGTGTTTTGCAGTAGGGTCCCTATGCAGAGGAGAGGCTGTGACAGGTATTTATGCAATGAGAACTCCATCGAGCCCTGTACAAACATTCACACTTGCAATATACAACATGATTCAAGTGATACATGCAGTAGTGAGATGCTTTCGGTAACGCACAGCGTGATGCTGTGGGTAATAGCACTCTCGAATAGCCAGACGGTGAATCCTGATTGAAATTATAGAGTACAAAATTGCAGTATTGTTTTGAAACATCTCTTTGAAAGCATATTCACCCCTGCAGAAAGGCTGGCACACGTCTCTATGGTTAAGGCAAGAGTTTGTCTTTGAGTTTTAGAGGTGGGCTGCTGCAGGAAAGGCAGTATTGCAATAACGGCTTAGTGGGGCTCTGTCCTAGCAGAGGCTGGAGAAATGGGAGGTTTCTAGAAGGAAAGCAAAGGTCCCATCTGATCAAAGCGGGCCATATAAGCCCCACAGAGTCCAGCATAGTTTAGGTAAGGGACCAAGCAAGATCAGAGAGGAGAACTGCAAATAGTTGATGTTTCCAAATAAATAATGAACTGCCCAGAAAACTCTTGAGCTGGCTTAGAGGGGATGATCCCCACCTAAGGAATGCTTTATAGTGGTAAAGAAATAAGCTAATATGCTCCATTTCTGTTATTATTTTGTCTAAATAAGTGTATTTCTTGTGTATGTGAATTAAAAGCAACGTGACTTCTGAATCTCTTCATAAAAATGTGTTTGTATTCATCCACTGTGTGCTCTTTCCAAGTTATACTGGAGACCAGAACAGGGGGACCACTGCAATTTGGGGATAAGAAGAGCCTAAGCTATTCAAGTTGAGGAGTAAATACTGAGCTCTTGGTGCCTCGCACGCTATCATGTTCTTTGCAATCCTCTTCCCTCCATGGCTTGGACTGCAAGTTCTTTTTGAGGCTGGGGATAGTTTAGATTGTTTGTCTATTTTAGTGGCTTGAGTTGTCAATATCTCCAGTTTTAGAACACTGTTAGAGTCAGTTGGGCACGGAGGATGATTTGATGTTTACAGGGAGGAAAAAACCTCTTAACATCTTTTATTCCATTTTTGATCACTTCGTTAATTTTTCCCCAAGTCCTCATATCTCTGATGTTACTGGAAGAGAGTGGCTGGAGCAGCTGCTCTCCTGCAGATCCAGTGCTTGCCAAATGGTCTGCATGATCGGCAGCAGGCTGTGTGGGCTCACAGTGAGAAGATGTTAGATTTGGATTTTCTGTTGATTTTATAGGCATTTGTCAAGTATCCCTTAGGAAGCATGTAACAAGGCAGAGGAGGGGAGTGCATGTGTGTGGTAACATCCAAACTATTCAGCCTAGGTTTTTTGTCCAAGGTTTGAGGGGGGGAAAAAAAAATAAAATAAAAACTGTTTATGCTTTCTCTTGCCAACTGATCTTCTTCCTTCCCGTCCAAACTTCTCTGCCTCCTATTTCAGTCAAATCTAGTGTAAATATATTCATCTCTGCTTCTGATTAAAAAACATTTTGCACCTATTAACTCAGTCTGCTCAGACAGAGAACGTCAATTTTCTTTGCTCTTTTTCTTGAAATGGGAAGTTTGATATATGTTGTCATTTTGACTATAAATTTGAATGCATCCTTTGAACCATTTAGATAAATATGCTGAAAGAGAACAATAGTTAAAGACTCAAGGAAGCCTTGGAAATCGTACAGGTTTAATTTCTCTAGGTAATCAGGCCTAATATTTACCTTGCATTAAATTCCCTTTTGAAAATAGAAGTGGATTTGCCTTTTTTTTTTCCTGTTAAAAAGGCACAAGTTTGACTTGTGAGCTGTCAGCACATGAAGTAAGTTTACTTCAGGAATTGTTCATGGATGACTAGGTTCTTTTCTTAATGAAAAGTTGCCCTGAATAAAGTATATGTTGGAGGGATATGAAATGTTTAATTAATTTGACAGTGAATTTTGGTTTAAATGTGTTCAGGAGTCTTACACTGGCGTTTTGCAAGCATGTGTACACCTTCATCATCACATTAACACACTAATAACCTTACTGCACAAAAATTCAGAGACAGTAAAATTACTTATGCTTTCCATTATCCTTGACTGTGAGCTGGTCTTGCTGCAGCCACCAAATAAGAACCATAAAAAATTGGGCAGCATGAGAAGAGTTTTAAAGTGTCAGATGATGAATAAAGCTGAAAACTTCATGTTCTTTTGATAGGCATGATGAAGCATATTGGATGAATACACGATTTGCTTTGTTTCTCATATAGCTCTATTAATAATGCATTGTAGAGACATTGATTTTGATAGCATTACACTGAATTTGGAATTTTCACTGTTTGTAGGTAGGTGGGGAACAGAGGGAGAAAAGTGGTTATTGGCTTGCATTTTATATTTAGCAAGATGTTAATCAACCTATTGTATTTTTTTTTTTCTCCTGCCCTTCTCTACATCAAACTACTGTCCTCTAAAGCACGTATAAGAGACCTCATCTCAAATACAGCTCTGGTCAGCTACATTCGCAGAAGCAGACTTTAAACTGGAAAAGACACAGATTAGTGCTACCAAGATATTCAGCAAAATGGACCCTTCTCTTGCCAGAGGTGACTTATAGAGTCTGGCTTGCCTAACCTTTGGGCTGAGAGGGAGGCTGCTTTCTCAGAGCCTGGGGAATGAAAGAGGAGTCCGTTTACACCACTGAACAGAGCAGGCTTTTGTGCTAGAAACTGAAGATGATCCTGGAGAACGGAGAAGTAGGGCAAAAATTTCATTGCTTCAAGAAAAGAGTTCGCTAGGTTTAGAAGTTTTGTAGGTTTTGGGGGACTTGAACTAATTATCAAAGAAGTCCTTTCCATCTCTGTGTTCCTTTGTGCCCTAGATCTTAGTAAAAGTAACCGTGTTTCTCTTTGTGAGGGTCTGTCTTTTTTGTTTTGCTTCAAGAGACTCCTGTCTCCTAGAAGGCTGCAAGTTATTAGAGACACGGGAGCATATAGTGTGCTTCAATGAATTTGAAAGCAGAGTATATCAAACATCATCGTGTAGAAAGACCTTTGAGTGAAGAGTTGTATCACAGAATGGAATGGTTTTTATCTGCTGAATTATCAGCTCAGATAGTCTTCAGCTGCACCCTTTTTTTAGCAAACAGGAAGAGGTCTATGAAATATTTTCAAGTGCCAAGCAAGGTTGGTAGCCAATGATACAGTGAAAACAAGTAGTATGACTTTCACAAGCTTAATTATCTAAAACGTGGCCTGGATTCAGAGAGCATACACCTGATGATTGCAGTTCCTGAGCACTAGACCATAAGTGCTCAGCCTTTTCCAGAAGAAGGCTTTAGAGTTTGAGAAGAGTGAAAATGCTGCATTTATTTGGCAGAGGCAGCTGTGAAGTGGATAGTCTATTCTGACTCTTAGCCCTATCATGAATGAGATATTTTGGAATGGGGAAAAAACCCCACATCTCTTCCAGAAAAAAATTACGCCTTGTTTCTGAAATTAAATTTTCACCCAACCATGCACTACTCACTGAAATGGTATCAACAGGAACATTTTTCTTGAGTACCACCTACAATCCTTGTGGTCCCAGGGTTTTCAGCTCCTCCTCAGACTGCCTGGAAGCTCTTGTGTGGTTGCCTGCTTTCTTTCAGACCATCAGCTCTATATCTATCTGGTCTTTGGATATCAATCCTCTGCTAAGAACCCAAATTTCCATTCTACTTTTTAAAAGTCAAAAGTTAAAAGTCAAATATTTGGGTCAAAGAGTTTTGGGATGAATGAGTGGGCATTTTGTACAAAATCGAATCAAGGTATATTGCAAGACTGGGGAGAAACAAAAAACTCTTTATTCACATGCAGGTGGATCAAACATGTGCCTTGCTTTCATCTTTTCCTGGGGAAATATGTCCTTTGATAAGGGTAGGTGTGTGTCTATTACAAGACAGCTTTATGTTATTCAGGGCAAATGGTATGACATTGTGCATCAACAATGAGCTCAAGCAGGAATATCAGAGGTCCCAAATGCTTTAGATGAATTACCCTTGGAGAGTAGCCATTACCCTTTCCACACGTCACAGATGTTGATGTACAGAGGTTTAACCCAGCGTTCTTCTGTCAGGTCATCAATATATGACATTGAATCTGCATCAAAGCTGGATACAGAGTGAACTTTTCTTAAAATCAATGTAAAAAAAAAAGCCACTAAACCATATTTCTTTGAGACACGGGTAATGAAAAAACACCCTTTGCTGCGTAAGGGTCCTGTCTTCTCAGTGTTTTGTGTCATATCAATCTTGGCTTTCGCTATTTCATTAAAATTCTCAAGCGGTCAGAAGGTGGTTGCTTAATAGATTTAGCATTGGCTGGCTACATCAATACTGTGTTTAGTCACATTTGTTTTACTGGGGACATCAGTGGGAAGAGTTTAGCAAATATATTCATTCATTTCAAAGGAACCTGGTGCACTTTGGGCCTTGACTGTATGGTGGTCTTGTGTACCTGAATGTTTCCTTCAGCTAAAGCACTGCTAGAAGTTGCCTCTGTCTGAAGTGCCTCTGCAGGTCGAAATACTTAATGCACAAAGAATTTTAGCTTTTCTTCCAACAGATCATTTCCTTTGCATGGTCCTGTATGGAGAAGGGTCTGTGATACAGAATATGTGAATTGTTCTGTGGAAATACTGATATTTTGTGTTTGTGTTGACTCAGAATAGGGAAATGCCCCAAATACCATCAGTTCCTGTGGGATGAAAATCCTGATGCTATTTCAGAGGTTTTCTGGTGGTGATCTTGCAAAATGAGGCATGTTGGTGGAGTAGGCACTGCTGTCCTCCTGTTCATCACATGGTTATGGACTGTCTCGGTTGATGATTGAGCCCCAGTGTGTCATATGCTATTAAGAAGCTTTCAGAGAACTGCAGGCATTAGTATTCAGTGAGGATATAAAACATCATCAATAAAGGAATAATATTGATTATGTCTCTTTAAGGACCCCACCTGCAGATATTTTCACATTTAATTTAAATAGTCCTTTTCTTCCCTTTTCCCATAAGTAGGTGTAAACATTTGTAGGAAAGATAACCTATTTTAGACACAGCTATGAGGAACATTGGCGTGAAATCTGTGTGAGACCAGGTACGTAGCAGAAGGTGCCTGGGTGATAGAAGGAATCTGATCTTTCTGACGTTTAGGTTCATCCTAGGACCCCAGACCTGGCTGCTTGCCTCTTCTACAACTGGAGAAGCATTTAAACAGTCTTTGTGAACAGCAGAGACTAGCAAAAAGTATCCAGAGAAGAGAAAGAAATAGATCCAAAATGAAACTAACACAACTGGCTGTCTCTCAAGGTTGAGGGAGATGTTGAACAGAATCTGAACTCTGGCCCAAGAACAGCATGCAATGAAAAGGCAGAGTATTAAAAGCTATTTTGGATGTTTTCTTCTGGGCAGAGTTGAGACATGCCACTGATCTAGTCTCCATGCAGTCATGGGTGTTAGAATGACCCTACACCTTTTGCTGAACTGCACTGGCTTAGCACGCTGCCAAAACTTTAAGAGGTATTTCTCTGTGACTTTCTTGCAGGGTTTTTTCTTCTTATCCAAATGAAAATGCAGTGGAGAAATGCCATTTCGTAGCCAGTTGTTTGACTATCTTGTGCTTCCCTTCCCCCCCCCGCCATCAAAGAAGGTCAAAAGCTAGGATATCTGTATGAATGTTTAGTCTTAGGCTGAGTTATAATTGTATATCTTTTACCAGACAAGCCAAACACTTAGAATTAAAGATGCCAGATGAGGCTGGCTGCAAAGCTGTATTTGCACTGCATGAATTTTTGCCTTGCTCAAATTTAAAATAGCAGCAACAACAGTAATGACACCATTTAAAAAAGTTTCCCAAGCAACAAACCACTCTTATTTCCAAAGACAGAGGTGGAAGTTATTTGGTGCTGATTTGAAACTTACTGTGTGAATGCACCTGCAGACACACCCAAAATGTTTGATTCAGCTCCAGCTCTTAAAACAAAGAGGCTTTTCCCCACTGTCAGGGCATTTTTTGATTGCAGGATACCATGACATCAGACTCAGACCTTCTCAGTAGTGATAGCATTTTTTTTCCTTTTTCTATCTATTTAGCAGCACATGACATTTTTTTTTCCCTGTAGGTGATGCTCTTGAAAGGTGTAAGGAAGAAGTATATCCCAAGGAATGTAAAGAGAACTTCCCAGTAGTTGTTACTCCTAGAGTAATTGGAAACCTTAGGAGAAATATGTGTAATTGAAATACATGGAAATTCAGCCCGGAAAATAATCCCAGAATCCGAGGCTGGAAGGGACCTCAGGGATCATCTAGTCCAACCTTTCTAGGAAGAGCACAGCCTAGACAAGATAGCCCAGCACCCTGTCCAGACAACTCTTGAAGGTGTCCAACGTGGCCGAGTCAACCCCTTCCCTGGGGAGATTATTCCAATGGTGACTGTCCTCACTGTGAAAAATTTCCCCTCTCATGTCCAATCGGAATCTCCCCAAGAGCAACTTGTGTCCATTCCCCCTTGTCCTCTCCATGTGATTCCGTGTAAAAAGGGAGTCTCCATCTTCTTTGTAGCTGCCCCTTAAGTACTGGTACATGGTGATGAGATCCCCCCTGAGCCTCCTTTTCTCAAGGCTGAACAAACCCAGCCCTCCCAGCCTATCCTCATATGGCAGCTGCCCAGTCCTCTGATCACCTTGGTGACCCTTCTCTGGACCCCTTCCAGCCTGTCCACATCCTTTTTGTACAGCAGGGACCAGAACTGTACACAGTGCTCCAGGTGTGGCCTGACAAGCGCTGAGCTGAGCGGGGTAATGACTTCTTTATCTGTGCTGGTGATGCCCTGTTTGATGCAACCCAGCATCCTGTTGGCCTTCTTGGCCGCAGCAGCACACTGTTCACTCATGTTGAGCTTTCTGTCCACCAGGACCCCCAGGCCCCTTTCCACAGAGCTGCTCTCCAGCCAGGTGGATGCCAGTCTGTGCTGCACTCCTGGGTTATGTTTTCCCAGGTGCAAGACCTTACGCTTGTCCTTGTTGAACTTCATAAGGTTCTTGCTGGCCCATTCCTCCAGCCTATCCAGATCTTCCTGCAGAGCAGTTCTCCCTCCTGGAGTGTCTCCTTCCCCACTCAGTTTGGTGTCATCTGCAAACTTCATCAGGCTTCACTTGATCCCGTTATCCAGATCACTTATAAAGATGTTGAATAACACTGGGCCCAATATCGATCCCTGGGAGACCCCACTTGTGACAGGTTGCCGCTTTGAAAAAAAAGCTATTTACCACCACCCTTTGGGTGCGGCCTGTCAGCCAGTTCCCCACCCACGGCACAGACCACTTGTCTAGGCCATAATGCATTAATTTCTCCAGGAGGAGGCTGTTGGGGACCGTATCAAAGGCCTTGGAGAAGTCCAGGTAAACAAAGTCCAGCACCCGCCCCATGTCAACCAGGCAAGTCATTTTCTCATAGAAGGCCACCAGATTTGTCAAGCACGATCTGCCCTTAGTGAAGCCGTGTTGGCTTTTCCCAATCATGTGACTATGGAGAATCCAGAATTATGATATTGTGATATGTTTTGGACAGCTACATCTCAGCAGACGCACTGGGAACAGCATACCTTCTATCCTGTTACAGGAGAGTCCATGAATCAAAGCTCAGTCTAAATCTGCTGGTGACGGCATCCCCTTGGACCAGAGGGATAACAACCACAAATCAAGTCCTTCTGACCCTCTATCTCTGCCATCAGTAAACCCATTTTTCAGTTAACGTGGGAAATTGAACAAAATCTTTAATTTCAAAAAACATTTTGCTTTGTTTTAATTCAGTAGCTTTTAAAAATATTTTTTTTGCCCTTGCTTGAGGGCAGGAAAAATAAACTTTATGATGGGCTGACAATACTGTATGTCGCAGTTGGCCTGAGGACCTTCTGATTTAGGTCCATTTTGTGCTAGCCACTTCACTGGCTGCTCTGTTTTGGGGCTGCAGATTATCTGAGCCTGAAGGTCTGCAAAATAGGTTTTTGCCTGCCCCTTTCTTGGGAGCTGCAGCATCCTTTGCTGCCATCTCCAACCCAATGTGTACTCTCTTGCAGTGAAATCAAGATTGTTATTATTGTTATTATCTATTTTTATTAAATAAATTCCACATGCATCTGCATAACTCCCAGCATCCTGTCAAAGCTTTGGATGAGAACATAGTAAAAGCTGGTTGGACACTGAGAGGATGCAAAGTTGGTCCTTAGGAGTACCCGCTTCTCTTTCAGCCATGAGCCAGAAAAGCCACCTACCCTTTGATGAGCTATTTGGTAGAGAAAGGATGGAGCAATATGGGGAAGGGAAGTGACCTTTCCCTTGTCTCATGAAATCACTTGGTTCCTGTTATGCCTTTTAATTTTTTTCCCCTTACTCATTTCTACCGTGGTTTATATGAGTGCCTCTTTTAAATGCCAGAGCAGCAATAGCCACTTTAAATATGGTTGCAATTTCATGCCCCCAAATTTCCTCTGTTATCTTTAATCTTTGATCATTACAGTCCCTGAATGTAGCTTTTTGGTAAGCTGCAGTTTTTTTTATGTTACTGCTGTTTAGAATTAACTGGTCTGCTTCCTAAAAAGCCAAATGTTTAATCAATACATATCCTACTGTGTATAATAAATACATTTCTGCCATCACTTTTTGAAGAGTGAATGCTTTTGATTTGAGCCAAATAGTTTACAAAATGGTGAGGGAGGTTTTTTCGTTGGTTATTTTTTTTTTTTTAATAGACGTTTAATGCAATAGGGCCAACCGGCAGATTAGAGCATAGAAATGGTATTGAAATGCAGACGTGGGGTGGGGGGGAGAAGTCTTTTACATGAATTAGTTAATTTTGAACATTTGTTACATTAGCTTTCACTCCACTTAAGCTGATTAATTTCTTCAGATTGTGTTTGTTTCATGGGTAATAATTTGACAACCTTGCAATAAACTAAGCGTTAAGAAGTGGGTTTTCGTACTGGAGCGTGCACTAGGTATGTAAGTTGCTGTTTGTGGCTCTTTTCCTGAACTTTGGAAGAAAAACCCCATTTTAAACCTGTAATAACAGAGGCTGATTACTTGCCATCAACTCATTGGCTTCCAGGGCAGAATTTTCAGACTGGTTATTGCGTGTGCTGCTCTACTGTAAAGTACAAGGTCTGTAAATTAAAGTTGGACCATAAGAGATTTAATCTGCAATTTTATAGGTCTCTAATCCAACGGTCATTTGGTATTTCAGGCTCCAAGTATATTATCAGGGTTTGGGGAGGGTTGTTTTTTTTTTTTTTTGTGCTTGCGATTTATTTATCTATTTGTTTGTAGTGTCTTTAAATTATATTGTGAATTACAGCTGGGAAAATATTGATGCTTTTTCTCTCCCCCCAAATATAGATTAGAAACGGTAAACAAAGTTGTTACACGCTGAAGAATAAAGACTTGGAACGTGCTTCAAAAGGAGTAATTTACTTAGAGCTGGATGTCCTATTTAATCCTGTAAGTTGAAATACTTTGTCTTTGCTTATCTCTGGCATAAGAAAAGTGTGAATCTGCAAGGACAGGACGAGGGTGGGGGGTGATGCTTTAAAAACCAGGAGCCAAGCAGGAGAAGTCACGGCCTGGTTGCAACTGGTGGCGGGGGGGTGGGGTGGGGGGTGTGTGTGTGTGTTTCGCACCTTGGGTGAAGGAGCATTGGGACATCAGAGCTCTGCGGTGGCCCCTCCGGGTGGATGGGACAACGTAGGGATGTTTTTGTACTGACAGTGACCACAGGTGCCTTAGGAAGAACGGGCCAATTACTGTATGTGACGCCTTCATTTGCAACATCCAGAAAAGGGCTTAATGTTTAGATTATTATACATTACTTTTAACACCTACTTCTTCCCCAAAAAGCTGACCCACAATGTTCTCTTCCCAGGTGTTGACAGGAAAAGTAATGAGGCATGGACACGGTGCACTTAGTTTTTAGGTGGCTGAGTCAGTCTCAATTGTTTATGCCCTACAGCCTTTTACTGATTTAAATCCTATTTATTAAGGCCATCGTGGGCTACACCACAGCTCTGCTCTTGCTGACGTGTTGGGCAGCCTTGCTCAATTTCTCATCCACATTTTTCCTAGCAGTTCCTCCTAAGTCTCCTAGAGGCTGAAAAGAGTGAAAGATCCTGAAATTCCTAATCCACACTGGTAATACAAAGTTGAAAAAATGCACTTAAAGCTACATGACATCTTTTTAATTATATTTTTTTTCCTCATTAGGTAAAAGCAAGTTTTAGAACATTCAAGCCCCGAGAAAAGCGCTTTACTGAGGAGAACCGCAAATTTTCTAAAAAGGTGAAAATTGTGTCTGGGCTAAGCTTTTGCATCTGTGTTGGAATGATTTGAATTGCTGTAGTGCAGTTGCAAGAACAAAGCCTATTAATGCATAAAATGCTGAACAGATGTAAATTCTGTGTATTTTTGTATATATATATTAAAAGGTTTTTCTGTGTTAACATGAAATTGCTTTCTGATCTGGTTTCCGTCAGTAGTTCTGCTTCGTGCTTCAGAGCAGGGAAAACGATAGCTGTGGATGTTGCACAGTTCACAGCACCTAAAGCTCAATGAAAGCCTTATTCCTGTCTTTGGGAAGGAAGAAACCAGGTCTCAATTAGTTATTTAAAAAGTCCATAGGATTTTAGAACAGTGGCCATTACCCTTTTTTTTTTAAATAAAGGTGCACTATAATAAGGCTAAAATTCCCTATTTATTTCTATGGACTAAACTAAAACACGTAGAGAAGAGGTTCAGTGTTCTCATTACATTCTCTCTGGCCCTTTTCCTGAGACATTGCTGTATTTTGAAAATTAAAGGGGAAAGAAGGTGGGTTTGTGTTACTGTTTCATTTAGTTTTGGCATCAAGATGTGTTTTTGTTATTTTTCTCTTTTTCTAAGGGATGAGGAAAATCTGGAAGGTTTGGGTGTAATCAGAAAGCAAACAGGAGCCGAAGCGTGTCTCTGAAATAGAGGCTTTATTTGTAATATGTGCCCTGACATGCGTTTGTAGCTTATGTTATCCCTGTTTCTGAAGCAATAGTAGGATATTTAGTGTTTGATTAAACTCCTCTTCTCCTCCCCTCCTCCCACTCAATATTTATCAGATCTTATCAAGAAATGTTGTTCGCGTGAAAAAAATCACCATGGCAATATGGAATACAATACAATTCCTTCGGAGCTGCTTTCTCTGGGAGTCCACGGTAAAGAGCGTGATAGCATTTGTGGTAAGTGAATTTCTTCTTTTATTGCGTGAGGCTAAGCGATACAAGATCTCGAGTGTTACCGCTCGTTCCTCTCTACCGGCGTGAAGCCCTTTATCGTTTGCTGTTATTGGTGTTTTGTAGCTCTGTGGCTGCAGGGCTGCGGGTTTCAAGGCAGCCTGGGCCACGTTGGGCCTGATGGGCATGGAAATTAGACCTTCAGGAATAGCCTTTTTTTGCTCAGTGCAGAGGTGTTCAGCAGCCTGCACTCAGCACTAAGGATACCCGCGTCCATGGTGGGTGATGCCACCCTGAAAAGGCTGTGACCATGTCATGACCGTGGATTGATTGATTGATTGATTTTAAACATGGTGCCTGGGTGGTGGGAAAGGAGGCAGGTGGTGGCCAAGGGGCTGATGCAGGGAGATGCCTTTGATTTGGGTGATGCAATGAGCTGATGGGTCTTGTCCCTTTCACCTTCCATTGCGATGAGGTGGCCTTTTGCTGCACCTTATCAATGCCTGCTGTGCCCGCGTCTCTGTGGCACATAAGCGGCTCTGATGACATTGCCTGTTGCAAATCTATTCTCTTGACAGTAATAGTATGTTATTTTAAAAAAAAAAAAAAAAGGAGAAAAGGAGAAGGCTGATCAGTGAGTTCTGCTGCACTCTGTGAACAAAAAGCCAAGTTCTCCACCTGCCTGTCCCACTTTTCAGCTCTCTCCTTTTTCCTCTTGGTAGTAAACACCCCATTTGCAGTTTTCTCATAATCCATTCAAGCACAAAAAGGTTTTGCCTGCTTTTCATTCTGCGGTGTGACATTTTCTTCGTGCTTGAAATGTTTGGCATGCCTTTAAAGGTTGCAAAATCATTTTGTGGTGGTCCAGCATGCAGAAAGTAAGTTTTTGAGTTGAGTGTTTATTAAGCAAAATAACAGCCACATCTTCAAGACTTCTCCCCTTTTTACTGTCTGTGAATTATAAATCTCTTAAAGGTTCTTTTGAGGAAAACACTTCACAGTGTATTTGCTACAGATGAGTAAAGTGGACCATCCATGATTGAAAGAAGCTCAGAGCAAAGCCAGAGGAGCTCTTTCCCCTGCAGGTTAGAGGGATGACTGGCACTAAGAGTAGGTGGGATAAGAGGGTCTTTTATCTTCCCCCCTCCCCCTTCCTGTTGCTTAAAGCTCATTTAGATCATATCTAAAGTTAATGGTTCAAGAGCTGGCGGAGAGCAGAGCAGCTGGCACCTCGCTGAAGCAGGTATAGCTGTGCAAGGGAGCTCTGTGGTTGTGCTCAAGGGAATACGATGGTCATGCACACTGGGGCTTGCAAGGGGCTTTTACACATGTAAAATCACAGTGCCGATGTCCCACCATCACCATACAGCAAGAATCTAAACACATATTTAGGAGGTTTGCTCTTCAGAGATTTTGCACCAAAATACTTGTGACGTTACAGCTGTGAAGTTCAGTTTTCTAGACTTTGGAAAAGTTTGGAAGTGGTGGAGGGGCAGAAAAATAAGAAGGTGGGGAAGTGGGTCCACAGAAAAAGGAATTGCTTCCTAGTGAAAAGGAGGATGAGCAGGTTACAAGTTACAGACGATTAACTTCTTTATTGGATACTGTAATACTCCTGGTTTCTTGAAAGTGGGTAATGGGAAAGGAATAAAAATACATGACTCTCAGAATAATTACTGCAGGTTTCTTCTGCAAATCAAAATTTAACTCTATCTGATCTTTTTTTCCATGTGGAAATAATTCAGCTTACATAGTTAGCACTCCATTTTACCTCCTCACTGTTTCCAGCGTGTGTGTTCATAGTATTGAAAAGGCGCACACAGCGTGGTAGGTGCAGCATCCCTCACGGCCCAGCTCTGTATGTAAAATCCACTCTTAACAGGTTAAAAGAAAGGTGTACTAAATATCACATTTTTAGGATCATCAGTCCCCAGCGACAGTGGGGAATGTACGTGACACTGAACACCAGTGGTGAGGAAGATGCACAAAGCTCCTCACCGATTTTTCGGCTGGGCTCGTGAAACCGTGGCTGGTAGCTTAAATGCCAGCCAGGCCCTTAAACCATAAAATGCCTTTTTTTATGTTACAGATGTTGTTCCTTGTGCCACTGGCAATAATTGTTGTGACCATATTCTACATATACCCCATGCCTTCACTGTGATAATCCCAGAGACTGGGTGGCCCTTAGGGCCTCCTTTCCCTGATGTACTGCCCTTGGTTGGCCTCCACGGGTAGCCCGTGCCCCTTCCTCCAAGGAGGGGCTAAAGGGAGGGAGGAGGAGGAAGACAAGGAGGCAGTGTAGCCATGTGAACCTTGTTTTCTTAAGTAATCAGACAATAACCACTGCCAGACAGAGGAAAATATTTGTGAGATCATCAGAGCATGGTAATAGGCCAGGACGTGGATTCTTACACCTTCCTGTTTTAGTCTTCGTCACAGTGCACCTCCCTCCCCATTAGGGCTGACAGCTTGTGTGTGTGACAGGGACATTAGCTGCTGCTTCTGGGTGCACCAGAGAAAAAGAGGGACAGATAATGAGGGAGGAAACAGGGGGCAGCACAAGCAGGACACAAGTGAATGAGAAAAATGTTATCACCATGTTTTTTTCATTTGTAAGGTACATCATCCCAAGCTAAATTTCTTTATTAGTTCGTGATGGTGAGAGAAGAGAATCCAAGAACATGGGAGTAGATAATTTTTTTTCCTGAAATAATATTTTTCATCAGCATTCTGTGATTTTATTCTGATGACTTTTAACCTGAATTAATCGTACAGGCACAGAGGACACTGATCAGGCCTGCTCAGGCACAAGTGAAATCAGAAATTGTTCAGGTATAGAGGCTTTGGGAGAAGGGTGGAAAGGGAGGTGAGATGAAAAGCAAAATTTTACTTTTGGTGATATTTGCCCTGTGCACAAAGTGTTTGGTGCAAATTGTGTTACACAAATTCTAGAAAAAACATCCCAGGTCAGAGGAAGGAGGCACGCAGAGGTTGCCTGGGTTCTTTATAGTGCACATTTCATCATTGCTCTGGTGTGAAAAATGGACACACATGTTTGTGCCTGCCTGGGAATATCAGGAATATTCCCACATGTGGAAAATGTTGCCTGTAGATTTAATAGTGTTCATGTACTGGGAGAGATCTTAAAAGACTTTGTCTGTGTGTTCTCCTCCATTAATTCAGGATTTGGGGGGATTTGTAGATTTTTAATATCAGAAAGCTCTTCAGGCATTCTACTCTGTTTATTTAATTTTGATATAGTTATCTCTATTCAACCTGATATTGTGTGTTTTGACTGAAACATACCTCTCAAAAAGGTCTGTATTTTGAAGATACCCAGAGACGTAGTCTAGTACCTCCCTGTATGGTTTTGCCTGTGTGCCTGACACTCTCCATATCCTACCCTGGACAATTTGCTCCCAGTTTCCAGGGTGAATGTTGTGTTTTCAGCCTGGTCCTCATCATTCCTTCCTCTTGTCACACCTTTCTCCCTTGAAACATCACTTCCACGCTGCGTTGCTGGTGTTCAAAAAGCTGGAGCTGGGTGGTGAAATGTGCCATGGGGAATGTCTGCTCACAAGTCATGTTGTCTATCTGCATGATTATAAGCTGTTGGTTTTTCCCACTCGTGCATATGAAGACGTTGTTTCTTACCTTCCTGATGCACTTTTAAACGAAATTCCTGGTCTTTCCTTCCACAGGCAAACACTCCCTGCCTGCTCAGCTCCCCCTTCTTCCCTGGTCATGGATGTTAAGTCTATAATGACTGAATCATTCTTACTGTAAAATACGTATTTTTAAAATATTTTAAAAGTTAATTTTAGTCGCAGAATGATTTTCATGGGGAATTATGCATCATTGCACATTGTGCTTGTGATTTTATACAACATAATTACACCTTCTATTGACAGTTTTCTCTGCATTAATGGTAATTATGTCATTTAATGAAATTACAGTAATTGCATTAAAAAAAGCTATAATCTGGTGCAAATTAAAAGGATATATTGACTGGAATTTTTACCCTCTTTTTTTTTTTTTCTTTAAAGTTTGCATGATAGTTGCAAGAGACAGTGACAGGATCAGGCAAATAATGGGAAACCAGCCACCACAGCACCTCTGGTGTGACTGGCAGTGCTCACTGCTGATTTGCTTCAGGGTCCCTGCACACTCACCCATGCCAGCATCCTTCATTTTTACTGGCAGAATGTCCCACTATATCAGGTTTAGGCTTCTTGCTAATCAAGGCTGCTGCCAGGGTGGGTACAGGTGGGAGCTATTTTTCAGGCCTAGCCCTAGCTGGCAGCCGGGGTCAGCCAGACAAGGAATGCTGCATGCACAGGCAGTATTTATTTATTTTGCAGTGACAGCGCAGTGCGTCTGATAATTATTTTATGATGGGCTAGTACCGGGAGGAGAGGAAGGTGTACGTAGTGATGCAACGTAAAGTGTTGGAAATGTGGAGTTTCTGGTCAAACTGACTGCAGTTATTTAATGGTGGGCAGCTGGGAAAATGACAGGCGTGGGATCATTTTGGAGCAGCTTGGGCTTTCCAAAAAGCCAGCTGGTGCAAGAGTCGGGAAGCCCTGGGATTTCTGGGTGCCCAGCAGAACTGGTGGGGGTTGCGGATGCAGCAGGAAACCCAAATTTAAGCTTTTGAGCTGCTTGCTGCAGAGGTGAGGTTTTGGCACCCTTCTCCATTAAGATCTCCAAAGCTTTTTAAATCCAGAGGATTTTTTGGCGCTGGCTTCTTGGGCTGTGGGAACTGGAAGCCTGAGGAGTCATGGGGCAGGCTGGGTGAAATTGCACATCTGTGCATTAGTGTGCCAGTTCGCTTAATCCTAATCTGGATAGCAGCAGAGAGATAGGTTAGACTCGACAGCACATGAACTTCCGGGCATCTCAGCTGAGTGTGCCATGTAACATGCTGCCACTTGTGCTTGCGGTATGGGAGCTGGATTTGGGCCCAGTTAAACTCATCTCATAGAGGAAGACACCAACCACCTTATTAGACACGAAAACTTTTTAATCCCTGTTGAGCTGGGCTATATTTATACTGATGACCTACAGGCAAAAGGCCATTAGCTTGTTGACAGTGTCCTCTAAAATGGCTGTGTATCAGAAAGAGGGAAATATTCTTTTTCCTCAGGACAGATGTTTGTTAACTCAGAATCTAAGCCTTCTGGAGTTTACTTGGGGTAAATTTTTCATTCTGCATGTGGACAAGTGTCTCCTGCATGTTATGGTTAGACTTTCCCAAGCAAAACACAATATGTTCCAGTCCTGTTTGTTCTAAGCATAATTCAACCCTAGACATGACAACAATTCATGTGTGAAACATCCAATTTAACTCGTGCATTGTTTTGTAACGCAGTGATTTTTTTCTTCCTTGATGGGAGGAGACATAGATCAATAAAGGGAAGTTCTTATTTACAAAACTTTAACGGGGAACATGAGGAATCTGTTGAGAACGGAGACGAGTAACAGCTATGAAAGCCAAACAACTTAGGATAGGGACCGAGTCACCAAATATCACTTAGACCTCTGGCCAACCAAGCAGAGGATAGAGGATAATTTTCACTGAGACTTTGCTCATGATTTACCAGTAGATGGTAATAATTCACTTTTCTACAGAGTGGGGAAGGAAGATGTGCTCTCACATCAGCTTCCCTAAAATCTCTCTTATTTACCCCATGAATTGTCCGCTAGTTTTGAACAAGCAGTTCTGGATACGAAGCACAAATCACCCTGCCATGCCTACATGTGTAACTGATGAGAAGAGTATAGTCTTCTCCCCCCCCCCCCCGCTTCTTTTTTTTTTTTTGTGTTTTCATCCTCATAGCTGAAGATGAAATTTAAATCATTGTTCCCAAACTATTCGGGAACAGCATTAAAGTAAATGGTAGATTACAATGTCTCCACATTAAAAGCTAAATAAAATGAATAGATGTAATCCTAAAGAGAGAAGAATGAGTATTCTTCAAATACTGAATAGAGAACTTGGAAAAAGAAAAAGCTTAAAAGAAAAGAAAAAAAGTATTAATGCAAAAGAGATGGTCTTTACTTCCGCTTTACTGTAGAGCTTTTGCTAAGGGCTTTTCTCAGCCCATTTGCAGCTTGTGTTTTTCTACAGTTTTAAAGAAGCAGCCGGCAAAGGGACAAATGCAGCTTCTATTTAAATAGAGGAGCTGTAGAATAATGCTCTGGTACAAAAATTTATTCATATTTAAGGCTAGAGCTAGTGCTGGAGGAGCAGTGAAAGGCAGGGTTTCAGGAATTTGACCTAGTAAGTAATTCTTCAGAGCCACTAGTATTCCCTCCCTGCTTTCCCGCTGTAAATCCCTGGCAAAGGCACATCTTTAAAATTATTGTCTTGAACTGCAGTGGAAAGGCTGGATCAGAGGTATGTTTTTATTTTGAGCTATTATATCCCAGTAAAAGCATTTTCCTAATGACGGAGGAAACGTTTACGTCCCGCTTCCTCCGCGCTGCTCACAGCACAGCCTGTGAAAATTCACCATTTGTGCATGCAAAGCCGTTAGAGGCACGTTACCTGACACATGCAAGGAACTGCTGAGATGAGAAACAGGCTTCTCTAGACAATTAAAGGAGATGGTTTTACCTTTCTCCCAGAAATTTTTACATTTCCAGTATTATTCTTCTGTGGTTGAGGGGAATACGATTTAAGTTTGAGATCCCAGGCTTTGCTTTGCTGCAGCAGTTAAAATTCCTGGAATAGCAACAGTGATATTGATGATGCTGAGAGACGCACAGCAAAGTAAACACATGTTATTTCCAGCTCTTTCAAAAATGCAAGAACAAACAAGGACAAAGTTAATAGGGAAATAACCACTTAGAAGCTTGACAACACAATAAACAAGATTTAAAAAGCAAAGTGTGAAGCTTCAGAGTCGGGGTGAGACGGAGCTGAGCAGAGACCAGTACAAATATCCTTTTTAACTTTCCCAAGGATAGATGGTGTTACGTTTCCAGTTCAGGGGTTTTGGGCGTTTGCTTTTTACCAGTGAAATGCTCCAAAACCAAAAATAAAAACAAGCCCATATTTTGCATCTGAGGAGTAATATTCATTTCCTATGGGCCCGCTTAATAAGGCACTTACCCTATATTGAGAGTCCCTCGCTTTGGGGGGTTGGGGAGCTTCCTTTTAATTTAAGTCTATGCTGTGCTTGTATTTTTGAGTAATAGTAGTACTTTCTGTGTTGTGTACTCAAAACCTGCATGCATCACATAGGCATAATTCCCTCGCACGTGGAAATGAGAGAGACCCAAATCCCTGCCTCGCTCTCTTTAATTGCATTATGTAGTTTTTACTTGATGATAAAGCCTTTTAATAACTCGGTGTGTATGTTAAACTTTGTAGTCAAAGTATTCAGGTAAAAGTCCGGATCTGCTGGAGAAAAAGCCTCCGTACAGCTGGTCAGCAGGAATGTGTGTGCAGGCATCCAGAAAAGAATTAAGGCAGTGAGAAAGAAATTCTGCTTTGTTACAGTATATAAGTACCTCCCTAGAAGGTGCCTGCGTTAAGATACATGTATCTGTCTGTCTGTCTGTCTGTCTCTCTCTCTCTCTATCTCTCTATCTCCAGAACTGGATTAGAAATTTGCCATTTTCATCTGTTTGGCTATCAACAGCCTGCAAAGCCAAGCCCAAATGTGCAAACATTTTATCTAATTTTAAAAAAACAAACAAAACACAACACAAAAAAGCCCAAGAAACCAAAACCAAAACCAAACACTAATGAAAGAGGGCTCTTTATAGCTAAAACCTGAACTAAATGCATCTGCAGACAGTTCTGACTGGCTTTCTGCTCGAGTTGTGACCTGTTGTAGAACTCTGCTCGGCGCTTGCATTTCCAGCTAATTTGATATTGCTTTTTTTTTCTTTGTGCGGTTGAAGCTTTGTCATTTGTTTCGAAGCTGTCATTTTTATTAGACTCCCTGGCTGATCTTTTTGGGCTCTCGTCAGGTGGTGTATGTTCTCCATTGTCTGCCTGGTCTTGGCAAGCTGTAGGTCCTTTTATTGCCATATGACGTGGGCGTGCTTGCAGCAGTAGCCTGTAATTATACCCACCACAGGTGACAGTTACAAGGGAGCTTTGGTAATAATTTTAGCTGCCTGATCTGATGTTTATGAAGAGCGAACCCTCTTTGTGGTCTGGCTGGAGTTTGCTATATTGTTTTGTACTTTAACTGTTTGATTTATAAAGCCTGGGGTTGCCCCCCCCCCCCCCCCCCCCCCCCAATATATAATGTCTTGTGTCTTTTGAAGTTCTGAAGTTTTGTAAGAGATTATTGTTGATCTTATGCTGTTTTGTACATTTTGTATTTATTTTCCTTTGTCCAGCAGGGTAAAATCGTACTCTTGCCTGTTGCTGGTTTTGTTTGTATATTTAACATTGCTGAACTCCTGTTTCTACCCACACATTAGCAGATATGCTGTGTTCTCCTAGCTGTGAGACTAATCACAGATTATCATTTAATTATGGTTTTTTTTGCCTTTGACTATTATTTAATTGTTTTATAAAAAAACCAAATTCAATATCCGTGAAGGCAGCACTGGTTCCTTTACTCTTAGTGGAACTGCAAAGCTTGCATATGCCAAAGGCGAGTTTAGCTCACAATTCTTACTGTTGCCTTACAAATCTACATCCCAATGTTAGGAATTTGCTACAAAAAAATTGTAGGAAAGACTGAAGTGTGCACACTGATTGACAGCGGCTTTGCTCTTCGGTGTATTATTTTTTTTTGCAGGTTTAGATTCTTTAGAGGAACTTCGGATTAAATGTCTTGAGCACCCTCTGAATTTGTGAGAAAGCAGTAATTTAATTCTTATCAATTGACTGGTAGGTTGAAAACCAAGAGGAATTTACTTGTAACTGTTTGCTAGATTATCTGGTCATAATGAGATGATATTCCATATCAGGATCCAGTCACTTCTATTTTCCCACTTTACCTGTTGCCTTTCCTGAAAGTTCACTTTATTCATAGATTAGAAATTGCATAAACAAAGATGAAATTCTAAACTTAATGAGTGCTACATCTGTGTGAGACTCATCAAACAGGAGCGTGAGAGAGAAGCTACTTACCCACCACTGTTGGAAATACCAGAATTTGAGAAGCTTATGTGTAAAATTCCCAAAGTCTGGCATGGCTTTGCACTATGCAAGTTGTATAGGAAAAGGTATACAGCTCAGCCCAAACAAAAAAGGTAGGAAACCCATGGTATTTATTATGGGAAACTTAAGTATCAGGAAGTGAATTTGTCATTAAAAGTAAAAATTCCTTTACTTTCTTAGTATGTGCTTTTTTCCCCCAGAACCCCAGGTGTATTGATTTTTCTTTCAGTCAGGATCTGCTTGGTTTTGTCTCATTATTCACATTACTTTGACTTGGCACCTCTTAGAAAGTAATTTAAAGCACTTAGTTTTACAGAAGGATTATAGATGTTGACTGTTATCTCCCTTGCCATTGTTGGGGCGACCCTATCAGTATTTTGTGTGGTTTTATTTTTTTTTTTTAATTTTAAAAAAAGTAAATCCTTTATTTGTAAAGCAGATATAAGCTTAAAACAGTGCATTCCATTGAAACAGATAAGAAGTTTTTATTCTTCTAAAATGAGGGAATAAGTAGAGACATGTCTGTAGGTGGGTTAAATCACTGTAACTCCATTAACTTCAGCGAAACGATGTAATTTAACATCAGCTGAAAATCTCCATCCTCATTTTGGCGCAAATCCTGTGTGAATAGGAGTAGCAGGTTTTCTGAAGAGGAGGAAAATCCTGTAGGTGGCGATGGACCCTCATGAATGAGCCAGCTCTGGCGCTCAGGCTTTTGTCAGACTGTTCTGGCAGGTTTTCTTTCTCTTGCTTGAACTATTTTATTTTTAATTTAATTCACCCGTTCTCTCAGCGCTAATCTAACACTAGTTGCAGAAATCTTGACAACTGGAAGAAATTTCCTATTTGAAGGTAACGCAACATTTTGGTTTTATGATGGAGACAGATGCGCCTTGAGGGGTTTCTCTTAAAGCATTCTACTTCTTGTGGGGCTTTCTTTTTGCCTTTTTGTTTTTTCTCTAAGTAGGAAAGAGTTGGATCCTTTACAAGATCTGGAATAAAAGGGGATTAGTATAGAAGCTACAGAGCAAATATATATTTTTTTAAAAGCCTGTTCTCTTTTGATTTTACCTTCCCTCACTTGCAGCTAAGGTGTGCTTTGACTTAGAGGTTAGTCCTGAGGAACCAGAAAGTTCTCAAGTTGTTTAAGGATAGCAATAAAAATACCCTAAATCAGAATATGTCCCTTCCATTTTTTTTAGTATTTATTGGAAAATAAAGCTGGAGCAATGGGATAACTAAAGAATCCCAGAAATCTGATTTAAAAAACCCAAAAAACAACCCACAATCTGTACTATTAATTATTAATAGATTTGACTACTGCCACAGTAAAGGCTTACACTGGTATCAGTAGCATCAATAGAGATTTGATCACTTCCCCCACCACTTTATTAAAATTAAATGTATTAATCTTAACAGTGACATCCACAATGCAGGCAAGCTTAGCCTGGTGTCAGGTGTTTTTTCTTTTAAAGGCAGTGCTGTGATTTTGAGAAGTGTTAATAAATATGTAAACCATGCCGTGTTTTGTCCTAGTCTATTATGCTGATTTATTTTTGCCTTAACATTACCCACGTAAACTCAGCATGTTTACTGAAAGTTGAGTGTTGTATGTGAGCAAAAGTCTCCACTAAAACAGCCTTTATTTACTCAACTAGCTCAGGTTCAGAACTTTCTACTCGCTTTTTGGGAGAATTTGCTGTCTTCTGTACTTTCCTTCAGCTTTCATCTTTTAATGGAACAGAGGAGCTGCACAGCTCTGTATCAAAGCCAACTGTCAACTTTCATCAGATGTATTCTATTGTTTGTTCAGATTAGAAATAACTGCATTACACTTTGACTTTGAAGGCTTGTTTGTTTTTAAATATACTAGGTATATGTGACCTTTTTGTCATTTGTGATGCACTTGGCTTGACAAATTTGAGATACCCATTTAAGCAGCAGCAAAAACTATTTGGAATGCAGGTACTTCACAACAGGCACTTTTTGTAGGTCTAGCAAAGTAAAACAAAATCCTGCAGCTAATACAAAATATTAATAGATTCATGTGAAGTATTGTTAGCTAGCACTGTACCTCAGGTACACCGCGTGGGGGGAAATAAACCCACTGCTTAGCGAGACCGCAGCACCCGTTATTTAGCAGTGGGTGGGAATCCAGTTAGCTGGTCTTAAAACCCAATTGTGCATTGTCCATACGAGAACTGTTCAGATGTGGCCTCTGTCAGAACATGATGGCAAGGAAGTCTAACTGCATTAAAAAAATATAGAAAGCAAATTATCTTAAAATGTTTAGAATATGAAACGGGAATGTGTAACTGATACAGTGATACTGGCCTTTCTTTTTCTTTTTTCTTTTTTCTTTTTTTTTTTTTAACGGAGCATCCCCATCAGGAATTAGATGATGACTTGATGACTTGTTCTAGCAGTTAAGAAAAACTTCCCCAGATACTTCCATGCATGCATTTGGGAAAATTATTTGCAATGAAATATTTCAATTTCCTTAATAAACTAGACCTGTCTTCCTAATTCCCTTCCCCTCAAGTCCCTCCACGGGGGTTAAGAAATGAAGTATTTTGAAATTATGATCACATAAGTGTTTCTATAAAAAAAAAAAACCTAATCCATGCTTTTTTTTTTAAAAATAGATTTATATTCTAAAGCTGGGAAATAAACAGTGGCAGTAGAAAGGAAACATGACATTAATAAAAATGAAGACGTTTTGCAGAGCCACTCTGGATTGTTTTAGTCTTTTTTTTCCTTCTTTTTTTTTCATCTGTTTTCTTTTTTCTGGGAATTAGTACTTCTGTAACAGCATGTGTTGCATTGGCTTTCCGGCTTTCTATTTTAAAAGTTTTTGAATACTAGCAGAGATAGTGGTCCTTTAGTGCCCAGTGAATACTGTCGTACACACTGATACCTATAGTAACACATACAGAGCGACTATGAGATCAAATGCTCTGGTTAAAAAGCCTTAGGGAAGCATTATGTGTCTGAGGTCTGATCTATTGTCTGGGAGGTCGGAGAGTGTTAATGCACTCTGCAAAGATTAGACTCCCTCTCTAATTGCTCCAACACTTCCTTAAAGGATTTAAGCAGTCAGGAAAGGTGATGCTCCTTGTCAATTTTTGTCTTCTGACAGCTGTTGAAGTTTATCTGTCTTTCCGTGGAGACCACTAGATCACCTAAACCAGGCAATGTCAAAAGCATGAACCCTGAATTAGGACTGAGAGCAACGAATGCCATTATTTACAACTTCGTTATTTCAGCTTTTAAATACTTTTAAGGGTTGGGGACCGGATCACTCTTGCATGCCCTTCCATTTCCATTTGGCAATGAGAATTCCCAAAGTCCCATGAAAAGTTTAACTCTCCGAGATTGACAAAAAGTCGCCCTTTCAGTTCTGAAGTGGATCAGGTTGTTACCTGCATCCTTTAGAGCACGGCTGGTGCTTCCCCACCGCACCTCTGCGGTACCAAGTCGGTGCATCTAACAGCCACTGCTGTTGTAAGTAGTACTGTTTGTTTAGCTAACTGCAGTGCTAATTTTGAGTTACTGTGAGGCACTCTTTGCTATTTACCCCAAATTTTACCTTTTCCTCACTAAATCTGATAAGGACTTGATTTCCCTTGGTTCAGAGGGCCTAAATCACATTAAAAAAAAAAATAAAATCAAAAATCTGGTAAAGCTCTTGCAGGACAGCTTTTTCTGCTGCTTAACCAGCATGTCCACGCTGGCAAGTCCTGACTCCCATCGCTGGTTTTACAAAGCAAAACAGAAATTTGTCCAGTGGATCAGAACCACCTAAAAGAACCAGATTATTAGTTTGCAGTCTAACCATTTGAAGATCGGCACCAAATAGTTTTGCTCCTGGTTTAGAGGACTAACCTTTTTTAATGGCTTCTGTTTGCAAAGGATGTTTCTTTTGCTTGGAAAAGCACTTTAAGAGCAAGGGATGAAAAAGGTGAATGTTACTAAGAAAGGAGAAGCACGGCTCAACCCCAGGAGGGTTTGGAAGATTTAATATTTCTGCAACAGGGCTATGGTATCCCAGCATTGACAGTAGGGTAATGTTATTGTAATGACAGTGGAATTTGACCCATCTTTATAAAAAATGTCCGTTCCTGTTTCACAGACAGATGTGAATGTGTCCTGTTTCACTGCAGCTCACACAACACGACGGGTCCTGCTGAACAGAGTGTCATCCTGTAGTTATTTATTCTGGTGGATCAGAAGCTTTTTAATTTGAGATAGTGCCTGTGTTTTTGCTAGTCATGCAGCATCTAAATGTGTTGATGTATATAATCCGTTTCACACATATAAATGTATAAATATGACCTATATAAATATACATACATTTAATGCCTTTCTTCTAGACTCTGAGCAGATGACTAATACAGCTGTTCAAAGGAGAAAAGGAATTTTTTTGCTTTTTTTAAAAAAAAAAAGAAAGAAAAAAGCCCTCTTGGCTCTGAATCGGAAATTGAGGAGCAGAATTCATCAAGTGTATTCTGATCATTCTCACATGGGTAGTTCCTCCTTCCCTTCCTGCATAGCATGTTCCTTTGCACTGTTGCTATATTACATGAAATGTTTCATCTGTATATAAAAATTAAAAATTCAAACAAAAATCTGGCCCACATGAAGAACAGGCCCTTTGGGCATATGGTTCATTATGCATATTCGTTTAATTACTAAAACACTTGGGATGTCTCTACTGCCCTTGCTTTCAACTTGTAAAGTTGGATCTGTTCTGCAGCACAGAATATGTTGAACAGGCATGTGTCATAAAGGACTTCAGTTTTCTCCTACTTAAAACTCTATATAACGTTCTTGGCTCGATTGTTAGAATTTACTGAATATTAGTTCAATCCACTGCATCAAAACAGCAGTTCGGGATCTCTTTTCCCTTAACACCTTCTCTAACCCCAAAAAGGCAAATTTTACAGTGGTTAGTTGAGAGTTGTGTTTAGTATCGAAGTAACGTGAGACTAAGGATTTAGATTTCAGGCACATTCCTACAAAGCACCTAAAGTCACACATTGAAGCTGTATAACTTTTATTAGCTAAGAAGGGATTGCTGTGATAGTGTGACTTTAATTGATTTTCAGGGCAAACAGGTGGTGATGGTTTAGGCATCCCCTAGTCTCCTGCCATTCCTAATTTGGAGCTGCACATATAATAGCTTTATTAAAATAAACAATCTTCTGGCTTTAGTTTTACCTGAACAGCTGCCTGAAATTGCAAGAGTCTTGCAACTTTTTTTTTTTTTTGTTAGACTGTTCTGTGTTTTGCAAAGCAAGATGCTATAGGTCTGCTGGCGGGAAACCTCAGGGTGGGTTTTCCTCTGGATAGGAAAACCTGTCAATACTCAGGATTTTTTTGTGTTGCTGCTGTCGTTGCTAACGTACAGTAGTAACTATTTAGGGTATAATTACAGTAAGTCTCCCAGTCATCTTCATGCATTTGTTCTCTAATGCAGCAATTTTGTCACACAGGATTATGAACCTGCTGAAATTGTTTAAGTGTGGTGTTATCACTCTCTGTTCCCGGTGTCCAGGGTGTGTGTCAGGTGTGGGGAGGGCTGGGGTCCAGCCATGATTTTTGCTCCTCTTGACTGTGGGAAATGGGTCTCAGGTACATGAAGAGACCACCTGGGCACTGGCATGGGGCTGTGGTGGGGAATCCCAGGTAGAGCCTCAGGAAAGAGAATAATCTGAAATTTGTTGCCTGAAGTGACGTCACCTTACTGCTTTATATGTGCTTTATAGGTGGGTTTAGATTTCTGGTTTTGTGATCTGGGTTTTCTGGGATTTTTTTTTTTTTTTTCCTCCTCCTGCTCTGTTTCAGGAAACATTTCTTCAGGACAGGAGGTTTTGGAGAAGAGGGTACGAGACAGTTCTGCAGCATTAGTATGTACAAGCATCTATTTCTCATTTATGTGGATTTACAGAAACATATTTTTTTCCCCTGGGCCATTGTTTGAGACTGCCATGGAAGTAACCTTATGTGAGCTCCTCCTGCTCCTGAACAGCAAATTAAGTCTAATTAAACATGCTTGCTTTATTACAGAGCCCTTTTTCCTTCACTCATTCAGCTCTAATACACACTATGAACGTGAAGGAGGAAGTCATTAAGGTAGTTTAAACATATCGCTTACGCCTCTCATTTGCTACCAATTGTAACCCAATGTTGAGAGCCCAAACTTTAAGAACGCTTCCACCAAATCCCCTTTCCACTCGCTGTACGATTACGTCACCATCTGACCCTCACTGCTAACGGTTCTCACAATGTTAACAAATATGTCTCCAAAGTAAGTGGACATTTATCAGCCCAGCTAATAATAAATTTTTTTCATGACCCTTTTAAGGTGTTCACCTTATCCAGAATAAATAAAATTAACCTACGTTTTTGCCTCCTTTTAAAAAGCACAGATAGTTTTTCTGACAGTTTTTAGAAGAATTATTCACTATAAGATCAGGCTTTTAGCTTGCATAATGCCTGCAAATAGATCATAACTTTCTGTATGAGAGTAATTCTAAAACTATGACCCTGCTGATAAACAAACCAAAACATTAGAGATAAAAATGACCATTTAATTTAGCTATGACATAAACCAACAGATTTTTTTTTTTTTTTTAGCATGCCACTCCCCCTTTATTTTAGCATCTTCCCCCATTGCCTTTGTCTGTGACATTTACTCCTTTAGAAATAACATGCAGATTTATTTCCTTGACCCATTCCCAGTGGATTAGCCCAAAAGATAGAAAACTGTTGTAATATTTTTTTCCCCTGCTTTTTCAATTTTAAGCTTTATTGCTTGAGGGTCTTAACTGTATTTTACTTGGCACAGGAAATGTAAAATATGTTAGATAAAAGCATGAGGGAGAGATTAGACCAGTCAGCATGCTAGCAAACAGGTATTTCTTCAGTGTCTGCCACCTAAAAGGATTTGAAGTCTTTTACTCTAAAACTGTTGTATGTATGTAAATATAGAACCCAGAACTTGTGTTCTTGTAGTGGGTTTTGTTTTGATTAGCCTTTTTCGGGGCTAGGGATAAAGAGAAAGTAGCAGCCACAAGAAAACTGTATAGAGGCACCCCGTTAGACTTGTGGTGGACTGTTAGGCTTCGGGGTTTAAATGTATGTGTCTTAAAGGACACAGAAGATGACCCCAGACACACAGCTTTTTAGGTTGAAAATTGTCATCTACACCAATTTGACAGATGATCTTCAAATATCTGGAATGCAATATATAAATCTTAATCTATAAACTTAACAAGTGATAAGTTCAGTGAAGTAAACTTGAACCAAGCATCTCTTCCCTGACCCCTCATTAAAGAAAGATCTCTAAGGATCTCGTTTTTAATTTCCTAGGCTGGCTGATCTCATTAATGTAACCAAAATAATCAAAATAAAGGAAAACCATCACTGTCTAGTTGGCTTGATTTTATTTTCTTGTTGTTTGTCTTTTTCTGATTCCAGGCATTGTTATGAATAAAAAAATAAATCCACTGAACAAGTTAATGACAAAAGTAATTCAGGATCAGAGTGCAGACATTTTGTAAGTGTTTGCAGTCTTAAGCGTTGCATCCCAACCTTCCCTGATGGAGTTACCAACGGCAGTGTCCCAAGAGGATGGTGGAGAACAGATTGTAATATTGTCAACTCTTCTGATTTCGCTGTGACTTTTGCAGAATAACATGCTTTCTCTTAAAGCGCCGTTTCTTAGAGTCCTGTGATTGCACATGAATCACAGCTTTCATCTAAAATACAAATGAGTTTCTACTTCCTAGTGCAGCAAAGAAAATGAGATCCCCCTGAAGAGTCTAAACCAGACAGTGATAAAAAACTCCCTAACACATATTGACTTAAACTGTATGAGATTTTTCAGATGTTCTTCAGGGATTTTTTTGTTGGTTGTTTTATGTCTTGTTTTGTTGGGAGTGGAAGACATTGAGGTTTTTATTTTCTTTTTGAATGTTCAAACTGGTGTTAAAATTGTGACCCTGGTTGAGTGTAGTTCCTATCCTCCTGCCTCCCTCCTTCGAAGGATTTATTCTATCACTCCTGTTCCTTGTCACATCCTCACACTATAAATTGGGCCTCTTGGGTTTTCTCCCCCTTAACCTCATCCTGGGCCACTTTCTCAGCAAGCTGCAGCTGGGACAAGCGGGGATGGGACGTGTGGGTGTGGCAGCAGGACATGGCTGT